>NC_091282.1:316766182-317069212 GCF_032444005.1 Ranitomeya imitator | reverse complement strand
CACATTAGACGACACTGCGAGGTGGGATTTCGAGCAGCGTGGACGCACAGGCGCAGCCAGGACGACAACAAATGATGTCAGAGGACGGGCAGCGCAAACTGTGCATGGCCAAGGGATAACATAACAGCGCAGGGTCCATGACGGAATCAAACAACGCTAAGGAGCCAGCGCACGGTGGCAAGGGGGTAGCAATGACGGCTGTGCTGCGTCACATTACAAAGGTAAGTCCCACCTCCGGGACGGTTGGACGGTGTGAGGGGACACATTACATGAGTGTGTAGTTCAGCGTTTGCAAGGAGCATAATTTCCAGAGCGACCCTTCCCTTGTGCAGTATTAGTGCTGCACATGGTGGCTCTTTCAGTAACAAACGCCTGGGGGGGGGGGGGACAGGTCCCCTTACATTTTAGTTGTGCCAGCGTGGCGGTCGCATGACACGTTGCCGGATACACAGCTGGGGATCAGCTGACGTTACTGAACCCCAATAACAGAGGAGCGACTGTTGACTGTGCACACAGCACTTCCAGGCACCAACTGGCGGTGTTAGAGCCCAGGGACAGCAGGAGGAGCAGATTGGAGGTATTGCCGCACACACAGCTGGGGATCAGCTGACGTTACTGAACCCCAATAACAGAGGAGCGACTGTTAACTGTGCACACAGCACTTCCAGGCACCAACTGGCGGTGTTAGAGCCCAGGGACAGCAGGAGGAGCAGATTGGAGGTATTGCCGCACACACAGCTGGGGATCAGCTGACGTTACTGAACCCCAATAACAGAGGAGCGACTGTTAACTGTGCACACAGCACTTCCAGGCACCAACTGGCGGTGTTAGAGCCCAGGGACAGCAGGAGGAGCAGATTGGAGGTATTGCCGCACACACAGCTGGGGATCAGCTGACGTTACTGAACCCCAATAACAGAGGAGCGACTGTTAACTGTGCACACAGCACTTCCAGGCACCAACTGGCGGTGTTAGAGCCCAGGGTCAGCAGGAGGAGCAGAGGAACAGAGTGTAGGCCGAAGCCTGATTGGAGCAAGTTGAAAGGGAACCTTTAACCCCCCCCCCAAGACGTTTGTAGCTGAAAGAGCCATCTTGTGCAGCACTAAGGATGCAAAAGGAAAAGGTTGCTCTTTTAATTATGCTCCTTGCAAACACTGAAGTAAACACTAAAAATGTGTCCCCTTATACCGTTCAACCGTCCCGGAGGTGCGAATTTCCTTCGTAATGGGACACAGCACAGCTGTCATTCCTATCCCCTTGGTGCCATGCGCTGCCTCCTCAGCGTTGTTTTAAGCTGTCACGGAGCCTGCGCTGTTCTGTTATCCCTTGGGCATGCCCTATTTGCGCTGCCTGTCTTCTGACATAATTTGGTGTCAGGCTGTCAGTGCCTGTGCGTCCACGCTGCTCCAGATCCCACCTCGCAGTCTCGTCTAACGTAATCCCACTGCGGGCCTTGGATCCATGGGCATGCACAGTGCATATACTCGACTCTCACTCCCCTCCTTCCCTCTTCTTCAGACTGTGCGGTGTCACGGCCGTGGCATGCTATTAGGGATCAGCTGACGGCGCACAGTCTAAAGAAGGCGGAGGGAAATGAGCGAGAGCCCAAGGGGAAGATATGCACTGCGCATGCCCATGGATCCCAGGCCCGCAGTGTGACTCAATCAGAAGACACTGCGAGGCGGGATCTCAGGCAGCGCGGCCGCACAGGCGCAGCCAGCCTGACACCAAATTATGTCAGAAGACAGGCAGCGCAAATAGGGCATGCCCAAGGGATAACAGAACAGCGCAGGCTCCATGACAGCTTAAAACAACGCTGAGGAGGCAGCGCATGGCACCAAGGGGGTAGGAATGACGGCTGTGCTGCGTCACATTACGAAGGAAAGTCCCAGCTAACGGTATCAGTGAACACATTTTATAAGTGTTAAGTTCTGCGTGTGCAAGGAGCTAAACCAAAAGAGCTACCTTTTCCTTGTGCAGCATTACTGCTGCACAAGATGGCTCTTTCAGTAACAAACGACGGGGGGGGGAGGGGGACAGGTTCCCTTACATTTAGGTTGTTGTGCCAGCGTGGCGGTCGCAGGACACATTGCCGGCTACACAGCTGGGGATCAGCTGACGTTACTGAAACCCAATAACACTGGGTCGTATGTTTTTACTGTGCAGCCTGCACTTCTGAGCCGCAACTGGCGGTGTTGGAGCCCAGGAATAGCAGTTCAGGTGGTAGAAAGATGAACACAGCAGGAGACCTGGATGACACCCAATTACTTAATCAGGCAGAGGAGTGGCAAATTCCTGCGAGATCCAGGCCTGGTTCATTTTCAGGAAAGTAAGCCGGTCAACGTTATCGGAGGACAGTCGCATGCGACGGTCTGTTAGTACACCACCTGCGGCACTAAAGACACGTTCCGATAAGACACTAGCCGCAGGGCAAGCCAGCACCTCCAATGCATACTGGCTTAGCTCAGGCCATGTATCCAGCTTAGAGACCCAAAACTTGAACGGGGAAGAGCCGTCTGGGAGTACAGTAAGAGGGCAAGCCATGTAGTCTGTCACCATCTGACGGAACCGTTGCCTCCTGCTGACTGGAGCCACCGGTGATGGTGTAGACATTTGGGGCGGGCACACAAAAGTGTGCCAGAGTTGTGCCATACTGGGCTTGCCTTGGGCAGAGGCACTGCTTCTGCTCCCTCTTTGGGCAGAGCCTCCCCCACTGCCTCGACGCACTGAGCTGCTTTGTAAAGCACTAGCAGCACTCCTCTCAGTTGGACAGGAGAAGATGATGGAATTCACCAGTGTGTCGTGGTACTCCCGCAATTTACGCTCCCGGGTCAACGCTGGGATGAGGTTTTGGACGTTGTCCCGGTAGCGAGGATCGAGGAGGGTGAACACCCAATAATCAGGCATGTTGAGAATGTGGTCGATGCGGCGGTCGTTTCTCAGGCACTGCAGCATGAAATCCACCATGTGCTGCAGAGTGCCAACTGGCCCAGAAACGCTGTCCCCTGCTTGAGACATGATCTCTGCCCGCTCGTCATCACCCCACCCTCGCTGTACACACTGAAAACTGGACAATTGTGTCGCTCCCTCCTCTGGACGGAGATCTTCCTCCTCCATTGACTCCTCCTCATCCTCCTCACAAATTGGCCCCTGAGCACCCCTTTTTGAGGAACCACGTGGCGCTGACTCTCCAGAAGCTGATGGAAAAGGTGACTCCTCATCCTCCACCTCTTCCACAACATCATCCCTTAACCCTTGCAAAGTTTGCTGAAGCAGGCAGATAAGGGGGACAGTCATGCTGACTAGTGCATCACCTGCACTTGCCATCCGCATGGAATAATCAAAAGGACGCAAAACCTGGCAGACATCCTTCATAGTGGCCCACTCTGTGGTTGTGAAGTCTGATCGGCGCTGACTGCGACTTCTTTGCGCCTGATGCAGCTGGTACTCCATAACTGCTTGCTGCTGCTCACACAACCGCTCCAACATATGTAACGTGGAATTCCACCGGGTAGGTAGGTCACATATGATGCGGTGTTCCGGAAGGCGGAATCGGCGCTGCATAGCAGCAATGCGGGATCTTTGCCAAGCTGGAACGCCGCAAGTGAGCACACTCTAGGCGGACCTTGTGCAGCAGGGCATCAAGATCCGGATAGTCCCTCAGAAAACTCTGCACAACCAAATTGAGCACATGTGCCAGACATGGGATGTGAGTGAGGTTGCCAAGGGCCAAAGCTGCCACCAGATTTCGGCCATTGTCACACACTACCATGCCTGGCTGGAGATTCGCTGGCAGTAACCACACATCGCTCTCCTGCTTGATGGCATTCCAGAGCTCCTGCGCTGTGTGGCTTCGATTCCCCAATGAAACAAGTTTCAAGACGGCCTGCTGACGTTTGGCCACGGCTGTGCTCATGTCGGTCATAGGTAAACGTTCACGGGTCCATGTGGAGGTGGACTGTGACGGCTCCTGCAGAGTTGATTCTGAGGAACTTGTGTAAGAGGAGGAGTCAATGCGTACAGACTGGATTCCTGCAATCCTTGGAGTGGGCAGGACACGTCCTGCGCCACTCGCACGATCTGTACCTGGCTCAACAACATTAACCCAATGGGCAGTGAGGGAAACGTATCGCCCCTGTCCATGCTGACTGGTCCACGCATCGGTGGTGAGGTGGACCTTGCTACTGACGGCGTTCAGTAGCGCATGTTTTATGTTTCCCTCAACATGCCTGTGCAGGGCAGGGACAGCTTGCCTGCTGAAGTAAAAGCGGCTGGGCACCTTGTACTGTGGGACTGCCAATGCCATCAAGTCACGGAAGCTGTCAGTCTCCACCAGCCTGAACGAGAGCATTTCCAGGGACAACAGTTTGGCAATGCCTGCATTCAGAGCCTGTGCTCGGGGGTGGTTGGCCGAGAATGCCCGCCTTTTCTCCCATGCCTGTACTACCGATGGCTGTAGAGTAGACTGGGAGTGTGAGGATGACTGGGAAGGTGGTGCTGTGGGTGGAATTACACAAGGTCTCTGGACAACAGTGCCAGAGGTTCATCCATGGCGATCCTGGGAGGAAGCCAAACCAGCTGTGCGTGAGCTGGAGGAAGAGGCAACACGAGCTGAAGAGGTGGTAGCTGCCGCTGTTGGTTGGCCTACATCTTCAGTCTGTTTCTGTAACTCCACCGCGTGCCTGGTCCGCACATGTTTCCACATATTTGTGGTATTGAGGTTGCTGACATTTTTCCCTCTTTTTACTTTCTGAAGACACAGCTTGCATTTGACAAAACAAATGTCATCTGCAACTGTGTCAAAAAAGGACCAGGCACTGCAAGTCTTGGGAGCGCCCTTTTTGGCTTTGGAAAGAGACAGGCTCCTAACGGGTGCCAAAGTGGAGGCTACAGGCTCCGCAGTCTTCCCCCTCCCTCTCCCTCTTTGGCCCGTAAGGGGAATCTCTTCCTTCCTAGTCTCGACAGCACAGTACGCACCAGAAAGCGTCACCTGAGTTTCATCATCAGATGCGTACTGCGCTGTGGTCACCGGAGGCACTGGCCCACCCGCCTCTTCAGAGTCAGAGAGACAAAGCTGTTGGGCATCACTGCACACTGCCTCTTCTTCCATTTCTCCAATGCTGCTTGGCTGGCCCCCTGTTTCCAAGCCAAGAGATTCAGAGAACAGAAGTAGAGACGGCTCCTGTCCTGGGCTCTCTGACTGCCTGGCCAATTTGGCAGGTGGTGAAGAGACAGATGGCTGCTCTCCAGTGGTCTGTGCCTGAGAGGATGTGGCACTAACTGAAGTCGATGCCGAGGCATTAGCTGCCATCCACCCGACAACGGCTTCAGTTTGGTCTTCACGCAGCAGCGGTGCACGGCGCTCTCCGACAAAGCTGCGCATGAAGGACTGTTCCCTGCTGAAACTGAGTGACGACGAGTCACCGGCGCCCGCAGCAGGCACAGAATCACCACGTCCTCTCCCTGCTCCTCTCCCTGCTCCGCGCCCACGCCCACGTGCCTTACTCCCTGCCCTCTTCATCTTGGTTGACAGATAAAGATAAGCAGAAAAGTACTAAGGCCTTAGTGTGCTTATTCCTGTAATGCTCCTCCTAACAGGTGTAAGAAACACTAATGTTGTAAAGTGTGGACTAAACTTTATTATTTTTCAAATGTGGCCTACACAAGTGTTAAGTTGTGTTTGGTGAACTTTACTTTTTTTTTTTTTTGCAGATCGGGCTACAGAGCTAGTTTAAATCACACAGAGACCGTGCAGACAGCCGTAAACGGCGCTGCAAGGCCCAAAAATCCTCCTCTAGGTTATCCTATTTAGTGTTTTTCCACTATTTAGCTGGAGACGGGTGGAAAGACACTAATAGGGAATTTTTTTTTAAAATTTTAAACAGGCTGCACTATTTGAAAAAAAGGAAATTTTTTTCAAGGTATGAGGCAGTAACGCACCCTGAACTGAATCCAACCGGCTATGGCTGCACACAGACTACAGGGCGAGCTGCGCTCACACAGAGACCGTGCAGACAGCCGTAAACGGCGCTGCAAGGCCCAAAAACCCCCCTCTAGGTTATCCTATGTAGCGTTTTTCCACAATTTAGCTGGAGACGGGTGGAAAAACACTAATAGGAAATTTGAGAAAAAATGTGCAGCAGGCTGCACTATGAGCAAAAAAGGACAACTGTGTGAGGCAGTGTGAATTCCCCCTGAGCTGAATACAACCGGGTATATGGCTGCACACAGACTACAGAGTGAGCTGCACACACACACACACACACACACACAGAGACCTTGCAGAACGCTGTTAAAACAGCGCTGCAAGGCAAGAGCAAGGTGAACAGTGAAGAACACACAGCGTTTTGCTAAATTAGCCTTTGGAAAGGAAAATAAAGCAATTAGCTATCTCAACTGGCCCTCAGTTAGAACACAGCGTCCTGTCCCTAACTGAAATCACAGCAGAGTGAGCGCAAAATGGCAGCAGCGTTTTTTATAGTGCAGAGTGACATCATTTCAGCAGCCAATCACAGCCTTGCCAGTACTTACATGCCCACCATGCTAAACAGGATGTGCCCACACTTCCAATCATTCCTCATTGGCTGCTGCGTTCAGTTTGAATTCTGGGAACTTCCGATTCCGGTATCCGATACGCGGGAAGTATCGGAATTCGGTATCGGAATTCCGATACCGCAAATATTGGCCGATACCCGATACTTGCGGTATCGGAATGCTCAACACTATTCATGACTCAATATTATTAACTTCTGTGAAGCACATGGGGGGTCCAAGGTGCTCACCACACATCTAGATATGTTCATTAACCCCTTTACCCCCAAGGGTGGTTTGCACGTTAATGACCAGGCCAATTTTTACAATTCTGACCACTGTTGTTTTATGAGGTTATAACTCTGGAACACTTCAAGGAATCCCAGTAATTCTGACACTGTTTTCTCGTGACATATTGTACTTCATGATAGTGGTAAAATTTCTTTGATATTTCCTGTGTTTATTTGTGAAAAAAACGGAAATTTGGCAAAAATTTTGAAAATGTCGCAATTTTCTAACTTTGAATTTTTATGCAATTAAATAACGGAGAAAAGTCACACAAAATACTTAATAAGTAACATTTTCCACATGTCTACTTTACATCAGCACAATTTTGGAAACAAAAATTTTTTTTGTTAGGGAGTTATAAGGGTTAAAATTGACCAGCAATTTCCCATTTTTACAACACCATTATTTTTTAGGGACCACATCTCATTTGAAGTCATTTTGAGGGGTCTATATGATAGAAAATACCCAAGTGTGACACCATTCTAAAATCTGCACCCCTCAAGGTGCTCAAAACCACATTCAAGAAGTTTATTAACCCTTCAGGCGTTTCACAGGAATTTTTGGAATGTTTAAATAAAAATGAACATTTAACTTTTTTTCACAAAAAATTTAATTCAGCTCCAATTTGTTTTATTTTACCAAGGGTAACACGAGAAAATGGACCCCAAAAGTTGTTGTACAATTTGTCCTGAGTACACCGATACCCCATATGTGGGGGTAAACCACTGTTTGGGCGCATGACAGAGCTCGGAAGCGAAGGAGCGCCATTCGACTTTTCAATGCAAAATTGACAGGAATTGAGATGGGATGCCATGTTACGTTTGGAGAGCCACTGATGTGCCTAAACATTGAAACCCCCCACAAGTGACACCATTTTGGAAAGTAGACCCCCTAAGGAACTTATCGAGAGGTGTGGTGAGCACTTTAACTTACCAAGTGCTTCACACAAATTTATAATGCAGAACCGTAAAAATAAAAAATCATATTTTTTTCACAAAAATTATTTTTCACCCCCAATTTTTTATTTTTCCAAGGGTAAGAGAAGAAATTGGACCCCAAAAGTTGTTGTACAATTTGTCCTGAGTACACTGATACTCCCATATGTGGGGGTAAACCACTGTTTGGGCGCATGGGAGAGTTCAGAAGGGAAGTAGCGCCGTTTGACTTTTCAAGGCAAAATTGACTGGAATTGAGATGGGACGCCATGTTGCGTTTGGAGAGCCACTGATGTGCCTAAACATTGAAACCCCCCACAAGTGACACCATTTTGGAAAGTAGACCCCCTAAGGAACTTATCTAGAGGTGTGGTGAGCACATTAACCCACCAAGTGCTTCACAGAAATTTATAATGCAGAACCGTAAAAATAAAAAATCATATTTTTTTACAAAAATTTTTTTTCGCCCTCAATTTTTTATTTTCCCAAGGGTAAGAGAAGAAATTGGACCCCAGAAGTTGTTGTACAATTTGTCCTGAGTACACTGATACCTCATATGTGGGGGTAAACCACTGTTTGGGCGCATGAGAGAGCTCAGAAGGGAAGGAGGGCCGTTTGACTTTTCAATGCAAAATTGACAGGAATTGAGATGGGACGCCATGTTGCGTTTGGAGAGCCACTGATGTGCCTAAACATTGAAACCCCCCACAAGTGACACAATTTTGGGAAGTAGACCCCCTAAGGAACTTATCTAAAGGTGTGGTGAGCACTTTGACCCACCAAGTGCTGCACAGAAGTTTATAATGCAGAACCGTAAAAATAAAAAATCATATTTTTTCACAAATTTTATTTTCACCCCCAATTTTTTATTTTCCCAAGGGTAAGAGAAAAAATTGGATCCCAAAAGTTGTTGTACAATTTGTCCTGAGTACGCTGATACCACATATGTGGGGGTAAACCACTGTTTGGGCACATGGGGGAGCTCGGAAGGGAAGGAGCGCAGTTTGACTTTTCAAGGCAAAATTGACTGGAATTGAGATGGGACGCCATGTTGCATTTGGAGAGCCACTGATGTGCCTAAACATTGAAACCCCCCACAAGTGACACCATTTTGGAAATTAGACCCCCTAAGGAACTTATCTAGATCTGTGGTGAGCACTTTGACCCACCAAGGGCTTCACAGAAGTTTATAATGCAGAGCTGTAAAAATAAAACAAACATTTTTTCCCACAAAAATTATTTTTTAGCCCCCAGTTTTGTATTTTCCCGAGGGTAATAAGAGAAATTGGACCCCAAACGTTGTTGTCCAATTTGTCCTGAGTACGATGATAACCCATATGTGGGGGGGAACTACCATTTGGGCACATGGAAGGGCTCAGAAGGGAAGGAGCGCCATTTGGAATGCAGACTTAGATGGAAAGGTCTGCAGGCGTCACATTGCAATTGCAGAGCCCCTAATGTACCTAAACAGTAGAAACCCCCCACAAGTGACCCCATATTGGAAACTAGACCCCCAAGGAACTTATCTAGATGTGTTGTGAGAACTTTGAGCCCCCAAGTGTTTCACTACAGTTTATAACGCAGAGCCGTAAAAATAAAATTAAAAAATTTTCCCCACCAAATTTTTTTTTAGTCCGCAGTTTTGTATTTTCCCAAGGGTAACAGGAGAAATTGGACCACAAAAGTTGTTGTTCTATTTGTCCTGAGTACGCTGATACCCCATATGTGGGGGGGAACCACCGTTTGAGTGCATGGCAGAGCTCGGAAGGGAAGGAGCATCATTTGGAATGCAGACTTAGATGGATTGGTCTGCAGGCATCACATTGCGTTTGCAGAGCCCCTAATGTACCTAAACAGTAGAAACCCCCCACAAGTGACCCCATATTGGAAACTAGACCCCCCAAGGAACTTATCTAGATGTGTTGTGAGAACTTTGAGCCCCCAAGTGTTTCAGTACAGTTTATAACGCAGAGCCGTGAAAATAAAAAATCTTTTTGTTTTCCCACAAAAATTATTTTTTATCCCCAAGTTTTGTATTTTCCCAAGGGTAACAGGAGAAATTGGAGCCCAAAAGTTGTTGTCCAATTTGTCCTGAGTACGCTGATACCCCATATGTTGGGGTAAACCCCTGTTTGGGCACACGGGAGAGCTTGGAAGGGAAGGAGCACTGTTTTACTTTTTCAACCCAGAATTGGCTGGCATTGAGATCGGACGCTTGTTGCGTTTGGAGAGCCCCTGATGTGCCTAAACAGTGTAAACCCCCCAATTATAACTGAAACCCTAATCCAAACACACCCCTAACCCTAATCCCAATGGTAACCCTAACCACATCTCTAACTCAGACACAACCCTAACCCTAATCTCAACCCTATTCCCAACCGTAAATGTAATCCAAACCCTTAATAGAGCCCAAAATATTCTTAGTCATAAGGATCGGGAGGACCTTATTGCACGGAAAAAAGTAACGACATCAGCATCTTCAAATAATAAAAAGCCTTATGTATGTTTTCAATTCAGCCCACAATTTCATCAAATTAAGGGGATTGTAAATAAATTCCTCCCCATTTTATATGAAGACGAGAGTCTGGCTAGGATTTTGAAAACCAGTATTAATGTTGTAGCAAGAAAAGCCCCTTCCATAGGTAATAAAATTTCACCGAGTATGTTTCGTGCAGACAAGAAGAGAAATAAGACGTGGATAGAGTATAATGGTTTTTTCAAGTGCGGTTCTAACAATTGTAGAACGTGTGCACATGCGACTGTTACCAATACATTTTCCAACCACAATAACTCGCAAAGATTTAATATCAAGCAGTATATCAACTGCAATACTAATTTTGTTATCTATAAAATTGATTGTATTGCCTGCCAGTTATCATATGTCGGCTGCACATCACGTAAATTGAAAGTTCGTATAAATGAACACTTGTATGACATAGGCCACATTGGAGATTCGACTCGCACCTTGTCTGCGGCTTCTAAACATTTTGTCACTGTTCATGCTCGCAGCACCAAGTTCTTCCGAGTATATGGAATTGAACGTGTTAATAGACCATTACGGGGTGGAGACACCACACGTTGTCTCCATACCCGTGAAGCCTTCTGGATTTACTACCTCAATACCCAGTCTCCCACATGTCTCAACAAGCGTAATGACTTGATGTTTCATTATTAATAGTATGTATATATGTTTCATTATGTTTTTAACTTTAGGATTGTCTCATGATATTGTCTTGTCATTAATTGTTATGTTTTGTTATTTATCATTAGTAATTGTTTTCCTTCACATTTGAAGGACCTTTTGTTTGATCATATGACAACTTATTTGATTCTCATTGGTTCTTGGGATCTATATATCGGGTTGTGAACTTTGTATATATAGCTTTGATAAAGATCCGCAGTGATCGAAACGCGTCGCCCTTGTCCTGGTGTGCATCTGGAGAGCACATTTCCACTGTTTTTACATTGGCATACTAAAGTTGAAAGCCTTGATTTTACAAATATAGAGCTGGAACGATTTTTTCTTTTCTACAATCCAAACCCTAACCCTAACTTTAGCCCCAACCCTAACTTTAGCCCCAATCCTAACTGTAGCCTTAACCCTAGCCCCAACCCTAACCCTAACCCTAGCCCTAACCCTAGCCCTAACCCTAACCCTAGCTCTAACCCTAGACCTAACCCTAGCCCTAACCCTAACCCTAATCCTAGCCCTAACCCTAACCCTAGCCCTAGCCCTAGCCCTAACCCTAACCCTAGCCCTAACCCTGTTCCTAACCCTAACCCTAGCCCTAACCCTAACCCTAATGGGAAAATGGAAATACATACATTTATTTAATTTTTTAATTTTTCCCTAACTAAGGGGGTGATGAAGGGGGGTTTGATTTACTTTTATAGCGAGTTTTTTAGCGGATTTTTATGATTGGCAGCTGTCACACACTGAAAGATGCTTTTATTGCAAAAAATATTTTTTGCGTTACCACATTTTGAGAGCTATAATTTTTCCAAATTTGAGTCCACAGAGTCATGTGAGGTCTTGTTTTTTGCGGGATGAGTTGACGTTTTTATTGGTAACATTTTCGGGCATGTAACTTTTTTTATCGCTTTTTATTCCGATTTTTGAGAGGCAGAATGACCAAAAACCAGCTATTCATGAATTTCTTTTGGGGGAGGCGTTTATACCGTTCCGCGTTTGGTAAAATTGATAAAGCAGTTTTATTCATCGGGTCAGTACGTTTACAGCGATACCTCATTTATATCATTTTTTATGTTTTGTCGCTTTTATATGATAAAAACTATTTTATAGAAAAAAGAATTATTTTTGCATCCCTTTATTCTGAGGACTATAACTTTTTTATTTTTTTTGCTGATGATGCTGTATCTTGGCTCGTTTTTTGCGGGACAAGATGATGTTTTCAGCAGTACCATGGTTATTTATATCTGTCTTTTTGATTACGTGTTATTCCACTTTTTGTTCGGCGGTATGATAATAAAGCGTTGTTTTTTGCCTCGTTTTTTTTTTCCTTACGGTGTTTACTGAAGGGGTTAACTAGTGAGACAGTTTTATAGGTTGGGTCATTCTGGATGCGGCGATACTAAATATGTGTACTTTTATTGTTTGTTTTTTTATTTAGATAAAGAAATATGTTTATGGGAATAATATTTTTTTTTTCATTTTTCATTATTTGGATTTTTTTTTTTTTTTTTTACACATGTGGAAATTTTTTTTTTTTACTTTCTTACTTTGTCCCAGGGGGGACATCACAGATCGCAGATCTGACAGTTTACACAGCACTCTGTCAGATCAGCGATCTGACTTACAGGGCTGCAGACTTACCAAGCGCCTGCTCTGAGCAGGCACTTGGTAAGCCACCTCCCTCCCAGCAAGAACCGGATGCCGCGGCCATTTTGGATCTGCTGCAGGGATGGGAGGTAAGAGACCCTCGCAGCAATGCGATCACATCGCGTTGCTGTGGGGGTCTCAGGGAAGCCCGCAGGGAGCCCCCTCCCTGGGCGATGCTTCCCTGTACCGTTGGCACACTGCGATCATGTTTGATCGTGGTGTGCCGGGAGCGGTCCGTGACCGCTCCTGGCACACAGTGCTGGATGTCAGCTGCGTTAGGCAGCTGACACCCGGCCGCGATCGGCCACGCTCCCCCCATGAGCGCGGCCGATCGCGCTGGACGTACTCTTCCGTCCGTGGGAATTAAGGTCCACCCCACATGGACAGAATAGTATGTCCAGCGGTTTCCACTGCTTAGGCAAATCAGGGGCTTTCCAAACGTGACATGAAATGCTCAGAAAATTCCATCAAAATCTGGGCTCCAAAATGTTGCTCCTTCCTTTCTGAGCCCTGTTGTGCACCCAAATAGCAGTTTCTGCCCACATATGGGCTATCTGCATACTCAGGGGAATTTGCATAACAAACTTTGGGGTTCATTTTTTCCTGCTTTACTATTAGAAATAAAATTTGGGGATGAAAATCATTTTTGTAGGTAAAATATGATTTTTTTTAATATTCGCAGCTCAATGTTATAAACGTCTGTGAAGCACCTGGGGGTTCAAGGTATTCACCACACATCTATCTAAGTTCCCTGAGGGGTCTAGTTTCTAAAATGGGGTCATGTGTGGGGTTTCCATTCTTTAGGCCCATTAGGGCCTCTCCAAACATGACATGGCGTCCTCTAATGATTCCAGCAAATATTGCATTGAAAAAGTCAAATGGTGCGCCTTCCATTTCAAGCAGAAGTTCTCCTCCACATTTTGGGTATTGGCATTCGCAGTTGAAATTTCACAATAAATATTATAGTGCATTTTCTCCTGTTGGGGCTAAAATAACATTTTTATTGGAAAAATATGTTTTTTTATTTTCATGGCTCAACATAATAAACTTATGTGAAGCACCTGGGGGTTCAAGGTGTTCACCACACATCTAGATTAGTTCCCTGGGGGTCTAGTTTCCAAAATGTAGTCACTTGTGGGGATTTTTCACTGTTTATGCACATAAGGGACTTTCCAAACGCGACATTATGTCTGCTAATGATTCCAGAAAAAGTTGCATTCAAAAAGTCAAAGAGCACTCCTTCCTTTCTGAGCCATGCACAAAACAGTAGTTTTCCCCACTTATGGTGTATTGGCATACTCATGAGAAATTGCACAACAAATTGATTGTATGGTGCAATTTCTCATTTTACACTTGTGAAAATGCAAAATTAGGGGCTAAAAACATTTTTGTATGAAAAATAAGATTTTTTTATTTTCACGGCTCAACGTTATAAATGTCTGTGAAGCACATGCGGGTTCATAGTGCTCAGCACACATCTAAGTTCCATGAGGGATGTAGTTTCCAAAACGGTGTCATTTGTGGGGGGTGGCCGCTGTTTACTCACACCAGGGACTCTTCAAACGCGACATGACATCTGCTAATTATTCCAGCAAACTTTACATTCACATGTTGCTCCTTCTGTTCTGAGCTCTATCGTGTGCCTCAACAGTGATTTTCCCCCACATATGGGTTATCAGCATACTGTGGAGAAATTGCACAGCAAATCTAGGGGTACTTTTTTCCTCTTACCCTGTTATATAGACCCCTTAAAGTCACTTCAAAAGAGATGTGGTCCCTAAAAAAAAGTTTCAAAATTTTGTTGGAAAAATGAGAAATCGCTGGTCAACTTTTAACACTTCATAACAAAAAAATATATATTTCCCAAATATTGCTGATGTAAAGTAGACATGTTGGAAATGTTATTTTATTTTTTTGTTATTTATTAACTATTTTGTGTGGCATAACTCTCTGATTTAAGGGCATACAAATTAAAAGTTTGAAATGTTCCACATTTTAGCCAAATTTCCAATATTTTCACAAATAAATGCAACTCACATAAAAGAAATTTTACCACCACCATGTAGTGCAATATGTCATGAGAAAACAAGCTCATAATCAGTGAGATCCTTTGAAGCGTTCCAGAGTTAAAAACCACATAACGTGACACTGGTCAAAATTTTAAAAAAATTGGCCTTGTCAGGAAGGTGAAAACAGACTTTCGGGTGAAGGGGTTAAAAAGGCTTTATCCTAGTAGTGGACATCCCCTCTAAGGAGAGAGCAGCATTTATGTAGTATGGAGTAGTACCTTCATATTTTGCGAAGCTTTTCTTTGCACTTGACAATTTGGATAGTATGTGATATGTTGTATATGATTAGATAGGTGTATTTTTGACTAAATATCTTATCATGGTGTTTTGGGAGGTCTTGTTTTAGTTTTGGATTGTTGTGCACTTTCTAAATCTTTTTAATGGATTGTCACAAAATGGATTAATTGTTATGATTTACCCAATAAACCATAATAATTGTTATTCGGTGAGTATGGCCATGTTTCTACAGCTACTTTTTAGTTCTTTGTGTGTTGCTTAACTATTAAGGTCTCCCCCTATAGTATCCATTTGTTTTTTTTAAACTATGTTTTGAAACATCACATCAAGCAGCTGGAATCTGATGATTGGTTCAATTTTACTTTGGCAGGGTCAGAATGACAACCATTGAGCAACGAAAATTGTTAATGTGATCCTAGTGTATTTAAGAACACAGGTCTTTATTTTGTTAAAATATATTGTTTAAAAATGCTAATCTGAGCAAACTAAGTCTTTATTTGATCATTGCCTTGTTGATTTACAAAACTTATGTAACATTTTGCTATCAGCATATTATCTTCTATATCACTGACTACATTGCTGTTGAATTTATTGCCGATATTATTTTCCTATATACAATGTTTGACTTCAGAATTAAAATAAGTGTGTTTTATCGTGCTCTATGCAGTAAGTCCCTTTTCCGGTGCGTTGATTTTAATTCAGTAAGAACACATTTTACAACATATTCCATTACAAATCACATTCTGCAAAATTTCCACAATTTTATTCAACATGCTAACACTGTCACTATTAACAAAAGAATATTGTAAAGGTGTCTATTTACAGAATGATTTCACTGTTACTCAGTCATGTATTGAAAATTTAATGTGCGTGTCTAAACATTTTTACTGTCTGAAAGAAAAAAAGTTAAAACCTTGTACAAACTTGTAGTCAATTTTCATCAATGGATGACCTTTTTTTAATCATAGTTCTTGCCTATGGGCATTTTTTACATAAAGATAATCCACTAGATTAAAATTGTCATTTCTGTACCTTGAGAAAATGCGAAACTCATGGCAAAGGAAAGGCTTTTTCTACTCTTCTTTTTTTTTCTTTACTGCAGCATTTTACTTTTTGTATATAATAGTTCCTATTAGATTTTCAACATATTTAGCATTTCTTTATGATAAAATGGAAGCAATGACTGATGCAAGCTAATTTAAAAAAAAAAAAAAGCTACCCATTGAAATCCATTTTCTGGAGACTGCAATGTTGGAAAAAACAAAACTATCTATTCTATAAATTTTTTGCTTATTTCATGAAAACAAAAGTATTGTAAGATGCCAATTCAATAGGGCTGTTGAATTGGTCAATTACATTTCATGTTTTGTTTTTTTGCTTCTGCAATTTAAAAGAAAAATGGAATGAAAAATTGCCAGGGTGAACTCAATCTTAAAGGGACTCTGTCACCTGAATTTGGCGGGACTGGTTTTGGGTCATATGGGCGGAGTTTTCGGGTGTTTGATTCACCCTTTCCTTACCCGCTGGCTGCATGCTGGCTGCAATATTGGATTGAAGTTCATTCTCTGTCCTCCATAGTACACGTCTGCACAAGGCAAGATTGCTTTGCGCAGGCGTTTACTATGGAGGACAGAGAATGAACTTCAATCCAATATTGCAGACAGCATGCAGCCAGCGGGTAAGGAAAGGGTGAATCAAACACCTGAAAACTCCACCCATATGACCCAAAACCAGTCCCGCCAAATTCAGGTGACAGAGTCCCTTTAAATTTCTTTTTCAAACTTAAAAGGGATCCTAACAGCTGTTCCAGGCTCCCTAAACCTCCATCTAGTATTTATTGCTATCTTTATATCCTTCCTCAAAAAGCTTGTTTTAATTGGTTTATTGACTGCTGTATATGCCAAAAACATTTTTTTTTTACTTCGGTGCTGTTATGCCAGTAAGTGACTAGCTGTGGGGGGCTTTGATTTCATTCCACTGATCATGTTTTGATGCCCCTGTAGGCAGTTACATGATTTCCAAGACCAGTGTCACCACCTTCTCTTTGCTCATGAAAGCAGTGGTAATGTGGAACAGTGGGACAAAGCCAGGGGCAAGATTTGCAGAGCAGACAGCACCAGAACAGCTGATTGAGTCTTGTGTCGCTGTTGCCTGCATGAGCATGCGCAGTGCGCCGATGAATATGGGGTGTGTACACCCGAGTTATTGCATATTTTCTTGGAGGCAGAGATTTGCAAAGAGTCAGCAGTGAAGCCCCTCTTGCAAATCATGTTACTCTCACCCCCCACCAGGGCATAATAACATGATTAGTGGGATACTATTCTGGGGAAAATAACAGCCCCGCTACTAAACACCCACTAATTAGAATATCTCCAGTTCTAAAATAGTTTTCAGGATGAGTTTTGGAAGAGTATAAAGATAGATAAATACATAGAAGCGATTTGGGAAGCCTAAGGAAGCTGTCAGGTTCCCATTACGTTTAAAGACAATGATTACTTAAATTTCACAATTTAAATTAATTTGTTTTGCAAAATACCAAATTGACTTTACTCGGGTTACTGTTTACTTTTTAGGCTGTGTTCATATCAGCATTTAAGAATTTGCCAAGACCTTCTGTCTCTGAATCTATCAAATTTAAAGCGTAAGCATTGTTCTAAGTTTTATTTCATAAATCAATAGTACACATGAAAATAACCAACTTTGTATATTATAAAAATTCTCTGTTCTGAGAAAATCTGTATTCAGTGAAGACAAATTGTTGCATTACTGAGATATGAGATGGCAGTTGCTGCTGATAAGATTCTATCGAGATAGGAGGGGAGGAGCCCTGTCTACAGCTCCTATCTCCTGCCATTTACATAGAATTGTATCCATAGCAAATGTCATCTCCTATCTCAGTAATGGGAAAGACGACTACTCTTTAAGGCCGGCGTCACACTAAACGTATGGAAAATAGGTCCAAGTCTCCCTGCCGAGAGTTGCACAAGTGTTCTCTGTATTTTCATCCACTTACAATGCGATCATGCGATTTTCTCGCACCTATGCATCCGTATGACATCTAGATGACATGAGCATGGCTTTGCATTTCTCACTGCTTTTCTCCATTGAATTTAATGGCTCAATGGGCTGAAATGAGGAAAATGTGTGCAAACTAGACTGATGGTCCGTGTGGTGTCCAAGCTTTTCTCGCATCCATAGGCTTGCATTGGTGAGTCTCGGACGATATACATGTACAATTGCAGCATGCAGCAGCATTTTACATGCACGTCGAATACACCTGAGAAAAAATACGGTGATGTGAGCTGCCCAATAGATTTACACTGGTCCGAGTGCTATGCAATGTTTTCTCGCATAGCATCCATCCGTATTCTATTGTAGAGTGACTCCAGCCTAATGGAACAAGTAGCACTGCAAAATGACAGACTGCTTGATGCTGTTGGTGTATGAGGTGTAATGGATCAGAACTACATTATGATTTTTGTTTTGAATGAAAACCATGACTTAGGTGGTAACAAAATAATGTGACAAAATAATAAAAGCAAATCTAAAAAAAATTATATTATAAAAATGCTACATGTGATTCACCACTATGTCACTACTGTACATTATATTTAGATAGGCTCTTGGGTTTTGGGGATTCAGAGACTGTACAAGAGTGGTGACAATGGCGTTCATCTCCTCTGACAGCCCCTGGTGGTTAATTGTGTGAAAATGTATTTTACATGTGTTTTACTATATTGTATTTAAAAGTTATCCTTCTGTGGTTGCAGTTCCTTTTAGTAGTGTAGACAGGGTTAACTGTAAGGCCAGTCCAGGTTGGGGAAGAGGATTGGGGATTGTGAGTTAAGAATAGTAAACTGTGCCTAAATGTGTGTGTGAGAGAGAGGAAAAAAAGCAAATTCTGCTTGTGAAACGTTCCACCAACTGTGCAGCTGAAAATGAAGGCTAGACACATGCCACCATTATGTCGCTTAAAGAACAATGTCAGTAATTCCAATTTTCTGCTGTATGTTTCTACAACTGTTAGTAAAGACGAGTTGTGGTTCTCCATTCATTAGGTGGTGAGGAAATATGGTCAAAGGAGCAGTGAATTGTCCACAGTAGGGTTGAGCGAAACGGGTCTAACATTATCAAAAGTCGCCGACTTTTGACAAAGTCGGGTTTCATGAAACCCGATCCGACCCCTGTGCGGGGTCGGCCATGCGGTACGCGACTTTCGCGCCAAAGTCGCGTTTCAATGACGCGAAAAGCGCCATTTCTCAGCCAATGAAGGTAAACGCAGAGTGTGGACAGCGTGATGACATAGGTCCTGGTCCCCACCATCTTAGAGAAGGGCATTGCAGTGATTGGCTTGCTGTCCGCGGCATCACAGGGGCTATAAAGGGGCGTTCCCACCAACCGCCATGTTACTGCTGCTGATCTGAGCCTAGGGAGAGGTTGCTGCCGCTTCGTCAGAAGCAGGGATAGCGTTAGGCAGGGTCCATTAACCACCAAACCGCTTGTGCTGTAGCGATTTCCACTGCCCAACACCACCTTCGGTGTGCAGGGACAGTGGAAGCTACATTTTTTTTTTTCCCCTTAGCGCTGTAGCTCATTGGGCTGCCCTAGAAGGCTCCCTGATAGCTGCATTGCTGTGTGTACGCCGCTGTGCAAACCAACTGCTTTTTTCAAAGCACAAATCCTCTTGTTCCTTCCTTTCTGCACAGCTATCTTGTTTGTTTGTCCACACTTTTTATTTAATTTGTGCATCAGTCCACTCCTTATTGCTGCCTGCCATACCTGGCTGAGATTACTGCAGGGAGATAGTAATTGAAGGACAGTTCCTTTTTTTTTTTTTTTTTTGTGGGAGATTAAGATTGGCATTTCTGCTAGAGTGCCATCCCTGTCTGTGTCATCTCTCACTCAGTGGGCCATAGAAAGCCTATTTATTTTTTTGCTTGATTTGGGTTCTAAAATCTACCTGAAAAAATCACTACATCAATCAGTGGGAGAAAAATATTGGCCTCAGGGCTTGTGTGCCACTCCTTACTCCTGTGTGTGCCATCTCTCAGTGGGCCATAGAAAGCCTATTTATTTTTTTGCTTGATTTGGGTTCCAAAATCTACCTGAAAAAATCAATAAATCAATCAGTGGGAGATTAATATTGGCCTTTGGGCTTGTGTGCCAGTCCTAAGCGTGCCATCTCTCTCTGTCTCTCAGATAGTGGGCCATAGAAAGCCTATTTATTATTTTTTTTATTGGGTTTATAAATTTTCCCTGGAAAAAAAAAAAAAAGTGGGAGATTAATATTGGCCTCTGGGCTTGTGTGCCAGTCCTGAGCGTGCCATCTCTCTCACAAATAGTGGGCCATAGAAAGCCTATTTATTTTTTTGGTTGATTTGGGTTCTAAATTCTACCTGAAAAAATCAATAAATCAATCAGTGGGAGATAAATATTGGCCTCTGGGCTTGTGTGCCACTCCTGACTCCTGTGTGCGTCCTCTCTCACTCAGTGTTCCCTAGAAAGCCTATTTTTTGTTTTATTTGTTTTCTAAATTCTCCCTGAAAAAATCATTTTATTTTATTCGGTTTCTAAATTATTCCTGAAAAAAAATCATTTTTTTTTCTTTTTCTAAAGTCTCCCTGAAAAAAAAACAAAAAAACAAATCAGTGGGAGATTAATATTGCCCTTTCTGCTTGTGTGCCAGTCTTGACTCCTGGGTGTGCCATCTCTCTCTCTCCAATTGTGGGCCATAGAAAGCCTATTAATTTTTTTGCTTGATTTGGGTTCCAAAATCTACCTGAAAAAATCACTAAATCAAGCAGTGGGAGATAAATATTGGCCTCTGTGCTTGTGTGCCACTCCTGACTCCTGTGTGCGTCCTCTCTCACTCAGTGGGCCCTAGAAAGCCTATTTTTTGTTTTATTTGTTTTCTAAATTCTCCCTGAAAAAATCATTTTATTTTATTTGGTTTCTAAATTATTCCTGAAAAACATCATTTTTTTTGTATTTTTTTTTTCTAAAGTCTTCCTGAAAAAAAACAACAAATCAGTGGGAGATTAATATTGCCCTTTCTGCTTGTGTGCCAGTCTTGACTCCTGGGTGTGCCATCTCTCTCTCTCCAATTGTGGGCCATAGAAAGCCTATTAATTTTTTTGCTTGATTTGGGTTCCAAAATCTACCTGAAAAAATCACTTAATCAATCAGTGGGAGATAAATATTGGCCTCTGGGCTTGTGTGCCACTCCTGACTCCTGTGTGCGTCATCTCTCACTCAGTGGGCCATAGAAAGCATATTTTTTGTTTTATTTGTTTTCTAAATTCTCCCTGAAAAAATCATTTTATTTTATTTGGTTTCTAAATTATTCCTGAAAAAAATCATTTTTTTTTTTCTAAAGTCTCCCTGAAAAAAAAAAAAAAATCAAATCAGTGGGAGATTAATATTGCCCTTTCTGCTTGTGTGCCAGTCTTGACTCCTGGGTGTGCCATCTCTCTCTCTCCAATTGTGGGCCATAGAAAGCCTATTAATTTTTTTGCTTGATTTGGGTTCCAAAATCTACCTAAAAAAATCACTAAATCAAGCAGTGGGAGATAAATATTGGCCTCTGGGCTTGTGTGCCACTCCTGACTCCTGTGTGCGTCCTCTCTCACTCAGTGGGCCCTACAAAGCCTATTTTTTTTTTATTTGTTTTCTAAATTCTCCCTGAAACAATCATTTTATTTTATTTTGTTTCTAAATTCTTCCTGAAAAATTCATTTTTTTGTATTTTTTTTTCTAAAGTTTCCCTGAAAAAAAAAAAAAAATCAAATCAGTGGGAGATTAATATTGCCCTTTCTGCTTGTGTGCCAGTCTTGACTCCTGGGTGTGCCATCTCTCTCTCTCTCCAATTGTGGGCCATAGAAAGCCTATTAATTTTTTTGCTTGATTTGGGTTCCAAAATCTACCTGAAAAAATCACTAAATCAATCAGTGGGAGATAAATATTGGCCTCTGGGCTTGTGTGCCACTCCTGACTCCTGTGTGCGTCCTCTCTCACTCAGTGGGCCCTACAAAGCCTATTTTTTTTATTTGTTTTCTAAATTCTCCCTGAAACAATCATTTTATTTTATTTTGTTTCTAATTCTTCCTGAAAAATTCATTTTTTTGTATTTTTTTTTCTAAAGTCTCCCTGAAAAAAAAAAAAAATCAAATCAGTGGGAGATTAATATTGCCCTTTCTGCTTGTGTGCCAGTCTTGGCTCCTGGGTGTGCCATCTCTCTCTCTCCAATTGTGGGCCATAGAAAGCCTATTAATTTTTTTGCTTGATTTGGGTTCCAAAATCTACCTGAAAAAATCACTAAATCAATCAGTGGGAGATAAATATTGGCCTCTGGGCTTGTGTGCCACTCCTGACTCCTGTGTGCGTCCTCTCTCACTCACTGGGCCCTAGAAAGGCTATTTTATGTTTTATTTGTTTTCTAAATTCTCCCTGAAAAAATCATTTCATTTTATTTGGTTTATAAATTCTTCCTTAAAAAATCATTTTTTTTTTCTAAAGTCTCCTTTTTAAAGAAAAAAACACAAATCAGTGGGAGATTAATATTTACATTTGCGCTTCAGTGACAGTCCTGCGTGTGTGGCATCTCTCTCATTTGTTGCCACCAACAACAGAGTGTGTAACATTGTGCCTGATTTTCGTTGTGGTCTCACCCACCTGTAAAGGGGTAGCTAAATCATACTGAAGTTATAGCTCACCGTGTAAGTTGTGTGACTGCAACAAATACCGTTAGTTTGGTAACGTTTTTAAAACAATGAGGAAGTCTGGTGGAAGAGGTCGTGGCCAGGGGCGTTCATTGTCAGCTGGTAATGAGGGTAGTGGTAGTGGTGGAGCATCAGGTGGTCGTGGGAAAAAAAATATTGCACCTAAGTCTGGAGCTGTGGAGCCAGGTTCGTCGTCTGGCTACACAAGGCCTCGAACGCTCCCTTTTCTGGGAGTAGGAAAACCGCTTTTAAAGCCGGAGCAGCAAGAGCAAGTTTTGGCTTATCTTGCTGACTCAGCCTCTAGCTCTTTTGCCTCCTCTCGTGAAACTGGTAAAAGTAAAAGCAGCGCGTCGTTAGTGGATGTTCACGGTCAGGGACAAGTCGCTTCCTTGTCCTCTTCAGCAAAAACAACAACAGAGAAGAATGCAGCAGGCGACACAACGGGTTACTCCATGGAGCTCTTTACACATACCGTCCCTAGCTTAGAAAGTGAAGCAGTTAACAGTCCATGCCCATTACAAGTTGAATCTGACATGGAGTGCACTGATGCACAGCCACAGCCAGACTACTATGCTGGTCCTTTGACTCAGACCACAACATTGCCCTCGCAGGGTGCTGATCAAGAATCAGACCCTGATGAGACTATGTTGCCCCATCACGAACGCTATACCACCGACCGACAAGGTGACACAGACAAAGTTGCACACGAGCTACAAGAAGAGGTAATAGATGACCCAGTTCTTGACCCCGATTGGCAGCCATTGGGGGAACAGGGTGCAGGCGGCAGCAGTTCTGAAGCGGAGGAGGAGGGGCCGCAGCAGGCATCAACATCGCAACAGGTTCCATCTGCCGGGCCCGTATCTTGCCCAAAACGCGTGGCAAAGTCAAAACCTGTTGGAGGACAGCGTGGCCATCCGGTTAAAGCTCAGTCTGCAATGCCTGAAAAGGTATCCGATGCTAGAAAGAGTGCAGTCTGGCATTTTTTTAAACAACATCCAATTGATCAGCGCAAAGTCATCTGTCAAAAATGTTCAACTACCTTAAGCAGAGGGCAGAATCTGAAAAGTCTCAATACAAGTTGCATGCATAGACATTTAACCACCATGCATTTGCAAGCTTGGACTAACTACCAAACGTCCCTTAAGGTTGTAGCACCCTCGGCCAATGAAGCTAGTCATCAATGCAACATCCCTTCCGGCAGTGTAGGGCCACCATTTTCTGCACCACCTGCAGTATCTGTGCAGGTTTCTTTGCCAGGCCAAAGAAGTCAGGGTCAGGGAATCACCAGTTTCGTAGTAGGAAACACTGCATCTAGGGCACCGGCGGCAACAATACCATCTCCCACCGTCTCTCAGTCTGCCATGTCCACCGGCACCCCCGCTAGTTCCACGATCTCCAGCTCTCCAGTCCAGCTCACCCTACATGAGACTATGGTTAGAAAAAGGAAGTACTTAGCCTCGCATCCGCGTACACAGGGTTTGAACGCCCACATAGCTAGACTAATCTCGTTAGAGATGATGCCCTACCGGTTAGTTGAAAGCGAAGCTTTCAAAGCCCTGATGGACTACGCTGTACCACGCTACGAGCTACCCAGTCGACACTTTTTTTCCAGAAAAGCCATCCCAGCCCTCCACCAGCATGTTAAAGAGCGCATCGTCCATGCACTCAGGCAATCTGTGAGCACAAAGGTGCACCTGACAACAGATGCATGGACCAGTAGGCATGGCCAGGGACGTTACGTGTCCATCACGGCACACTGGGTAAATGTGGTGGATGCAGGGTCCACAGGGGACAGCAAGTTTGGGACAGTTCTGCCTAGCCCACGGTCTAGGAAACAGTTGGCTGTAGCCATTCGCACCCCCTCCTCCTCCTCCTCGTCCTCCTGCAGAAGCGAGACCTCGTCCACAGACCGCAGTCGCACAACCACTCCATCCGCAGCTGCCACTGTTGCACACCAGGTCTCCCATTATGGGGCAGCTACTGGCAAACATCAGCAGGCTGTATTGGCTATGAAGTGTTTGGGCGACAACAGACACACCGCTGAAGTTCTGTCCGAGTTCTTGCAGAAAGAAACGCAGTCGTGGCTGGGCACTGTAGATCTTGAGGCAGGCAAGGTAGTGAGTGATAACGGAAGGAATTTCATGGCTGCCATCTCCATTTCCCAACTGAAACACATTCCTTGCCTGGCTCACACCTTAAACCTGGTGGTGCAGTGCTTCCTGAAAAGTTATCCGGGGTTATCCGACCTGCTCCTCAAAGTGCGTGGACTTTGCTCACATATCCGCCGTTCGCCCTTACACTCCAGCCGTATGCAGACCTATCAGCGTTCTTTGAACCTTCCCCAGCATCGCCTAATCATAGACGTTGCAACAAGGTGGAACTCAACACTGCACATGCTTCAGAGACTGTGTGAACAGAGGCGGGCTGTTATGTTTTTGTGGGAGGATACACATACACGGGCAGGCAGTAGGATGGCAGACATGGAGTTGTCAGGTGTGCAGTGGTCGAAGATTCAAGACATGCGTCAAGTCCTTCAGTGTTTTGAGGAATGCACATGGCTGGTTAGTGCAGACAATGCCATAATAAGCATGAGCATCCCCCTAATGCGTCTGCTGATGCAAAGTTTGACGCACATAAAGGATCAGGCGTCTGCAGCTGAGGAAGAGGAAAGCCTTGATGACAGTCAGCCATTGTCTGGCCAGGGCAGTGTACAGGACGAGGTAGCGAGCGAAGAGGAGGAGGAGGACGAGGAGGGTGATGGGGATGATTATATTTTTAATGAGGAAGCTTTTCCGGGGCCACTGGAAATTGGTGGCGCGGCAAGGCCGGGTTCTGATTTTTGGAGGGACACAAGTGACGTGGATTTGCCTGAAACTGCTCCTCAACCAAGCACAACCGCAGATTTGAGAACTGGAACTTTGGCCCACATGGCGGATTATGCCTTACGTATCCTCAAAAGGGACACACGCATAACTAAAATGATGAACGATGACGATTACTGGTTGGCCTGCCTCCTTGATCCTCGCTATAAAGGCAAATTGCAAAATATAATGCCACATGAGAACTTGGAACTAATATTAGCAACCAAACAATCAACTCTTCTTGACCGTTTGCTTCTGGCATTCCCTGCACACAGCGCCCGTGATCGTTCTAACACGAGCTGCAGGGGCCAGCAGACCAGAGGTGTTAGAGGGGCAGAAATCAGAAGTGTCGTTGGCCAGAGGGGTTTTCTGACCAGGTTGTGGAGTGATTTTGCTATGACCGCAGACAGGACAGGTACTGCAGCATCAATTCAAAGTGACAGGAGACAACATTTGTCCAGTATGGTTACTAACTATTTTTCATCCCTTATCGATGTTCTCCCTCAACCGTCATTCCCATTTGATTACTGGGCATCAAAATTAGACACCTGGCCAGAATTGGCAGAATATGCATTGCAGGAGCTTGCTTGCCCGGCAGCTAGTGTCCTATCAGAAAGAGTATTCAGTGCTGCAGGTTCAATACTAACAGAAAAAAGGACTCGTCTGGCTACCCAAAATGTAGATGATCTAACCTTCATTAAAATGAACCACAACTGGATTTCGAAATCTTTTGCCCCACCTTGCCCGGCTGACACCTAGCTTTCCTATGTAAAGGTCTTGCCTGTGGACTATTCTGAACGACTTTTCCAATCTCGTAATTTGCAGCACCTGATTGTCCAGCATCCGACATGTTAACACCTCCCTAAATGGCCAAAGTCCCCACACGGGGCCGTGGTATCGCCACTTGGTGCCAGCACCCGTGAGAGTACTGTTTGTCTGAAGAGGTGGGTGTGCCCGCTTTTGGTCGACGGCACTGCCACTAGGTCCCTCATAGTACAATAAAGTGTCTGGCGGTGGTGGTGCGCACCCAACGTCAGACACACCGTTGTAATATGAGGGGCCCTGGGCCTGTACCGCCGGCCACAAGACAGTCCCCCCCCCCAGGTCAAACAGTGCTCTACCACTTGCAAAATTTTCTCTCACAGCTCCACCAATGTTTAGTCTATGCGCTGACATCCTTCAATGCCTGGCACTGTCAATACCATTGTATTGACATTTTTCTTATGTTAGGCCTTCGAAGCCTGTCTGCGGTCCCTCCTTCCACTAGGCCTCCACTGACCTGTCTACTGCTGCCCGGGTTCCCCTGGAACCAATTTTAAATTGCCTACAGCCAGCCCAATTTATTATGTTAGGGCTTCGAAGCCTGTCTGCGGTCCCTCCTTCCACTAGGCCTCCACTGACCTGTCTACTGCTGCCCGGGTTCCCCTGGAACCAATTTTAAATTGCCTACAGCCAGCCCAATTTATTATGTTAGGGCTTCGAAGCCTGTCTGCAGTCCCTCCTTCCACTAGGCCTCCACTGACCTGTCTACTGCCGCCCGTGTTCCCCTGGAACCAATTGTAAATTGCCTACAGCCAGGCCAATTTATTATGTTAGGGCTTCGAAGCCTGTCTGCGGTCCCTCCTTCCACTAGGCCTCCACTGACCTGTCTACTGCTGCCCGGGTTCCCCTGGAACCAATTTTAAATTGCCTACAGCCAGCCCAATTTATTATGTTAGGGCTTCGAAGCCTGTCTGCGGTCCCTCCTTCCACTAGGCCTCCACTGACCTGTCTACTGCTGCCCGGGTTCCCCTGGAACCAATTTTAAATTGCCTACAGCCAGGCCAATTTATTATGTTAGGGCTTCGAAGCCTGTCTGCGGTCCCTCCTTCCACTAGGCCTCCACTGACCTGTCTACTGCTGCCCGGGTTCCCCTGGAACCAATTTTAAATTGCCTACAGCCAGCCCAATTTATTATGTTAGGGCTTCGAAGCCTGTCTGCGGTCCCTCCTTCCACTAGGCCTCCACTGACCTGTCTACTGCTGCCCGGGTTCCCCTGGAACGAATTTTAAATTGCCTACAGCCAGCCCAATTTATTATGTTAGGGCTTCGAAGCCTGTCTGCGGTCCCTCCTTCCACTAGGCCTCCACTGACCTGTCTACTGCTGCCCGGGTTCCCCTGGAACCAATTTTAAATTGCCTACAGCCAGCCCAATTTATTATGTTAGGGCTTCGAAGCCTGTCTGCGGTCCCTCCTTCCACTAGGCCTCCACTGACCTGTCTACTGCTGCCCGGGTTCCCCTGGAACCAATTTTAAATTGCCTACAGCCAGCCCAATTTATTATGTTAGGGCTTCGAAGCCTGTCTGCGGTCCCTCCTTCCACTAGGCCTCCACTGACCTGTCTACTGCTGCCCGTGTACCCCTTGAACCAACATCAGAAAATATAAAAATAAGTATTTTGCTTATAAAAAAGAAAATACTGGAGAGATATCAAATGCAGACATTTTAACATTAAAAACAAACACATACAACAAAAATCTGGTACAGTACTAAAAATGGCCACCAGCTACAATAACTTTCTCCTGCAAGTAGTTAACTGAAAGTTTTTTTCAATTTAAAACACAGATATGGCATCCACCGAGTGTTGTCCTGTCGCGTCTTCTTTATATTATTGCCAAGAAGATGCAAAACAATGAAAATAATAAAATCATTATTTACCAAAAAAATAGAGTAAGTCAAAACCACATTGCAAATAAACATTCATTACAAATAAAGAAGCAGGGCGCGTCCGAGGGTAAGTATATACCTAATAAGAATATAATCACCCTCGGACGCGCCCTGCTTCTTTCCGACAGCCTTCCTTCCTAAGAATCAGCCCTTCCGTGGTGTAGAGAGAGGGTGTGTTACACTCCAAGGTGTTCCCCAGGTTGCCTTTCCTGAGCTTCGATCTTCATGCTCTCGTTTAGTAGTTGTCGGAAAGTAGGCTGCATTAGGCCTACAAAATGGGTATGGGGTGGAGAGAGATGGTGTGTTACACTCCAAGGTGTTCTCCAGGTTTCCTCGCCATTGCTTCGATCTTCCGACTCTCGTTTAGTAGTTGTAGAAAACTACACTGCATTAGGCCTACAAAATGGGTATCGGGTGGAGAGAGATGGTGTGTTACACTCCAAGGTGTTCCCCAGGTTGCCTTGCCATTGCTTCGGTCTTCCGACTCTCGTTTAGTAGTTGTAGAAAACTACACTGCATTAGGCCTACAAAATGGGTATCGGGTGGAGAGAGATGGTGTGTTACACTCCAAGGTGTTCCCCAGGTTGCCTTGCCATTGCTTCGGTCTTCCGACTCTCGTTTAGTAGTTGTAGAAAACTACACAGCATTAGGCCTACAAAATGGGTATGGGGTGGAGAGAGATGGTGTGTTACACTCCAAGGTGTTCTCCAGGTTTCCTCGCCATTGCTTCGATCTTCCGACTCTCGTTTAGTAGTTGTAGAAAACTACACTGCATTAGGCCTACAAAATGGGTATCGGGTGGAGAAAGATGGTGTGTTACACTACAAGGTGTTCCCCAGGTTGCCTTGCCATTGCTTCGGTCTTCCGACTCTCGTTTAGTAGTTGTAGAAAACTACACTGCATTAGGCCTACAAAATGGGTATCGGGTGGAGAGAGATGGTGTGTTACACTCCAAGGTGTTCCCCAGGTTGCCTTGCCATTGCTTCGGTCTTCCGACTCTCGTTTAGTAGTTGTAGAAAACTACACAGCATTAGGCCTACAAAATGGGTATGGGGTGGAGAGAGATGGTGTGTTACACTCCAAGGTGTTCTCCAGGTTTCCTCGCCATTGCTTCGATCTTCCGACTCTCGTTTAGTAGTTGTAGAAAACTACACTGCATTAGGCCTACAAAATGGGTATCGGGTGGAGAGAGATGGTGTGTTACACTCCAAGGTGTTCCCCAGGTTGCCTTGCCATTGCTTCGGTCTTCCGACTCTCGTTTAGTAGTTGTAGAAAACTACACTGCATTAGGCCTACAAAATGGGTATCGGGTGGAGAGAGATGGTGTGTTACACTCCAAGGTGTTCCCCAGGTTGCCTTGCCATTGCTTCGGTCTTCCGACTCTCGTTTAGTAGTTGTAGAAAACTACACAGCATTAGGCCTACAAAATGGGTATGGGGTGGAGAGAGATGGTGTGTTACACTCCAAGGTGTTCTCCAGGTTTCCTCGCCATTGCTTCGATCTTCCGACTCTCGTTTAGTAGTTGTAGAAAACTACACTGCATTAGGCCTACAAAATAGGTATCGGGTGGAGAGAGATGGTGTGTTACACTCCAAGGTGTTCCCCAGGTTGCCTTGCCATTGCTTCGGTCTTCCGACTCTCGTTTAGTAGTTGTAGAAAACTACACTGCATTGGGCCTACAAAATGGGTATCGGGTGGAGAGAGATGGTGTGTTACACTCCAAGGTGTTCCCCAGGTTGCCTTGCCATTGCTTCGGTCTTCCGACTCTCGTTTAGTAGTTGTAGAAAACTACACAGCATTAGGCCTACAAAATGGGTATGGGGTGGAGAGAGATGGTGTGTTCCACTCCAAGGTGTTCTCCAGGTTGCCTTTCCTGAGCTTCTATCTTCAGGCTCTCGTTAAATTGTGGTTAAATGGAACAACTGCATTTGGCGTACTAGTTGGTTTGGGGCCTACTAACAGTGTCTGCCGCTCCTTGCTGTTCTCCTGGTTTCCTGTCCTGAAATTCCATTTTCAGGCGCTCGTTAAGTAGTTGTTAATGTTAGACTGCATTTGGCCTACTAGTTGGGTTGGGGCCTACTATCGGTGTCTGCCACTCCTTGCTGTTCTCCTCCACTGAACAAAGCTGTGCCGCCTGTTTACTACGGTTGCCAATTTTGAACTGCATTTCGACTACTTACTGATTTGGGCCTACTCTCTGTGTCAGCCTCTCATTCCAGTTGTCCTCCACTGCAATGCCCCCTGGTTATTCCTGTGTTACCAATTTTGAACTGCATTTAGCCCACTTTATTATTTGGGCCTATATCTGTGTTTCCTCCTCATCCTGCCCATTGCCCAGCCAGTGATAGATGAGTCTGCTGGTACATTGACCCATAACGCAACATTCCCCATGCACGCTACACAACAACATTGTGACCCTGCTGAAAGTCAGGTTGCTCTTCCCGCATACCATACCACCTTACACGGGGACAAAGAGGAAGGTGCAGATGAAAGTGCAGGTTCCTTCATCAGGTGGGGAGAGGAATACTAGTTGGCGACGTCACTGGCACAGGGCCTCTCATAGTACGCAAAAGTGTTGCTGCCGGTGGGAGGCGCCCCCGCCGTGCAAACACACCGCTGTACTTTGGGGGGCCCTGTGCCAGTGCCAATGCCAACGAGTGGGCCCCCCCTGCTTGCTCAGGTTCACAGCACTTGCAAAGTTGAAATACTTACCTCTCCCTGCTCCCCTGCCGTGACGTGGTCCAGATTTCCTGGGCCCACTAATTACTTGAACCAGCCCTACCCACCACAACTTTAGCCAAATGAACCCCAATTTCAAATGCCTTCCAATTATTATAAGGTAAATTACGCTTGACAAGCTTCATTAAGAAGAATGGATGGTTTTGACATTAAAATGGGCACTCTAGGTGTTTTCCTGGCCCCCACTCACTGCCGACTATGCTGCCCCATTGACTTGCATTGGGTTTCGTGTTTCGGTCGATCCCGACTTTACGTCATAATCGGCCGATTTCACTCGACCCGACTTTTGAGATAGTCGGGTTTCGCGAAACCCGGCTCGACTCTAAAAAGGTCAAGGTCGCTCAACTCTAGTCCACAGTAACAACAGCATCACACACACCAGAGTTGACCCCATCTTTCTGTAGTGTGCCGGGGCATGGAAACATGGCTACTGCCTCGTGCACGTTTACAACTGTAATTTTAGCTGTACAATGGCAGAGTATTTGCAATAAATAATATTATTCAACATTCCTTTTCATTTAAGCTATAATATTTCTTAGCTTGGGACTGTTCTAGAATTGGGCAATCATGTCTTTTTCTATAGCCTACATAACACATTCCATAAAAAAAAATCCGTGTCTGATCAAAAGTACACAAAAAAAGAAACTGAAAAAGCAATAATTCTATGCCGCCAGGGTTAAAATAAAAAACCTTGTTCAAATATATATCCAGAAAGAAAAGGATTTTATTATCCTACAATTGCAACATTTCGGATCAAAACGTCAGAGTCTTAAGAAAGTAAAAAAAATGTATAGGAAAATAAAAGTAGTTATGGCAGGGAGTTGCATTTATAAGATACTGTTTCAAAAAGAAAGTAAAAAGAACAACTCTACAATGCCCTTTCATGTTCACAGATGGCTTAGGTATAAACATATCACATTCCCAGGTGCACGTAGGATCCATTTTCTTTAAAAACAAGAAAATATCCATATGTTTTCTTCTATTTGACACTAACCAATGAAAAAGCCTAAAAAATACATTCCTTTTTATGCAGTTTGGATGCAGTAAGTGTTAGTTAACTATGCACTGAAATCCAATTAGAAAGAAAGTAGTAATAAAATTATGTTTACGTTGCCTTTATCGGTGCAGGTAGTCTTACTAGTAAAAAATTAGGGTCATTTCGAATTACATAAAGCATCAGTCAGCAGTGATGGGAAGAAAGTTTTATTAACGTAGCTCACATTGTGATTTTCTTACATTGAAACTTTATGATTTTAACATTTGTTTTTGGAAAAGTCAAACTGTAATTTTATACCTGTTAATCTCATAATGATAGAAAGGCATTTGTAGCCCCTAAGGTGGTGTCGTACAGCATCAATTATAATGAAATGAGAGTTTGAATGTCGGATCCAAATATGTTTAACATTACACTATAACATAATAAATCCCTTTTTCTAAAAGCTCTTTCCACAGCAAGATTAAAATATACATTTCCGTGATAACGTTAGCTCATAACTAGTGGTTACAAAGACACTGTATACTGATACTGTTATCGCTTTCACATGTACAGTGGACACCCGTACTTTTAGACATGTGGAGGCATATTTATTTGCCCTATGTACTGATTCCTAGATGTAAAAATTGTCTTTTTTGCTACAAATTGTCCTTTGTTGTGCACAGATACAGTGTGTTCTGAGATGTCCCAAGGTAAGTATCATAACTAGAAGTCCTTTTTTAGTCAATCCAAAAGGGTGGGAACTATTTCTGAATCTGCCTACTGACAGTAGTTTAATTTCAATCACTAACCGGTATGGGAATTTCTGAACAGTCAATGTCTAGGGAAATTATTGTGTTACTTTTACATGTGCAATCCACAGTTTAACGCATAACGTTTCGGTGAGATCTCTGACCTTCATCACATGCACGAATTGTTTTAGACAAAGTTGAAGAGAATGTAAACCATGTGCTCAGAGAATACAGTATCACCATTTTAGAAATGAAGCTCTCACCGTTGGAGAAAAGACAGCTCCATTTCTCTAAGCACATGGTTTACATCAGTGGTCCCCAACTCCAGGCCTCGAGAGCCGCCAACAGTGCAGGTTTTCAGGATTTCCTTAGTATTGCACAGGGGTTGGAATCCTCACCTGTGCAGATGATCACATTACCACCGATTCAATACTAAAGAAATCCTGAAAACCTGCACTGTTGGCGGCCCTCGAGGCCTGGAGTTGGGGACCCCTGGTTTACATCCTCTTTAACCTTGTCTAAAAGCACTCCATGCATCTGATGAAGGTCAGAGATCTCACCGAAACATTATGCATTAAACTGTGCATTGAATATGTAAATAAAACACAATCATTTGCAAATTTAAACGAATGCCAAGTGCTTCAATGTTATTATGTGGGATGAGACCCTTCTTTAGCACCAGTCTATAATAGGAGTGTTGTGTTTCTGTTATATAATGTCTAAAGAAACAGATAAAGCATCTTAGTTACAACTTTCCTAAACTTCTGTTTTGGTAATAGGCACTATCAGAATTGTCTTACTGCAGTTTGTCATGCTAATACTGGAAGTGATATTGAAAATATATGGCCAACCTAAAAATATGCCTCAATCACACATATACTTCTTAAGGTTCTCTCAGGAAGTCTTAGGTTTAAGGCAGTAATGTACTCATAAGTAGTGTTGAGCATTCCGATACCGCAAGTATCGGGTATCGGCCGATACTTGCGGTATCGGAATTCCGATACCGAGATCCGATACTTTTGTGGTATCGGGTATCGGTATCGGATACATAGAGATGTGTAAAATAAAGAATTAAAATAAAAAATATATATATATTTACCTCTCCGGCGGCCCCTGGACTCAGCGCGGGTAACCGGCAGGCTTCGTTGTTCAAAATCAGCGCTTTTAGGACCTGAGAATCACGTCCCGGCTTCTGATTGGTCGCGGGCCGCCCATGTGACCGCCACGCGACCAATCACAAGCCGCTACGTCTTTGAAAGTCATTAACGCGCTCATTTTTAAAAATGAGCGCGTTAATAGCTTGCGGTGACGTTGCGGCTTGTGATTGGTCGCGTGGCCGCGACCAATCACAAGCCGCTACGTCTTTGAAAGTCATTACCGCGCTCATTTTTAAAAATGAGTGCGTTAATAGCTTGCGGTGACGTCGCGGCTTGTGATTGGTCGCGTGGCCGCGACCAATCACAAGCCGCTACGTCTTTGAAAGCCATTAACGCGCTCATTTTTAAAAATGAGCGCGTTAATAGCTTGCGGTGACGTTGCAGCTTGTGATTGGTCGCGTGGCGGTCACATGGGCGGCCCGCGACCAATCAGAAGCCGGGACGTGATTCTCAGGTCCTAAAAGCGCTGATTTTGAACAACGAAGCCTGCCGGTTACCCGCGCTGAGTTCAGGGGCCGCCGGAGAGGTAAATATATCAATATTTTTTATTTTAATTCTTTATTTTACACATCCCTATGGATCCCAGGGCCTGAAGGAGAGTTTCCTCTCCTTCAGACCCTGGGAACCATGAGAATACCTTCCGATACTTGATGTCCCATTGACTTGTATTGGTATCGGATATCGGTATCGGCGATATCCGATATTTTTCGGGTATCGGCCGATACTATCCGATACCGATACTTTCAAGTATCGGACGGTATCGCTCAACACTACTCATAAGATTAATTTGTTGCATCTGCTTTATCTGTGATTTTGATAGATACATAGAGAGTTGGAAAGGTCAAAAATTAAGAATCTGAGAACTGTTTATCATATGGATACTCTATGTTAAAATACTGTTGTACAAAACTCCCTTAGTGATTTTTTTATGATATCTCATGATGGAAAGTAACCAGTGATATCACCTACTGTAAGCTTTTTATTTATAAACTGAAGGGCTTGTGTCTTAGAAATAATAACTGTTTATTATCTACAGTAGACTACCTGCTTGCCTGTAATAGAAATGCATTGATATTTTTTTAAATGTTGTTTTCTCTATTTGTGCTCAGCAACAGCGAGTTAGCAGCAGACAGGGTTAACAGTTTCAAACACAACAGTCATAAGTAACAACGTTAAGTCTACGTTCACATTAGCGTCGCGTCGCCGTTGCGTCGCGTGCGTCGTTTTTGACGAAAATCGGACGCACAGAAAATGCTACATGTAGCGTTTTCTTGCGTCCGACGCTAGCGTCGGAAACGACGCACGTGGCGAAAAACGCCACCAAAACAACGCACGCGTCCCCTATGTTAAACATAGGGGCGCGTCGCCGCTGCGTCGCCGCTGCGTCGCCGCTGCGTCGCCGCTGCGTCGCCGACGCAACAGCGACGCACATTAGCGTAACGCTAATGTGAACGTAGCCTAACAATACAATAATTAAAGCGAAATAAGACGCCCCTGCTCGTGAGAGCTTACAATACACAATGAGGTGGGGGAGAAACAAAGCACAGGTGTGGATTTACAATGATGTATTTTCAATGATGGTCCAGCCATCTTCAGGGGGTGGGGGATAGATGGAGATAGTGAATGGGCTACACACACACAAACATAAAATGACTTTGATTAGTGAACGTGGTAGGCCTCTCTGAACAAATGTGTTTTGAGCGAGCGCCTAAAACTATGCAAATTGTGAATGGTCCTAATATCTTGGGGTAGAGCATTCCAGAGGATTGGCGCAGCACGGGAGAAGTCTTGGAGTCGGGAGTGGGAGGTACGGATTAGTGCAGAGGTTAGTCCAAAGTCATTTGCAGCGTGCAGTGGTCGGTTAGGCCAATAGACAGAAATGAGAGAGGAGATATAAGGGGGTGCCACACTGTGGAGAGCTTTGTGGGTGAAAACAAGTACTTTGAATTGTATCCTGTAATGAATGGGCAGCCAGTGTAACGACTGGCAAAGAGCGGACGCGTCCGAGTAACGATTAGGCAGCTGGACGACCCTGGCTGCTACATTAAGGATGGACTGGAGAGGGAAAAGTTGAGTGAGGGGGAGGCAAATTAATAGAACATTGCAGTAGTCCAGGCGGGAGTGGATCAGGGCAACAGTGAGGGTTTTTGTTGTTTCCATGGTGAGAAAAGAGCGGATTCCAGAGATGTTCTTTAGGTGTAAGAGGCACGAGCGGGCAAGAGATTGTATATGGGAGGTGAAGGAGAGATCGGAGTCAAACATAACACCTGCTCCTGGGGCGTTATTATGGTGCCACCCACGGAGAGGGAAATGTCAGATTTAGGGAGGTTAGTAGATGGCGGGAGCAGAAGAAGTTCAGTTTTGGAGAGGTTGAGTTTCAGACAGAGAGCGGACATGATGTTGGAGACTCCAGACAGACAGTCAGTGGCGTTCTGTAGTACAGCGGGGGTAAGGTCAGGGGCTGACGTGTATAGTTGTGTGTCATCAGCATAGAGATGGTACTGAAAGCCAAATCTGCTGATGGTCTATCCAATTGGGGCTGTGTAGAGGGAGGAGAGAAGTGGGCCAAGGACTGAGCCCTGAGGTACCCCGACAGTGAGAGGAAGAGGAGATGAAGTGGAGCCAGAGAACAGAACTCTGAAGGAGCAGTCAGAAAGATAGGAGGAGAACCAGTACAGAGCAGTGTCCTTAATGCCTAGTGACTGGAGCCTAGAGAGTAGGAGAGGGTGGTCAACAGTGTCGAAAGCTGCAGAATGGTCGAGGAGAATGAGCAGAGAGTGGTCACCATTACATTTTGTTGTCAGAAGGTCATTGGTCACTTTGATGAGTGCAGTTTTGTGTTGAGTGTAGGGGGCGGAAGCCGGACTGTGAAGGGTCTAGGAGGGAGTGAGTGGAGAGGTAACGTGTAAGGCGGGAGTAGATCAGGCGCTCCAAGAGTTTAGAGATGAAGGGGAGATTGGAGACGGGTCTGTAGTTGTTTATGCAGGATGGGTCGGGGGTGGGTTTCTTTAGTAATGGAGTAATGATAGAGTGTTTGAAGGAGGAGGGATAAATGCCAGAGGAGAGGGAGAGATTAAAGATTGTAGTTAGGTGAGTTGTGACGACTGGAGAGAGAGACTGGAGGAGGTGTGAGGGAATGGGGTCAGTGGTGCAGGTAGTCGGATGAGAAGAGGAGAGGATCTTGGAGACTTCTTCTTCTGTGATGGGATCGAATGTGGAGAGTGAGCCAGGGGAGATGCAGGGAGGGACGGGAGTCACTGCACTTGGTGTCTGGGAGCGGATTTCCTAACGGATATTGTCTATTTTCTCTATAAAATGTGAAGCAGGTCATCAGCACAAATGTCTGTGATAGGGGCTTGTGCTTTTGGCCTGAGGAGGGAGTGAAAGGTGTCAAAAGATTTCTTGGGGTTGTTGGATAGTGAGGAGATCAGGGTGGTGAAGTAGGTCTGTTTGGCGAGGTGAAGGGCAGAGTTATAGGTCCTTAACATAAATTTGAAGTGTATGAAGTCTCCTGGTGTGCGTGTTTTCCTCCATAAGAGTTCAGCACACCTAGAGCATCGCTGGAGAAATCTGGTTTGCGATGTGAGCCAGGGCTGTTTCACTCTGTTTCGAGGTTCTGAGGGTGAGGGGAGCTACTTGGTCAAGGGTGCTTCTAAGAGTGTCATTGAAGTGATGTACAGCCAGATCAGTACAGGAAAAAGAAGAGATTGGGGTCAATGATAAGTGTAGGGAGTCTGAAAGTGCGTGAGGATTAATAACATGTAGGCAAGGGAGTGAATCAAATCAGGCAAGGGAGTGAGTCATGGGGCAGTCACTGCTGCTTTTTGATTTCTCAGCTGACTCTGGTTCTGTGGGCCATCCACCTGGCCCTGGCCCACAAGTTGAAGAGATTGAGTGCACTGATGCCTAACCACTTGTTCTGTTTGAGGATGAGTACGTGGAAGGGGTAGTGCAAATGGTCAGTCAACCACCACAGCACATCTCTGATGATGATGACAAAACACAGGTGCCAGCTGTGGCTTTCTGCAGCGTGCTGATAGGCAAGGAGGACAGAAGTGAGAAGTGGTAGAAGATGATGTAGGGGATAAGGTCCTAGACCCCACATGGAGTCAAAGCCATCTAAGTGATGAGGGCAGTTTGGAGAAGAGGTGGTGGTCACACTGCCCTAGCTGCACAGCAAGAGAGGGAGCCAGCTCAAAGGAGATCACTGGCATGGCATTTTTTCTGGCAATATACTGATGACAAGACTTGTCAGAGCCTGAAGGGATGAATAAATATTTTTAACGTAAGGATTACCTGCATGATGGAAGCAAAGTACGAGCTGCAGTGGAGAACACACCTGAAAAATCAGGAAGGTTCTGAGGCTCCCCCTGCTCCCTTTTATGTTACAGTCTCAGCCTCTTTCTCTTAGTACCGAGCAACAGGGCCACCTTTCTCCCCCCAAAGAGAGGATGTAACCTCACCAACAGTGTCACAGTGTATCTTCACACCGACCTATGGAAGCGTTCAGCTCTCCATCCCCCAAACACTAGAAAGAAAGTGTCAGCATCAAGGTACACATAACCAACAATATGAGTAAATGTAGTGGTTGATGGGCATGAGGCAGAAAGCATTTTGGTGCATGTCCTACCTCCATTGAGGATTGCTGGATGTTCATCTGTCCAGGTTGATAAATCCTCCTGCTCCGGTTCCTCCACTGCCTCCTCATTTGGTCAACATATCACCTACCCAACCAGCTCCAGTGCTGCCAGAGGGAAGCAACAGCAGGCTGTTCTGAAATTCATTTGTTTCGGGAAAAATTATGGGCTAGAACTATATGCTTTTTGATTAGACCCATGTAGGGGTTTTCCTCTTTGTATAGTTTCCCCTCTCCCCTTTTTTTCATGGTGGTCTTTTATGGTTGCTTTTATTTCTATTTTTATATTGTTATTTTAGCTGTTTGTCATTTATTGTGCAATGGGGGAGTTCCCCCCTTTTTATCTATTTAATTATTAAAATTGGTCTTTTAGTTTTTAAGTATTTATATATGTATGCATTTGTACTATATCTGCACTTTATCTCGTCCCTTGCCCCATTTTTATGGGATCAGCGACCCCCCTCTTTGATCAGCACATACCAATATATATTTGCATACTCCCGTATTATTTGGATATTTACTACACAGGGCACATACTGTCCTTATTTTCCCCCCCTTTTCTCATTTTCAGTGGGCACTACTACATATAATCATATTATCTTGCAGGTGTATGTACGCACGCATTTGTCCCTCATTACACAGGGCGGGGGGGCGGAGCCTTGGTTTGGTGTGATTGACGGGGGCTTAGCCTTTATATCTCTCGGAGCTGCCGGTGCCGGGTAACCCTGACAAAGAAGGACGCTGTTCCTTTGAAACACGTTGGTTTCTACCTTGTCCTTAGTGCTGCTCCGTAGCTCTCCAGCTGTGACGTCACACGCTCAGTTCTCCGTTGGCCATCTTTCCTGTGCTCGTATCCAGGGACGCCACCGGCCGGGGCTTTCCCTGGCTCTACGCAGCCTCCCTGCTACTGCCGCGTGCAGCTCCGCTCTGGGAACCTGCAGATCCCCACCGTACCTCTGCACCTCACGTCTCAACACTCTTCCTGCGGCGCCACCCTCAGCTCCGTACTTGGACACAGCGACGCTTCACTGCTCGGTACATCCTCAAGGATCCAGGTACTATTTCCATACGGAGTCGGGCGCCTTGCTGATTTTGTCTGAGTCTGTCATAGTACTGTTTATGCATTGTGCACCTGCATACCATTCACTTCACCTGGCTGCTCATTGGGCCTTTGTCCTTTTGTAGTGAGCTTTATTTGATTTAGGGGTCTGTTTGGGCACACAGTGGGACTCTTTGTGCCAGGATTTTACACATTCCCCTCTTTTCTCCTAGTGATTTTTTCCTTCATGCGCGGTCTCTGGTTTCTTCTCATCCAATATTTTTGTTTATGTTTACATTTTTAAAATGACCAATAATATCACATACAAGGGACAAATTCCACCACACCATGACCAGACACCATATTACCACCACATAGTAACCTTTAATACCACATACAAGGAAAAAATACCACCACACCACATCCAGACCACATATTACCCCCACAGTGACCGAATAATATCAAATATAAGGAAAAAGTACCACCACATTATGACCAGACCACATATTACCACCACATAGAGACCAAATAACAGCACATACATGGAACAAATACCGCCACACCTGGCCGGACAACATATAACCACCACATAGTGACTGAATGCTACAATAGTGATCATTAATAAAAAAAAATACTAATTTCAATATAAGTGCCATTATACACAGGAGATCTGTACTTACAGTGCCTTGCGAAAGTATTGGGCCCACTGGAATTTTTCAACTTTTTCCCACATATCATGCTTCAAACATAAAGACACCACATGTTTTTTTTTTTTGGTGAAGAATCAACAACAAGTGGAACACAGTTGTGAAGTTGAATGAAATTTATTGGTTATTTTACATTTTTTGTGGAAATTCAAAAACTGAAAAGTGGCGCGTGCAATATTATTCGGCCCCTTTAACTTATTAGTTTGTTGTGCCACCTTTTGCTGCGATTACGGCTGCAAGTCGCTTGGGGTATGTCTCTCTCTGTTTTGTACATCAAGAGACCAAAATTTTTGCCCATTCTTTCTTGGCAAATAGCTCAAGCTCACTGAGGTTTGATGGAGATCGTTTGTAAACAGCAGTTTTCAGCTCTTTCCACAGATTCTCAATTGGATTGAGGTCTGGACTTCGACTTGGCCATTCTAACACCTGGATATGTTTATTTGTGAACCATTCCATTGTAGATTTTGCTTTATGTTTGGGATCATTGTCTTGTTTTAAGACAAATCTCCGTCCCAGTCTCAGGTCTTTTGCAGACTCCAACAGGTTTTCTTCAAGAATGGTTCTGTATTTGGATCCATCCATTTTCCCATCAATTTTAACCATCTCCCCTGTCCCTGATGAAGAAAAGCAGGCCCAAACCATGATGTTGCCACCACCATGTTTGACAGTGGGAATGGTGTGTTCAGGATGATGAGCTGTGTTGCCTTTACACGGGCAGCACGGTGGCGCAGTGGATAGCATTGCAGCGCTGGAGTCCTGGGTTCAAACCCCACCAAGGACAACATCTGCAAAGAGTTTGTATGTTCTCTCCGTGTTTGTGTGGGTTTCCTCCGGGTTCTCCGGTTTCCTTCCAAAGACATACAGATATGGAATTTAGATTGTGAGCCCAAACGGGGACAGTGATGATAATGTGTGCAAAACTGTAAAGCAATGCGGAATATGTTAGCGCTATATAAAAATAAAGATTATTATTATTATTTACACCAAACATATCATTTAGCATTGTTGCCAAAAAGTTCAATTTTGGTTTCATCTGACCAGAGCACCTTCTTCCACATGTTTGGTGTGTCTCCCAGGTGGCTTGTTGAAAACTTTAAACAACACTTTTTATGGATATCTTTGAGAAATGGCTTTCTTTTTGCCACTCTTCAATAAAGGCCAGATTTGTGCAGTGAATGACTGATTGTTGTCCTATGGACAGACTGTCCCACCTCAGCTGTAGAGCTCTGCAGTTCATCCAGAGTGATCATGGGCCTCTTGGCTGCATCTCTAATCAGTCTTCTCCTTGTTTGAGATGAAAGTTTATAGGGACGGCCGGGTCTTGCTAGATTTGCAGTGGTATGATACTCCTTCCATTTTAATATGATCGCTTGCACAGTGCTTCTTGGGATGTTTAAAGTTTTGGAAATAATTTTGTAGCCAAATCCGGCTTTAAACTTCTCCACAACAGTATCACGGACCTGCCTGTTGTGTTCCTTGGTCTTCATGATACTCTCTGTGCTTCAAACAGAACCCTGAGACTATCACAGAGCAGGTGTATTTATACGGAGACTTGATTACACACAGGTGGATTATATTTATCATCAGTAGACATTTAGGACAACATTGGGTCATTCAGAGATCCACAAAGAACTTCTGGAGTGAGTTTGCTGCACTGAAAGTAGAGCGTCCAACTAATATTGCGCGCCCCACTTTACAGTTTTTGAATTTCCCCCAAAATTTAAAATAACCAATAAATTTTGTTCAACTTCACAATTGTGTTCCACTTGGTGTTGATTCTTCACCCAAAATTTACATTTGGTATCTTTATGTTTGAAGCATGATATGTGGGAAAAGGTTGAAAAGTTCCAGGGGGGCGAATACTTTCAAAAGGCACTGTAGTATGCAGTGTCTGTGTACAGGTAATACAGTGCTCACCATTGACATTATACACAGGAGCTCTGTATACAATATCAGTGTAGAGGTAATACAGTGATCAACAGTGACATTATACACACACGAGCGTTCTATATATTGTGCAGGTTATACAGTGATAACTGACATTATACAGAGGAGCTCTGTATATAGTGTCAGTGTAAAGGTAATATAGTGATCACCGGTAACATTGTACAAAGGACCGCTGTTTATAGTATATAGTGTATAGTGTCAGTGTACAGGTAACACACTGACTCACCAGTGACATCTCTAGATGAAGTCTTTTATCTTTTCTTTTCATCTTCATCCAGCACAGACCGCCATCACTTCTTCCAGCCAGGGCTCATCTCTGCAGGAAATAACACAGTTATCTAGAGCACCACTTGCAGAGCACATTATTTAATTTTTTACCAACTTTTACATTACACCAGATGAAGAAAAAAAAGGCGACATAGTGTCACTCTGCACATTAACAGGACCGCCCCCCCATTTAAAACAGTAGCCTCAAAAAATAAAATAAATACATGACTGCAGTAATAATATCCCTTAATTAGCCCGTATGGTAATAATATCCCCCATCCTGGCCCCTCGTGTCTCATTCCTGGTTCCAGCCATATGTTCTCCCATCCTGCCCTCATCAGTATCCGTTCTGACCCCATGTGATGTCCCATGATCCTGCCCCATCTGCCCCGTGATCCTGCTCCATCTGTCCCATGATCCTGCCCCATCTGTCTCCATTGTATCCATCCTGCACCTTGTGTCTCCATCCTGCCCCATATCTCCATCCTGCCCCATGAGTCTACATAATGCCTTATTATCCTGCCCCATCAGTCTCCATCCTGCCCAATGATCCTGCCCCATCTGTCTCCATCTTGCCCCATGATCTTGCCCCATCTTTCTCCATCCTGCCCCATATTCCTGCCCCATCTTTCTCCATCCTGCCCTATCTGTCTCCATCCTGCCCCATGATCCTACCCCATCTGTCTCCATCCTGCCCCAAGATCCTGCCCCATCTGTTTCCATCCTGCCCCATGATCCTGCCCCCTGTGTCTCCATCCTGCCCCCTGTGTCTTCATCCTGCCCCCTGTGTCTCCATCCTTCCCCCTGTGTCTCCATCCTGCCCCCTGTGTCTCCATTCTTGCCCCTGTGTCTCCATTGTTGCCCCCTGTGTCTCCATTCTTGCCCCCCTGTGTCTCCATTCTTCCCCTTGTGTCTCCATTCTTGCCCCGTCTCCATTCTTCTCTTGTGTCTCCATTCTTGCCCCCTGTGTCTCTATTCTTGCCCCCTGTCTCTCCATTGTTGCCGCCTGTGTTTCAATTCTTTCCCCCTGTGTCTTTATTCTTCCCCATGTCTCCCATCCTGCCCCTATGTCTCCCTTCCTGTATCCTGCAGATTTCAGTAAAAATAAAAAAACCTTTCTCCTTACCTTGCTGCACTCCTGCGGTGAAGTCCCCTCCACCCAGTTCAAGCGCGCACTCGCCGGCGAATGACAATGATGTCATACGCTGGCGAAGTGCGTGCTGATGTCAGCTGCCAGCCTCCGATTGGCTGGTGGCTTTTAACTATTGCCATGCGGGCCTGGGCCCACACGGCAATAGAGTTTACCTGAATCTGCATCTCGGACTCTGGGGCCTGATGACCATATGAGACTGGACCTGATGCGGGCCCCCTCTGGTTATCGGGCCCTATATGCCAGCCAGCGTAGTAATGACCTGATGGCGGCCCTGCTGTCTGTGCACTTTTGGCATTCTCACCCTGCTGCAACACTCAAAGCAGCTCACCGGCATTACTGGAGCATGGTTGTGGGATTGCAGAGGATACAGACAACACACCTCCCACTGTGGACAGTCTGTCATTGCCGCTGGGCAGCCTGGCACACATGAGTGAATACATGCTTCTGTCCCTGAATAATGACAGCCAAGTTACCAGGATTGCTACCAGTGCTGATTACTGGGTGGTGTCACCGTTACAAGGACAATCTGCAATCCTTACTTCTGTCACCCGAGCGTGATAGAAAAATGTGGGAATACAAGTGTACAAGTGCACGAATGTGTCAGGACTCAAACCCAGCAGCTCTTGTGCACCAGGCAGCAGCTCTTTCCTCCGAGCTATTCAGCTCACTGGACAGTTCATTGCTAGACCAGATACTAGGACCTGTGTTGTTCCTGTTTGTCTCCACCCTGAGTTCCTGGTTGGCTCAACCCTGTGATCTCCTGATTGAACACCCTACTTAAACCTGGCTCCCAGCCTTTAGCCTAGTTTCCTTCCACCTGCTGCTTATCCTCAAGATTCTACTGCTACTACTCTGTACCAACCTCTGGCTAATTCCTTACTACAATACCTGCTTATCCTTCAATGTATTCTGCTGTTCTGTGTACCGACCTCTGGCTATTTTCTGACGACGCTACCTGCTGGTGTTGCCCTTACTGGTTGCCATATCACTTCTTCAACTCAGGTCAGTCCATTACATGCACTAATGACTGTGTTGCCACCTGACAGCGAGGGGTTCAGTGCAAGCACAAGACAGAGGAGGAGGAGGAAGTCACCCAAGCAGCTGGGGCACTGGCCTTAACTGAGAAGGGAGGGTTAGCCTTGCAGAAATATGGAAACCTTTCTCAGCATGCCACAACATCAGGCAACATAATCTGATATGGTCACATAGTGTTTGCCCAATAACCAAACACTAGAATAGTAAAGGCTACCATAAAGCTATGCCATGAAATACCTGTTATGTGGAAGATTAAAGGAAATGAGCTGTCCTGAGCATGCATCCACCCCAATGCGCATTTCGACATCTGCCTTTGTCACGCGTTAGATGAAGACCTGCAAAATGCGCTTTGAGGTGGCGGGCAGGGGTTCACATAATTAAAATCATGTGAGTCATAACCCTTACATATGCATTTAAATTTCTATTTTTGCTGATTTGCACGATGCGCACTTTTGCACTTTAGCTATATATTGGTTATACGTCCATAGCTCTATTTCTCTATGCATGACCCCCTATGGGACAGCAATATATAATACAATTTGAAGCCACTTTAATCCTTTTACTATATACACATATTTAGATATTTGCGCATTGCTGCATTATGTATCACATCATTTCTATAACCTTTGTTTAACCCCTTTACCCCCAAGGGTGGTTTGCACGTTAATGACCGGGCCAATTTTTACAATTCTGACCACTGTCTGTTGTGAATTCTGTGGTCGAACTCCCTCCTGTGGTTTCTTGCTAGCTGGAAGCTCTGGGATGCAGAGTGGCATCTCCGCACCGTTAGTCGGTGCGGAGGTCTTTTTGCACACTCTGCGTGGTCTTTTGTAGTTTTTTGTGCTGACCGCAAAGATACCTTTCCTATCCTCTGTCTGTTTAGTAAGTCTGGCCTCCCTTTGCTGAAACCTGTTTCATTTCTACGTTTGTGACTTTCATCTTTACTCAAAGTCAATATATGTGGGGGCTGCCTTTTCCTTTGGGGAATTTCTCTGAGGCAAGGTAGGCTTTATTTTCTATCTCTAGGGCTAGCTAGCTCTAAGGCTGTGAAGAGGCGTCTAGGGAGAGTCTGGAACGCTCCACGGCTATTTCTAGTTGTTGTGATAGGATTAGGGCCTGCGGTCAGCAGAGCTCCCACATCCCAGAGCTTGTCCTGTGTGAGTTTAACTATCAGGCCGTGCCGGGTGCTCCTAACCACCAGGTCCATAACAGTACAGCTGGCCCAAAGTATTAATGCATCTCAATAGAGGGATAAGAGAAGTTCTGAGACCATTTTTTTTTCTTTGCACTGTGTTTTGTCTTTCTTTTCCCCTAAACCTTTGGTTGGTTCAGGACACAGGTGTAGATATGGTCATTCAGGGTCTGTCCTCTTGTGTGGATCATCTCACTGCAAGGGTACAAAACATTCAAGATTTTGTGGTTCAGAGTCCTATGTTAGAGCCTAGAATTCCTATTCCTGATTTATTTCCTGGGGATAGATCTAAGTTCTTGAATTTCAAAAATAATTGTAAACTGTTTCTAGCTTTGAAACCCTGCTCCTCTGGTGACCCCGTTCAACAAGTAAAAATCATTATTTCTTTATTGTGTGGTGACCCTCAAGACTGGGCATTTTCCCTTGCGCCAGGAGATCCTGCATTGCTGTTGATGCGTTTTTTCTGGTGCTTGGATTGCTTTATGATGAACCAAATTCAGTGGATCGGGCAGAGAAAATCTTGCTGGCTTTGTGTCAGGGTCAGGATGAAGCGGAGGTGTACTGTCAGAAGTTTAGAAAGTGGTCTGTGCTTACTCAGTGGAATGAGTGTGCCCTGGCGGCAATTTTCAGAAAGGGTCTTTCTGAAGCCCTTTAGGATGTCATGGTGGGATTTCCGACGCCTGCTGGTCTGAATGAGTCTATGTCCTTGGCCATTCAGATCGATCGGTGCTTGCGTGAGCGCAAAGCTGTGCACCATCTGGAGGTATTCTCTGAGCATAGGCCTGAGCCTATGCAGTGTGATAGGACTTTGACCAGAGCTGAACGGCAAGAACACAGACATCGGAATGGGCTGTGTTTTTACTGTGGTGAATCCACTCATGCTATCTCCAATTGTCCTAAGCGCACTAAGCGGTTCGCTAGGTCTGCCACCATTGGTACGGTACAGTCTAAAGTCCTTTTGTCCATTACTCTGATTTGCTCTCTGTTGTCCTATTCTGTTATGGCATTTGTGTATTCAGGCGCTGCCCTGAATTTGATGGACTTGGCGTTTGCCAGGCGCTGTGTTTTTTTCTTGGAGCCCTTGCAGTATCCTATTCCATTGAGAGGAATTGATGCTACGCCTTTGGCCAAGAATAAGCCTCAGTACTGGACTCAATTGACCATGTGCATGGCTCCTGCACATCAGGAGGATATTCGCTTTTTGGTGTTGCATAACCTGCATGATGTGGTCGTTTTGGGGTTGCCATGGCTACAGATCCATAATCCAGTGTTGGATTGGAAATCTATGTCTGTGTCCGGCTGGGGTTTTCAGGGGGTACATGGTGATGTTCCATTGTTGTCAATTTCGCCTTCCACTCCTTCTGAAGTCCCTGAGTTTTTATCAGATTACCGGGATGTATTTGAAGAGCCCAAATCCGGTGCCCTACCTCCTCATAGGGATTGTGATTTGTGCTATTAATTTGATTCCTGGTAGTAGGTTTCCTAAGGGCCGTCTGTTTAATTTATCTGTGCCAGAGCACGCCGCTATGCGGAGTTATATAAAGGAATCCTTGGAGAAGGGTCATATTCGCCCGTCGTCGTCACCATTGGGAGCAGGGTTCTTTTTTGTGGCCAAGAAGGATGGTTCTTTGAGACCTTGTATTGATTACCGCCTTCTTAATAAGATCACAGTCAAATTTCAGTATCCTTTGCCGCTGCTGTCTGATTTGTTTGCTCGGATTAAGGGGGCTAGTTGGTTCACCAAGATAGATCTTCGAGGGGCGTATAATCTTGTGCGAATTAAACAGGGCGATGAATGGAAAACAGCATTTAATACGCCCGAGGGCCATTTTGAGTACCTGGTTATGCCATTCGGGCTTTCTAATGCTCCATCTGTGTTTCAGTGCTTTATGCATGACATCTTCCGAGAGTACCTGGATAGATTCATGATTGTATATTTGGATGACATTTTGGTCTTTTCGGATGATTGGGAGTCTCATGTGAAGCAGGTCAGAATGGTGTTCCAGGTCCTTCGTGCGAATTCCTTGTTTGTGAAGGGGTCAAAGTGTCTCTTTGGAGTTCAGAAGGTTTCATTTTTGGGGTTCATTTTTTCCCCTTCTACTATCGAGATGGACCCTGTTAAAGTTCAGGCCATTTATGATTGGACTCAGCCGACATCTGTGAAGAGCCTGCAGAAGTTCCTGGGCTTTGCTAATTTTTACCGTCGCTTCATCGCTAATTTTTCTAGTATTGCTAAACCGTTGACTGATTTGACCAAGAAAGGTGCTGATGTGGTCAATTGGTCCTCTGCGGCTGTAGAGGCTTTTCAGGAGTTGAAGCGTCGTTTTTCTTCTGCCCCTGTGTTGTGCCAGCCAGATGTTTCGCTCCCATTTCAGGTCGAGGTTGATGCTTCTGAGATTGGAGCAGGGGCTGTTTTGTTGCAAAGAAGTTCTGATGGCTCGGTGATGAAACCATGTGCCTTCTTTTCTAGAAAATTCTCGCCTGCTGAGCGCAATTATGATGTTGGCAATCGAGAGTTGTTGGCCATGAAGTGGGCATTCGAGGAGGGGCGACATTGGCTTGAAGGAGCTAAACATCGCATGGTGGTCTTGACGGATCACAAGAATTTGACTTATCACGAGTCTGCCAAACGGTTGAATCCTAGACAGGCTCGATGGTCGCTCTTTTTCTCCCGTTTTGATTTTGTGGTTTCATACCTTCCGGGATCTAAGAATGTGAAGGCTGATGCCCTGTCAAGGAGTTTTGTGCCTGACTCTCCGGGTGTTCCGGAGCCGGCGGGTATTCTTAAAGAGGGGGTAATTTTGTCTGCCATCTCCCCTGATTTGCGGCGCGTGCTGCAGAAGTTTCAGGCTGATAGACCTGACCGTTGTCCTACGGAGAAACTGTTTGTCCCTGATAGATGGACTAGTAGAGTTATCTCTGAGGTTCATTGTTCGGTGTTGGCTGGTCATCCTGGAATCTTTGGTACCTGAGATTTGGTGGCTAGATCCTTTTGGTGGCCTTTTTTGTCACGGCATGTGCGTTCTTTTGTGCAGTCCTGTGGGACTTGTGCTCGGGCTAAGCCCTGCTGTTCTCGTGCCAGTGGGTTGCTTTTGCCCTTGCCGGTCCCAAAGAGGCCCTGGATTCATATTTCCATGGATTTTATTTCTGATCTCCCTGTTTCTCAAAGGATGTCGGTCATTTGGGTGGTTTGTGATCGCTTCTCTAAGATGGTCCATTTGGTACCCTTGTCTAAATTGCCTTCCTCCTCTGATTTGGTGCCATTGTTTTTCCAGCATGTGGTTCGTTTGCATGGCATTCCAGAGAACTTCGTCTCGGACAGAGGTTCCCAGTTTGTTTCGAGGTTTTGGCGGTCCTTTTGTGCTAAGATGGGCATTGATTTGTCTTTTTCTTCGGCTTTTCATCCTCAGACTAATGGCCAAACCGAACGAAATAATCAGACTTTGGAAACATATCTGAGATGCTTTGTTTCTGCTGATCAGGATGATTGGGTGTCCTTCTTGCCTTTGGCTGAGTTCGCCCTTAATAATCGGGCCAGCTCGGCTACTTTAGTTTCTCCTTTTTTCTGTAATTCTGGTTTCCATCCTCGTTTCTCTTCAGGGCAGGTTGAGCCTTCGGACTGTCCTGGTGTGGATACGGTGGTGGACAGGTTGCAGCAGATTTGGACTCATGTGGTGGACAATTTGACATTGTCCCAGGAGAAGGCTCAACGTTTCGCTAACCGCCGGCGCTGTGTTGGTCCCCGACTTCGTGTTGGGGATTTGGTTTGGTTGTCATCTCGTCATGTTCCTATGAAGGTTTCCTTGCCTAAGTTTAAGCCTCGTTTCATTGGGCCATATAAGATTTCTGAAGTTCTTAATCCTGTGTCATTTCGTTTGGACCTTCCAGCTTCTTTTGCCATCCATAATGTGTTCCATAGGTCGTTGTTGCGGAGATACGTGGCGCCTATGGTTCCCTCCGTTGATCCTCCTGCCCCGGTGTTGGTTGAGGGGGAGTTGGAGTATGTGGTGGAGAAGATTTTGGATTCTCGTGTTTCGAGACGGAAACTCCAGTACCTGGTCAAGTGGAAGGGTTATGGTCAGGAAGATAATTCCTGGGTTTTTGCCTCTGATGTTCATGCTGCCGATCTAGTTCGTGCCTTTCATTTGGCTCATCCTGATCGGCCTGGGGGCTCTGGTGAGGGTTCGGTGACCCCTCCTCAAGGGGGGTACTGTTGTGAATTCTGTGGTCAAACTCCCTCCTGTGGTCGTGAATGGTACTTCGGCGAGTTCTGTCCATGGACTCCCTCTGGTGGCTGTGAGTGAAGCTGCTGCTTCTGAGGTTCCTTACACAGGTGACGTGGTTTATCCTTTGGTTGGCTGCTCTATTTAACTCCACTCAGATCGTTACTCCATGCCAGCTGTCAATGTTCCTGCATTAGTTCAGTTCGCTCTTGGATCTTTCTGGTGACCTGTCTTCTCCAGCAGAAGCTAAGTTCCTGATAGTTATTGTTTGTTCATTGTTTCCTTGTCCAGCTGGTTATCATGATTTTTTCTTGCTAGCTGGAAGCTCTGGGATGCAGAGTGGCATCTCTGCACCGTTAGTCGGTGCGGAGGTCTTTTTGCACACTCTGCGTGGTCTTTTGTAGTTTTTTGTGCTGACCGCAAAGATACCTTTTCTATCCTCTGTCTGTTTAGTAAGTCTGGCCTCCCTTTGTTGAAACCTGTTTCATTTCTAAGTTTGTGACTTTCATCTTTATTCACAGTCAATATATGTGGGGGCTGCCTTTTCCTTTGGGGAATTTCTCTGAGGCAAGGTAGGCTTTATTTTCTATCTCTAGGGCTAGCTAGCTCTTAGGCTGTGAAGAGGCGTCTAGGGAGAGTCAGGAACGCTCCACGGCTATTTCTAGTTGTTGTGATAGGATTAGGGCCTGCGGTCAGCAGAGCTCCCACATCCCAGAGCTTGTCCTGTGTGAGTTTAACTATCAGGTCGTGCCGGGTGCTCCTAACCACCAGGTCCATAACAACTGTCCCTTTATGAGGTTATAACTCTGGAATTCTTCAATGGATCCCAGTGATTCTGACATTGTTTTCTCGTGACATATTGTACTTCATGATAGTGGTAAAAATTCTTTGATAGTACCTGCATTTATTTGTGAAAAAAACGGAAATTTGGCGAAAATTATGAAAATTTCGCAATTTTCCAACTTTGAATTTTTATGCAATTAAATCACAGAGATATGTCACACAAAATACTTAATAAGTAACATTTCTCACATGTCTACTTTACATCAGCACAATTTTGGAACCAAAATTTTTTTTTTGTTAGGGAGTTATAAGGGTTAAAAGTTGACCAGCAATTTCTCATTGTTACAACACCATTTTTTTTTAGGGACCACATTTCATTTGAAGTCATTTTGAGGGGTCTATATGATAGAAAATACCCGAGTTTGACACCATTCTAAAAACTGCACCCCTCATGGTTCTTAAAACCATATTCATGAAGTTTATTAACCCTTCTGGTGCTTCACAGGAATTTTTGTAATGTTTAAATAAAAATGAACATTTAACTTTTTTTCACAAAAAATTTAATTGAGCTCCAATTTGTTTTATTTTACCAAAGGAAACATGAGAAAATGGACCCCAAAAGTTGTTGTACAATTTGTCCTGAGTACACCGATACCCCATATGTGCGGGTAAACCACTGTTTGGGCGCATGACAGAGCTCGGAAGCGAAGGAGCGCCGTTTGACTTTTCAATGCAAAATTGACTGGAATCGAGATGGGACACCATGTTGCGTTTGGAGAGCCCCTGATGTGCCTAAACATTGAAACCCCCCACAAGTGACACCATTTTGGAAAGTAGACCCCCTAAGGAACTTATCTAGAGGTGTGGTGAGCACTTTGACCCACCAAGTGCTTCACAGAAGTTTATAATGCAGAACCGTAAAAATAAAAAATCATATTTTTTCACAAAAATTATCTTTTCGCCCCCAATGTTTTATTTTCCCAAGGGTAAGAGAAGAAATTGGACCCCAATAGTTGTTGTACAATTTGTCCTGAGTATGCTGATACCCCATATGTGGAGGTAAACCACTGTTTGGGCGCATGGGAGAGCTCGGAAGGGAAGGAGCGCCGTTTGACATTTCAATGCAAAATTGACAGGAATTGAGGTGGGACGCCATGTTGCGTTTGGAGAGCCACTGATGTGCCTAAACATTGAAACCCCCCACAATTGACACCATTTTGGAAAGTAGACCCCCTAAGGAACTTATCTAGAGGTGTGGTGAGCACTTTGACCCACCATGTACTTCACAGAAGTTTATAATTCAGAACCGTAAAAATAAAAAATCATATTTTTTCACAAAAATTATCTTTTCGCCCCCAATGTTTTATTTTCCCAAGGGTAAGAGAAAAAATTGGACCCCAAAAGTTGTTGTACAATTTGTCCTGAGTACACTGATACCCCATATGTGGGGGTAAACCACTGTTTGGGCGCATGGGAGAGCTCGGAAGGGAAGGAGCGCCGTTTGACTTTTCAATGCAAAATTGACAGGAATTGAGATGAGACGCCATGTTGCGTTTAGAGAGCCACTGATGTGCCTAAACATTGAAACCCCCCACAAGTGACACCATTTTGGAAAGTAGACCTACTAAGGAACTTATCTAGATGTGGTTTGAGCGCTTTGACCCACCAAGGGCTTCACAGAAGTTTATAATGCAGAGCCGTAAAAATAAAACAAAAATTTATTCCCACAAAAATTATTTTTTTAGCCCCCAGTTTTGTATTTCCCCGAGGGTAACAGGAGAAATTGGACCCCAAAATTTGTTGCCCAATTTGTACTGAGTGCGAGTATACACAATATGTGGGGGGAACCACTGTTTGGCCGCATAGGAGGGCTCAGAAGGGAAGGAGCGCCATTTGGAATGCAGACTTAGATGGAATGGTCTGCAGGTGTCACATTGCGTTTGCAGAGCCTCTAATGTACCTAAACAGTAGAAACCCCCCACAAGTGACACCATTTTGGAAAGTAGACCCCCTAATGAACTTATTTAGATGTGTGCTGAGCGCGTTGACCCACCAAGGGCTTCACAGAAGTTTATAATGCAGAGCCGTAAAAATAAAACAAAAATTTTTTCCCACAAAAATTATTTTTTAGCCCCAGTTTTGTATTTTCCCGAGGGTAACAGGAGAAATTGGACCCCAATATTTGTTGTCTAATTTGTCCTGAGTGCACTGATACCCCATAAGTGGGGGGGAACCACTGTTTGGGCGCATGGGAGGGCTCGGAAGGGAAGGAGCTCCATTTGGAATGCAGACTTAGATGGAATGGTCTGCAGGCATCACATTGCGTTTGCAGAGCCCCTAATGTACCTAAACAGTAGAAACCCCCCACAAGTGACCACATATTGGAAACTAGACCCCCAAGGGAACTCATCTAGATGTGTTGTTAGAGCTTTGAACCCCCAAGTGTTTCACTACAGTTTGTAACGCAGAGCCGTGAAAAAAAAAAAAAACTTTCCCCAAAAAATTATTTTTAGCCCCCAGTTTTGTATTTTCCCAAAGGTAACAGGAGAAATTGGACCCCAAAAGTTTTTGTCCTATTTGTCCTGAGTACGCTGATACCCCATATGTTGGGGTAAACCCCTATTTGGGCACACGGGAGAGCTCGGAAGGGAAGGAGCACTGTTTTACTTTTTCAACGCAGAATTGGCTGGAATTGAGATCGGACGCCATGTCGTGTTTGGAGAGCCCCTGATGTGCCTAAACAGTGGAAACCCCCCAATTATAACTGAAACCCTATTCCAAACACACCCCTAACCCTAATCCCAACAGTAACCCTAACCACACCTCTAACCCTGACACACCCCTAACCCTAATCCCAACCCTATTCCCAACTGTAAATGTAATCTAAACCCTATCCCTAACTTTAGCCCCAACCCTAACTGTAGCCCCAACCCTAACCCTAGCCCTAACCCTAACCCTAGCCCTAACCCTAGCCCTAACCCTAGCCCTAACCCTAGCCCTAACCCTAGCCCTAACCCTAGCCCTAACCCTAACCCTAGCCCTAGCTCTAACCCTAGCCCTAACCCTAGCCCTAACCCTAGCCCTAACTCTAACCCTAGCCCTAATGGGAAAATGGAAATAAATACATTTTTAAAAATTTTCCCTAACTAAGAGGGTGATGAAGAGGGGTTTGATTTACTTTTATAGCGAGTTTTTTAGCGGATTTTTATGATTGGCAACCGTCACACACTGAAAGACGCTTTTTATTGCAAAAAATATTTTTTGCGTTACCACATTTTGAGAGCTATAATTTTTCCATATTTTGGTCCACAGAGTCATGTGAGGTCTTGTTTTTTGCGGGACGAGTTGACGTTTTTATTGGTAACATTTTCGGGCACGTGACTTTTTTGATCGCTTTTTATTCCGATTTTTGTGAAGAAGAATTACCAAAAACCAGCTATTCATGAATTTCTTTTGGGGGAGGCGTTTATACCGTTTCGCGTTTGGTAAAATTGATAAAGCAGTTTTATTCTTCGGGTCAATACGATTACAGCGACACCTCATTTATATCATTTTTTTATGTTTTGGCGCTTTCATACAATAAAAACTATTTTACAGAAAAAATAATTATTTTTGCATCGTTTTATTCTCAGGACTATAACTTTTTTATTTTTTTGCTGATGATGCTGTATCGTGGCTCGTTTTTTGCGGGACAAGATGACGTTTTCAGCAGTACCATGGTTATTTATATCTGTCTTTTTGATCGCGTGTTATTCCACTTTTTGTTCGGCGGTATGATAATAAAGCGTTGTTTTTTGCCTCGGTTTTTTTTTTTTTTTTCTTACGGTGTTTACTGAAGGGGTTAACTAGTGGGCCAGTTTTATAGGTTGGGTCGTTACGGACGCAGCAATACTAAATATGTGTACTTTTATTGTTTTTTTTTATTTAGATGAAGAAATGTATTTATGGGAATAATATTTTTTTTTTTTCATTATTTAGGAATATTTTTTTTTATTTTTTTTTACACATTTGGAAATTTTTTTTTTAACTTTTTTATTCTGTCCCGGGGGGATGACATCACAGATCGGTGATCTGACAGTTTGCATAGCACTCTGTCAGATCATTGATCTGGCTTACAGTGCTGCAGGCTTCACAGTGCCTGCTCTGAGCAGGCTCTGTGAAGCCACCTCCCTCCCTGCAGGACCCGGATCTGCAGCCATCTTGGATCCAGGCCTGGAGCAAGCAGGGAGGGAGGTAAGACCCTCGCAGCAGCGCGATCACATCACGTTGCTGCGGGGGGCTCAGGGAAGCCCGCAGGGAGCCCCCTCCCTGCGCGATGCTTCCCTGCACCGCCGGTACATCGCAATCATCTTTGATCGCGGTGTGCCAAGGGTTAATGTGCCGGGAGCGGTCCGTGACTGCTCCTGGCACATAGTGCCGGATGTCAGCTGCGATAGGCAGCTGACACCCGGCTGCGATCGGCCGCGCTCCCCCCGTGAGCGCTGCCGATCGCATATGATGTACTATCCCATCGGTGGTCATAGGGGCCCACCCCACCTCGACGGGATAGTACGTCTAATGTCAGAAAGGGGTTAATGCATGATCCCATATAGGACAGCTTGATATATTAATGCCACTGTGTTATATACTTTTAATTGTGTGATAAATGTAAAAAATCTTCTTTAATTGGCTGTTACATTAATATGTTGTTCAATCACTATGAATTATATATGATTCTGTTATGCTCAAATACTCATTACCACTAAAATCCTGCTTTTCTGTGCTACTTTGATTTGATATAATTTTATAGCAATTACATTTGATTAATAAACTTTAATATAATTTTATACTCCTGGACCATTTCTTGTAATTCATACAACTTGAAAGGGGATTTTGTGTTTTGTGGGGATACGCTACCTGAGTGTGTTGGGGAACACTCGCTTAGCAGCAGGATAAACACTTCAGGCACGATATCTCACACATAACAGTCTTATTTGGTTTATTACACATCATAAACCAAATGACATACAGTCCATTGCGTTACACTTCATGAACTTATCACGACCCCCGGTCCGTTCATGCAGCTGAAAGGCTTCTCTGTTGTATATTACAATTCCCCCCATCGGGTGTTACCTTTCAGGAGTCCATTGCTCAGGCTGACTTCATGTCAGACCCAGGTCCTCAACACACTGTCCAGGTCTATGGTCACTAGGTGCTTCCAGGGCAACTCCACTCTTAGGAGCCTCCAACACCGACCGTCCAAGACTTACAGCTTACAGGCCAGTCTGTAGTGTCCAGCCAGGTCACATGGAAGTCTGTCCACAGTTACAGTCTCCCAAACACTCACACCATGTGCTACACACACCTACTTTCATAGGTGTAACCACACCCAGGTACCTGTCACATGGCCAGTCAGGTGAGCGTGACATCACCACAGGTCCTTCAACACAAAACCAACTTATGTGTTCAGACATGCCTCTTTGGGTGGGTTTATAGGTGACTAGACCCACCCATCTCTCCAATCACCTGGAAGCCTTCCCAATGTAAACAAATCCCTCAGCAGTAGATCTGCTTGAGCAAAATATACCCAGGCTTCCATCACAGGGCCACCCACCTCTGCGATACATACCACCCATTAATCACACTACCAGTCATTGTTTCATCACAAGCACGCCTCCAAGTGCATCTTGAAGTGCACACACAGCGCCCCCTGGCTGCAACCTTGGTCACTGCACCACAGTTTATTGAATAGCTAAGAGTTAGTTCATGAAGTTGTGATTCCTTGTTCTTAGGAAACCTGCATCTAGTTGAAGAAAGTGGCCTGGTGAGGAAGGTGAAAACAGGCAGGGTTGTGAATTGGTTAGGTGATATGGAGTGAAAGGAGATGGACTGTGCAGAACACAGTGTGTAGCAGGTGGTGTTGCTGTCAGAGTTAACATCATCTTTTCTGTAACTGAGATGAGTAATGTGACATATATTCAATATGTTCCTTTACTCCCATTACGCTCTCCGGTTTCTTCCCATCAATATATTTGCCAGGGGCAAAAGAAGCCAAGTTTGACCTGTATCTGGTACTACTAAAGCCTGGATGGCTGGTCATCTGTTGCCAGAGACGCTTTTTCATTTACTGTATATTTTAGTATACTCTGTACATATTTTTTACACTTACTGAAAGCTGAAACAATATGGAATCAACCAGAAATGCTAAAAAGGTGCACGTGACAGCCAAAAATGCGACAACAACCAGCCCATAATATTGATGTAGTGTATACTTGTTTCCAAGTTGACAGCTTAGAAAGGTCTTTAAATAGAAATATATAAAATGAGTTTCATTTATGATTCCAATTAGAATGATCACATCTTTTAAATATGATACACAACTAATAAGAGTATGAAAAGTTAATTTATTAATTCATCTGCACAGCAATAGCAACATTCTTAAGTGAAAAAGTCGTAGAAGTTTCACAAGAAAAAGTACATGATGTGAGTGAACATTATTCACGTAAGTACTGATTAAAAATATATCAAGAGGTTATGGCTTGATAGAAGTAGATATGATAAAGTGACATGTGCTATAATAAATAAATAAAATAAATAAGTGAATAAATACATAAATATACCCATGTAGCCACAGTGACATATGGTTAATATTCATAAAGTAATTACATCAAGTAAATAAAGTGACGTGTGCTTCAAGGCATGATGGGTAAGTCTGCTTGACTGTGCCCCTTGTTATGTGCGCCCACTCTCTGACTGGTACAAACTTTAGCAATGTATACATTTTTTCTTGCTTTTTTTTTGGGGGGGGGGAGTTTGCTATCTGCTCAAATCTGAGATTTTCATGAAATTCAACTTGAAGTCCATTGGTAGCCGATCTATTTGATCATCTCTAAATGCATGCAAAATATAGTTTTACATGGGGGATTATTCAGATTCAATGGGTTATGATGTAATGATGAGAAAAGCTTGATTTCACCTGTAGAGTAGAGGCTTAGAAAATAAAATATACAGTAGCAGAAATTGTGACTTGACCCACCAAGCCATTCATCCATGTTTATTGAATACTATGTTATTCATGGATGTTAATAAATAATTCACTGTTTTTAAGCTTTTGGTGTTGTGTTGATACCTCTGTAGATGTCTAATGTTCTTAGACCATCTTTGCAGTAAAAGAACATTTTTCATTGAATAGGTAATGTTTCCTTTGAGGTTTGACTCTCCGTTGGGAAGTAGAGTCACTATCTCCTTAGCAGTTGGTTAGACAACAGCGTGTTTCTCCCACTCCCTTAGTGTCACCTTAGATCAGCCGCATTATCTTTACTGCCAGAACATAAGCATGAGACTTCTGCAATTATTTTTAGGCTGTTGGCTTTCCCCAACACAAAATCAGATTAGAAGCCCCAGTGTTGACACACTGACAGGTCAGGGCTCTGTCTTCAGTATCAGGTTAAGTATGTGATTTATCAGATCATGATTTCACTTCTATGTTTTTGTCAAGCAATGGCAGAAATCATTCAAGATATTAAATTATGATTTAGTGTTTTATTTCCAAAAAATGTTGTGATTTCAAAACTATAAATACTGTGTTCTTATCATTTTATAGCTTCCTACATTGCACACTGCAGCAATATTTTTTTTATTCTTGGTTTCTTTTATTCCTAAACCAGATGCATTGTACTGATATCTTGAGAGAAAATAATGTTCAGCTTGACTATTATGTGACTAGAGGTCATGACAAATTATATGTTCTCATATAATCCATCTTGTCATGATGTCCCAAATTTCCAGCAGTTCAAGTGTATAAAAATCTATCCCTGGATATTTTTGTTGGCCTTTGTATTTTATTAGTGGACAAATACAAAGCGGTATTTATCTCGTATCTTTCTTTTATATTGCTTTATGTCTTTGTCAACACTAAAGGAAAACATAAGGTTATGTAAAGAAGTTGTAATGGCAGCATCTGAGTGATTTATTGAAGAAGTGATCTAGGAATATGAAAAAGAAAGGAAGCCTTATGTAAAAAATACTTTTTTCAACTAAATTTTTATTTAATTTCACCACCTAATAGGTATAAAACAATTTAGTAACACAATAAAATGTGTATGTTACAGTAATAACTAAATATAGGTCTATCACAATCAACCTTTCTCAAGCAATTATATATTATCTATCGTTAGATTATTTATAGCCCACATTGGTTATTAGAAAAGAAAGCAGTATAGTTAAATTCCCTCATAATAAAAACCATATTATTATTGTACTACCTTTTCCATTTCTTACAGCATTTCACCCATTTCACCCAGCATTCAGTTATCTTAGGAGTCTTACAGCAAACTAATTAAAGAAGCACTCCCAATATGTATTAGATTTTATTAAATGTGTGCATATATGCATATAATGTAGTGTGAGTGTATTAATATACTCATCTACCTCTGCTCTCTCTAGTGTCCCGTGCTGTTCTTCTCCTCTTCTTAGTGATGTCACCAGTTGTGACTATAAGGCCGGGGTCACACTAGACCGTAATACGGCCGAGTGCAATGCGATAAAAAATCGCATTGCACTCGGACCAATGTTACCATATGGGGCAGCTCCCACCAGCCGACTTTTTGTCGGCCGTTTTCCTCGGTCCGAGACAATCGCAGCATGCTGCGATTGTCTCCGACCGAGGAAAACTCTCGGCTCACTCGCACCCATATAAGCCTATGGGTGCGAGTGAGACAGTGCACACCACTCAGATACAGTTGGGCAAAAAAGTATTTAGTCAGTCAGCAATAGTGCAAGTTCCACCACTTAAAAAGATGAGAGGCGTCTGTAATTTACATCATAGGTAGACCTCAACTATGGGAGACAAACTGAGAAAAAAAAATCCAGAAAATCACATTGTCTGTTTTTTTAACATTTTATTTGCATATTATGGTGGAAAATAAGTATTTGGTCAGAAACAAAATTTAATCTCAATACTTTGTAATATATCCTTTGTTGGCAATGACAGAGGTCAAACGTTTTCTGTAAGTCTTCACAAGGTTGCCACACACTGTTGTTGGTATGTTGGCCCATTCCTCCATGCAGATCTCCTCTAGAGCAGTGATGTTTTTGGCTTTTCGCTTGGCAACACGGACTTTCAACTCCCTCCAAAGGTTTTCTATAGGGTTGAGATCTGGAGACTGGCTAGGCCACTCCAGGACCTTGAAATGCTTCTTACGAAGCCACTCCTTCGTTGCCCTGGCGGTGTGCTTTGGATCATTGTCATGTTGAAAGACCCAGCCACGTTTCATCTTCAATGCCCTTGCTGATGGAAGGAGGTTTGCACTAAAAATCTCACGATACATGGCCCCATTCATTCTTTCATGTACCCGGATCAGTCGTCCTGGCCCCTTTGCAGAGAAACAGCCCCAAAGCATGATGTTTCCACCACCATGCTTTACAGTAGATATGGTGTTTGATGGATGCAACTCAGTATTCTTTTTCCTCCAAACACGACAAGTTGTGTTTCTACCAAACAGTTCCAGTTTGGTTTCATCAGACCATAGGACATTCTCCCAAAACTCCTCTGGATCATCCAAATGCTCTCTAGCAAACTTCAGACGGGCCTGGACATGTACTGGCTTAAGCAGTGGGACACGTCTGGCACTGCAGGATCTGAGTCCATGGTGGCGTAGTGTGTTACTTATGGTAGGCCTTGTTACATTGGTCCCAGCTCTCTGCAGTTCATTCATTAGGTCCCCCCGCGTGGTTCTGAGATTTTTGCTCACCGTTCTTGTGATCATTCTGACCCCACGGGGTGGGATTTTGCGTGGAGCCCTAGATCGAGGGAGATTATCAGTGGTCTTGTATGTCTTCCATTTTCTAATTATTGCTCCCACTGTTGATTTCTTCACTCCAAGCTGGTTGGCTATTGCAGATTCAGTCTTCCCAGCCTGGTGCAGGGCTACTATTTTGTTTCTGGTGTCCTTTGACAGCTCTTTGGTCTTCACCATAGTGGAGTTTGGAGTCAGACTGTTTGAGGGTGTGCACAGGTGTCTTTTTATACTGATAACAAGTTTAAACAGGTGCCATTACTACAGGTAATGAGTGGAGGAAAGAGGAGACTCTTAAAGAAGAAGTTACAGGTCTGTGAGAGCCAGAAATCTTGATTGTTTGTTTCTGACCAAATACTTATTTTCCACCATAATATGCAAATAAATTGTTAAAAAAACAGACAATGTGATTTTCTGGATTTTTATTTCTCAGTTTGTCTCCCATAGTTGAGGTCTACCTATGATGTAAATTACTGACGCCTCTCATCTTTTTAAGTGGTGGAACTTGCACTATTGCTGACTGACTAAATACTTTTTTGCCCCACTGTATCATCCGAGTGATGTGCGCTATAAGCGGACCCCAGCAATTGAGGAGATGGAGAAATTCAGCTGTGCGAGAGAATCGGAGCACAGACGCATGACACTCGGCTCCTGCTCTGCTGCGAGCAGGAGCCGAGTGTCATTAGCATATTGCATCTGATGCTCTCGGCCTAAGGGTCACTCTATGCTCTATGTGTGAGCTGGAAGTATCTTTTACAATGAAAACCTATGGAGCCTCATTCTGACTAATGAGTTACCAAAGTACAGTGTGATGCGGACAGTCTGCAGAACAGTGACGTCATTGAGAAGAGAAGAACCGTGCAAGATCCCAGAGTAAGTGACAGTAGGTGAGTATACTAATACGCTACATTAGATTTAATGTACATGTAATATTTATTATTATGTAATATATACTGTGTTTTTCAGAGTTACAAAAAAAGTGAAATAATAAAAAGACATACCCACAAGTAAAAAACTATATGAAACAAAAAGGGGCAAATGAAGAAGGCTCTTATGATTAGATCAAGGAGCTATTATTTGCAAAGAAGATCACATCAGTATTTACAACAAATCTACAATTCATGTCTCTCCTGAATCTGACAAATGAGTTTTTCTGGGTGATATATTTTAAAGAGTCTCAACATTGCCCTCAGACCTCCTTCTTATTATGATGACTAATTGTATGCAAGGAAATATGGATGCCAAGACATAATTTCGATTTACATTTTCCCACAGGAATCTAGTAGAGTAATTTGACCATTATATTTTGAAGTATAACTCATCTATGGCAGACTATATTTTGACATTCAAATAGGATACACAAGACCCTAATTCTCCTGATTATATTGTGTCCGAGCCGTGGCATCATCAGTGATTAGAGTTGAGCGAATTTGTTTGGATTTGGTGCCAAATCTGAATTTGCCATATTCGTGTAATATTGGTACCCTATTCGTACTGAATGTATGTTTGATGATCGGTTCTGTACATATTCAGTCATTTCTACTCCCATTGACTCTAATGACGTTCGGCTGTGTTCAACGAATATTGCAAAAACATTTGCTGCTGATCGTATTCGGAACCGAATACGAACAAATTTGCTCAACTCTACCAGTGACCATCCATTTGTCATCTCTCCTATAGATACATGGTAATTGTTGCCCAATCTTTTAAGGCTCCTTTACACAGGCACTTTAAAAGATGAATCATTAGTGGTTTAAAAAGTAATACATTTTCACTAGAACATTCATCCTTTGGTCATTTCTGCCTAGTAATGAATATTGTAAATGTCTAAAATAACAATAGCTTTGGCAACATCAATGATCTTTTTATAACACTGGCTAATTATCTCTATAATTGGTTAGAGATGAATAATTAGTAAGAATTATTGGCCGACGTGAGAAGACCTTAACTCACATTTATGTATTATATGTATTATATATAGGTTGTTGAGTGATTCCAGCTACCTATCAAAGGAATACAACATCATAAGACATTTTTCAGGGCAGTCACTTTGAAAAAAAAAAGATCATGTCACATCATGTCATGCCACCACCCAGGAGAAAAGAGACGTAGTTACAAAATACTCTCAAAGAAGTGTCATCTTCCCATGTAGTTCACTGCATACGGAGACAATGCATAACAAGATATGCCGGATGACAACAAAGTATTTAGAGATACTTTTGATGAAATGTCTGATATCATCAAAGAACCTATGTCACTTACTACCAAGAGGGACAAACTGTCAGGACTCTTCAACCTTATTCTTTCTATAGCAAATTAAACTAGTGTAGATATAAAGTGAGTTTATTAAAGAAGTATTAGTTGGCTGGAATAATATATATCAGCTACATTTAAAAGCTTGTGAACCCAATTAAGCAAATCAAGCTGAAGAGGTATTTTCTATTAAAAATGTATCTGTAAAATAGTGTAGGAAGAGATTGAGCTTTAAGAATCCAGGCCTACATGTTCAATCTTAGTAAAAAAAGCTTTCAAAACTATCACATGCTACGTATAGTCAGTCAGAGAGAGAGAAGCTTTGTGTCCCCTTTAGGCTCCAATGCCTAGGTGAAAAGACCAATTTTACCTGGACATATGCACCATTCCTTGGCATCAAAGACCCATCATTCTTCCCTTGGCATCAAAGACCTTGCCCTGTCCTGGATTGCCTTATACCTTTCCGACTGCACATTTAGTGTTTCCCACTCCCACACTACCTCCTCATCCCCCCTCCCTCTGTTGGAGTCCCTCAAGGCTCTGTCCTATGGCCCCTACTTTTTTCCATCTGTACCCTTGGCCTAGGACAACTCATAAAGTCCCATGGCTTCCAGTACCACCTGTAGGCGGACGACACTCAGATCTACCTCCCTGGCCCAGATGTCACCTCTCTGCACTCCAGAATCCCAGAGTGTCTGTCAGACATATCCTCCTTCTTCACCTCTCGCTTCCTAAAACTAAATGTAGACAAAACCAAACTCATCATCTTTCCCCATCTTGCGTATCCCCGCTTATCTACCCGATCTATCTATTATGGTAAACGGCATCACACTCTCTCCGGCACCTGAAATCTGCTGACTCAGAGTAAGGGTACCGTCACACTATACGATTTACCTACGATCACGACCAGCGATATGACCTGGCCGTGATCGTAGGTAAATCGTAGTGTGGTCGCTGGGGAGCTGTCACACAGACAGCTCTCCAGCGACCAACGATGCCGAGGTCCCTGGGTAACCAGGGTAAACATCGGGTAACTAAGCGCAGGACCGCGCTTAGTTACCCGATGTTTACCCTGGTTAGAAGCGTTAAACTAAAAAAAAACAAACAGCACATACTTACATTCTGGTGTCCGTCAGGTCCCTTGCAGTCTGCTTCCCGCACTCAGTGACTGCCGGCCGTAAAGTGAAAGTGAAAGCACAGCTGCTGTGCTCTGCTTTCACTTTACGGCCGGCAGTCACAGTGCTGGAAGCAGACTGCAAGGGACCTGACGGACACCAGAATGTAAGTATGTGCTGTTTGTTTTTTTTTAGTTTAACGCTTGTAACCAGGGTAAACATCGGGTAACTAAGCGCGGTCCTGCGCTTAGTTACCCGATGTTTCCCCTGGTTACAAGTGAACGCATCGCTGGATCGCATCGCTAGATCGCTAGATCGGTGTCACACACACCGATCTAGCGATGACAGCGGGAGATCCAGCGATGAAAGAAAGTTCTAAACGATCTGCTACGACGTACGATTCTCAGCAGGATCCCTGATCGCTGCTGCGTGTCAGACACAGCGATATCGTAACGATATCGCTGGAACGTCACGAATCGTACCGTCGTAGCGATCGAAATGTTATAGTGTGACGGTACCCTTACTCTCGATTCTGCCCTGTCTTTCAAACCCCAAGTCCAAACTCTTGCCACCTCCTGTCGCTTCCAACTCAAAAATATTGCCAGAATCCATCCCTTCTTCAGCCCACAATCTACCAAAACTCTTGTGCATGCCCTCATCATCTCCTGCCTCGATTACTGCAACACCCTCCTCTGTGGCCTCCCCGCTAACTCTCTTGCACCGCTCCAGTCTCTCCTCAACTCTGCTGCCCGGCTAATCCACCTCTCTCCTTGCTACTCCCCTGCTTCTCCCCTCTGCAAATCCCTCCACTGGCTCCCAATTCCCCAACGAATCCAGTTCATTCTGCTAACACTAATCTACAAAGCCGTCCACAACCTGTCCCCTCCCTATATCTCTGAAGTAATCTCCCAATATCTTCCCTCACGTAATCTCCGATCCTCCCAAGACCTCCTACTCTCCTCCACACTTATTCATTTCTCACACAACCGCCTCCAAGATTTCTCCCGAATATCCCCATCCTCTGGAATTCTATGCCTCAACACGTCCGATTATCCACCACCCTCAGATCCTTCTGACGGAACCGGAAAACCCATCTCTTCAGGAAAGCCTACAGCCTGCAATAATCACCATCACCTGATCTGCCGCCTCACCACCACCAGAGCTGCCGCCTCACCACCACCAGAGCTGCGGCACCCCGACCTTCTGTCTCTTCCCCATTATCCCATAGAATGTAAGTCAGCAAGGACAGGGTCCTCGCCCCTCTGTACCAGTCTGTCATTGTAATTTTGTTTACTGTAAACGATATCTATAACTCTGTACGTAACACCTTTCTCATGTACAGCACCATGGAATTAATGGTGCTATATAAATGAATAATAATAATAATATGTCAACTGTATGTTTTTCATTTTATATGACTGAACTGCAGAACATCATTGGAATAAAATGATGTGGAAATAGATTGTTAGTAGTGAACTGTTTAGGCCCAAGCCGTCGCTTCTGAGTTGTGACTAAGCCTATATGACTACGATTTGAAACAATTTTTTGTAAGCTTTTAAATATTGTTTTTCTTTACCTTGGATCCTTAGCATTCGCTCACACAAGCTGGACTATGTGCAGCCATTCAAGCCTATGGGTGCATGTGAAATATTGGACTGCTCTTGGATGTCATCCAAGTGCAGTCCGATTTAAGCAGACACAGACAATGGAGAACATGGAAAAATTAAGTTCTCCACCTGCTCCGCACCTGTGATGCGATTCTCTCATGTGACAAAGTTCGAGCCAAGTATCATTAGCATAAGAGACCATGAAGCTGTGGGACCCGACCTTATGGCCAGAATATGATCCTGGTAAGTAGCTACAAATGGCTAGAAATATAGTAAAAATGGAGATTACTCAGTGACTGTTACCTGTTCATGGCAAACGGAAAAGATGTCAATGCAGCAAGATTTGAGACTCAGGTATTTTAATCACGCATAGTGTAATGTGGCCAAAGGTAATAGTCGTGGGAGAGATGGGCATCAACTGCACCCTGCAAAGCCACAGGAAAATGGGGATCCTTGACATGGCAGGCCAGGACCAAAAGACATAGTTGTGAATGAGGGAGATAAAAGTCCAAAAATGAACGTTTCTTTACTCAGCATCATGATTAGAAGTACATACATCAGATAGCAGGCGGTACACTTATGAATAGAGTTGAGCGACCTTGACCTTTTTAGAGTCGAGCCGGGTTTTGCGAAACCCGACTATGTCCAAAGTCGGGTCGAGTGAAATCGGCCGATTATGACGTAAAGTCGGGATCGACCGAAACACGAAACCCAATGCAAGTCAATGGGGCAGCATAGTCGGCAGTGAGTGGGGGCCAGGAAAACACCTAGAGTGCCCATTTTAATGTCAAAACCATCCATTCTTCTTAATGAAGCTTGTCAAGCGTAATTTACCTTATAATAATTGGAAGGCATTTGAAATTGGGGGTCATTTGGCTAAAGTTGTGGGGGGTAGGGCTGGTTCAAGTAATTAGTGGGCCCAGGAAATCTGGACCACGTCACGGCAGTGGAGCAGGGAGAGGTAAGTATTTCAACTTTGCAAGTGCTGTGAACCTGAGCAAGCAGGGGGGGCCCACTCGTTGGCATTGGCACTGGCACAGGGCCCCTCAAAGTACAGCGGTGTGTTTGCACGGCGGGGGCGCCTCCCACCGGCAGCAACACTTTTGCGTACTATGAGAGGCCCTGTGCCAGTGACGTCGCCAACTAGTATTCCTCCCCCCACCTGATGAAGGAACCTGCATTTTCATCTGCACCTTCCTCTTTGTCCCCGTGTAAGGTGGTATGGTATGCGGGAAGAGCAACCTGACTTTCAGCAGGGTCACAATGTTGTTGTGTAGCGTGCACGGGGAATGTTGCGTTATGGGTCAATGTACCAGCAGACTCATCTATCACTGGCTGGGCAATGGGCACGATGAAGTGGAAACACAGATATAGGCCCAAAGAAGAAAGTGGGCTAAATGCAGTTCAAAATTGGTAACACAGGAATAACCAGGGGGCATTGCAGTGGAGGACAACTGGAATGAGAGGCTGACACAGAGAGTAGGGCCAAATCAGTAAGTAGTCGAAATGCAGTTCAAAATTGGCAACCGTAGTAAACAGGCGGCACAGCTTTGTTCAGTGGAGGAGAACAGCAAGGAGTGGCAGACACCGATAGTAGGCCCCAAACCAACTAGTACGCCAAATGCAGTTGTTCCATTTAACCACAATTTAATGAGAGCCTGAAGATAGAAGCTCAGGAAAGGCAACCTGGGGAACACCTTGGAGTGTAACACACCATCTCTCTCCACCCCATACCCATTTTGTAGGCCTAATGCTGTGTACTTTTCTACAACTACTAAACGAGAGTCGGAAGACCGAAGCAATGGCAAGGAAACCTGGGGAACACCTTGGAGTGTAACACACCATCTCTCTCCACCCCATACCCAATTTGTAGGCCTAATGCAGCCTACTTTCCGACACCTACTAAACGAGAGCATGAAGATCGAAGCTCAGGAAAGGCAACCTGGGGAACACCTTGGAGTGTAACACACCATCTCTCTCCACCCCATACCCATTTTTTAGGCCTAATGCAGTGTACTTTTCTACAACTACTAAACGAGAGTCGGAAGACCGAAGCAATGGCAAGGAAACCTGGGGAACACCTTGGAGTGTAACACACCATCTCTCTCCACCCCATTCCCCATTTTTTAGGCCTAATGCAGCCTACTTTCCGACACCTACTAAACGAGAGCATGAAGATCGAAGCTCAGGAAAGGCAACCTGGGGAACACCTTGGAGTGTAACACACCATCTCTCTCCACCCCATACCCATTTTGTAGGCCTAATGCTGTGTACTTTTCTACAACTACTAAACGAGAGTCGGAAGACCGAAGCAATGGCAAGGAAACCTGGGGAACACCTTGGAGTGTAACACACCATCTCTCTCCACCCCATTCCCCATTTTTTAGGCCTAATGCAGCCTACTTTCCGACACCTACTAAACGAGAGCATGAAGATCGAAGCTCAGGAAAGGCAACCTGGGGAACACCTTGGAGTGTAACACACCATCTCTCTCCACCCCATACCCATTTTGTAGGCCTAATGCTGTGTACTTTTCTACAACTACTAAACGAGAGTCGGAAGACCGAAGCAATGGCAAGGAAACCTGGGGAACACCTTGGAGTGTAACACACCATCTCTCTCCACCCCATACCCAATTTGTAGGCCTAATGCAGCCTACTTTCCGACACCTACTAAACGAGAGCATGAAGATCGAAGCTCAGGAAAGGCAACCTGGGGAACACCTTGGAGTGTAACACACCATCTCTCTCCACCCCATACCCATTTTGTAGGCCTAATGCTGTGTACTTTTCCACCAACTACTAAACGAGAGCCGGAAGATCGAAGCTCATGAAAGGCAACCCGGGGAACACCTTGGAGTGTAACACAACCTCTCTCTACACCACGAAAGGGCTGATTCTTAGGAAGGAAGGCTGTTGTAAATAAGCATTGCGCGTCCGAGGGTGATTATATTCTTATTCGGTATCTACTCACCCTCGGACGCGCCATGCTTCTTGATTTGTAATTAATGTTTATTTGCAATGTGCTTTTGACTTACTCAATTATTTTTTTAATTATTGATTTTATTAAATTAATAGTTTAACATCTTATTGGAAATAATTTAAAGGAGACGCGACAGGACAACACTCGGTGGATGCCATATCTGTGTTAACAACTCCAAAAAACTTTCAGTTAACTTCTTGCAGGAGAAAGAAATTGTAGCTGTTGGACCTTTGTAGTACAGTTCCAGATATTTGTTGTGTGTTTGTTTTGATTGTTAAAATGTCTGCATTTGAGATCTCAACACGATCTTATTTTTTATAATCAAATTAATTTTTTAAATATTTTATTAGGTTGGTTCAAGGGGTACACGGGCCGCAGTAGACAGGTCAGTGGAGGCCTAGTGGAAGGAGGGACCGCAGATGCGCCACTGTTTCACCCATACACAATTAGTAGGCCTAATGCAGCGTAGTTTCCAACAGCTACTAAACGAGAGCCGGAAGATCGAAGCTCAGGAAAGGCAACCTGGGGAACACCTTGGAGTGTAACACAACCTCTCTCTACACCACGGAAGGGCTGATTCTTAGGATGGAAGGCTGTTGTAAATAAGCATTGCGCGTCCGAGGGTGATTATATTCTTATTCGGTATCTACTCACCCTCGGACGCGCCATGCTTCTTGATTTGTAATTAATGTTTATTTGCAATGTGCTTTTGACTTACTCAATTATTTTTTTAATTATTGATTTTATTAAATTAATAGTTTAACATCTTATTGGAAATAATTTAAAGGAGACGCGACAGGACAACACTCGGTGGATGCCATATCTGTGTTAACAACTCCAAAAAACTTTCAGTTAACTTCTTGCAGGAGAAATAAATTGTAGCTGTTGGACCTTTGTAGTACAGTTCCAGATATTTGTTGTGTGTTTGTTTTGATTGTTAAAATGTCTGCATTTGAGATCTCAACACGATCTTATTTTTTATAATCAAATTAATTTTTTTTATATTTAATGATGTTGGTTCAAGGGGTACACGGGCAGCAATAGACAGGTCAGTGGAGGCCTAGTGGAAGGAGTGACGGCAGACAGGCATCAAAGGCCTAACATTGGGCTGGCTGTAGGCAAGTTAAAATTGGTTCCAGGGGAACACGGCCATCAGTGGCCTGGTCAGTGTAGTTGTAGTTGAAAGAACGGGACGCAGACAGGCTTCGAAGGCCTAACATAACAAACTTGGGCTGGCTGTAGGCACTTTTAAATTTGTTCCAGGGGTACATGGGCAGCAGTGTATGGTCAGTGGAAGTCTAGTGGAAGGAGTGACCGCAGACAGGCTTCCAAGGCCTAACATAACAAACTTGGGCTGGCTGTAGGCACTTTTAAATTGGTTCCAGGGGTACACGGGCAGCAGTGGTCTGGTCTGTGGAAGTCTAGTGGAAGGAGTGACCGCAGACAGGCTTCGAAGGCCTAACATAACAAACTTGGGCTGGCTGTAGGCACTTTTAAATTGGTTCCAGGGGTACACGGGCAGCAGTGGTCTGGTCAGTGGAAGTCTAGTGGAAGGAGTGACCGCAGACAGGCTTCCAAGGCCTAACATAACAAACTTGGGCTGGCTGTAGGCACTTTTAAATTGGTTCCAGGGGTACACGGGCAGCAGTGGTCTGGTCTGTGGAAGTCTAGTGGAAGGAGTGACCGCAGACAGGCTTCCAAGGCCTAACATAACAAACTTGGGCTGGCTGTAGGCACTTTTAAATTGGTTCCAGGGGTACACGGGCAGCAGTGGTCTGGTCTGTGGAAGTCTAGTGGAAGGAGTGACCGCAGACAGGCTTCGAAGGCCTAACATAACAAACTTGGGCTGGCTGTAGGCACTTTTAAATTGGTTCCAGGGGTACACGGGCAGCAGTGGTCTGGTCAGTGGAAGTCTAGTGGAAGGAGTGACCGCAGACAGGCTTCCAAGGCCTAACATAACAAACTTGGGCTGGCTGTAGGCACTTTTAAATTGGTTCCAGGGGTACACGGGCAGCAGTGGTCTGGTCTGTGGAAGTCTAGTGGAAGGAGTGACCGCAGACAGGCTTCGAAGGCCTAACATAACAAACTTGGGCTGGCTGTAGGCACTTTTAAATTGGTTCCAGGGGTACACGGGCAGCAGTGGTCTGGTCAGTGGAAGTCTAGTGGAAGGAGTGACCGCAGACAGGCTTCCAAGGCCTAACATAACAAACTTGGGCTGGCTGTAGGCACTTTTAAATTGGTTGCAGGGGTACACGGGCAGCAGTGGTCTGGTCAGTGGAAGTCTAGTGGAAGGAGTGACCGCAGACAGGCTTCGAAGGCCTAACATAACAAAATTGGGCTGGCTGTAGGCACTTTAAATTGGTTCCAGGGGTACATGGGCAGCAGTGTATGGTCAGTGGAAGTCTAGTGGAAGGAGTGACGGCAGACAGTCTTCGAAGGCCTAACATAACAAAATTGGGCTGACTGTAGGCACTTTTAAATTGGTTCCAGGGTAACACGGCCAGCAGTGGCCTGGTCAGTGTAGTAGTTGTAGAAAGAAGGGACCGCAGACAGGCTTCGAAGGCCTAACATAACAAAAATGTCAAAACAATGGTATTGTCAGTGCCAGGCATTGAAGGATGTCAGCGCCTAGACTACACATTGGTGAAGCTGTGAGAGATAATTTTGCTAGTGGTAGAGCACTGTTTGAGCTGGGGGGGGAACTGTCTTGTGGCCGGCGGTACAGGCACAGGGCCCCTCATATTACAACGGTGTGTCTGACGTTGGGTGCGCACCACCACCGCCAGAGACACTTTATTGTACTATGAGGGACCCAGTGGCAGTGCCGTCGACCAAAAGCGGCCACACCCACCTCTTCAGACAAACAGCACTCTCAAGGGTCCAAGCGCAAAGTGGCGATAGCACGGCCCCGTGTGGGGAGTTTGGCCATTTCGTGAGGTGGAAACATGTCGTATGCTGGACAATCAGGTGAAGAAAATTACGAGATTGGAAAAGTCATTCAGAATAGTCCACAGGCAAGACCTTTTCATAGGAAAGCTAGGTGTCAGCCGGGCAGGGTGGGGCAAAAGATTTTGAAATCCAGTTGTGGTTCATTTTAATGAAGGTTAGATCATCTACATTTTGGGTAGCCAGACGAGTCCTTTTTTCTGTTAGTATTGAACCTGCAGCACTGAATACTCTTTCTGATAGGACACTAGCTGCCGGGCAAGCAAGCTCCTGCAATGCATATTCTGCCAATTCTGGCCAGGTGTCTAATTTGGATGCCCAGTAATCAAATGGGAATGACGGTTGAGGGAGAACGTCGATAAGGGATGAAAAATAGTTTGTAACCATACTGGACAAATGTTGTCTCCTGTCACTTTGAATTGATGCTGCAGTACCTGTCCTGTCTGCGGTCATAGAAAAATCACTCCACAACCTGGTCAGAAAACCCCTCTGGCCAACGCCACTTCTGATTTCTGCCCCTCTAACACCTCTGGTCTGCTGGCCCCTGGAGCTCGTGTGAGAACGATCACGGGCGCTGTGTGCAGGGAATGCCAGAAGCAAACGGTCAACAAGAGTTGATTGTTTTGTTGCTAATATTAGTTCCAAGTTCTCATGTGGCATAATATTTTGCAATTTGCCTTTATAGCGAGGATCAAGGAGGCAGGCCAACCAGTAATCGTCATCGTTCATCATTTTTGTAATGCGTGTGTCCCTTTTGAGGATACGCAAGGCATAATCCGCCATGTGGGCCAAAGTTCCCGTTGTCAAATCTGCGGTTGTGCTTGGTTGAGGGGCAGTTGCAGGCAAATCTACGTCACTTGTGTCCCTCAAAAAACCAGAACCCGGCCTTGCCACGCCACCAATTTCCCGTGCCCCCGGGAAAGCTTCCTCATTAAAAATATACTCATCCCCATCATCCTCCTCATCCTCCACCTCCTCTTCGCCCGGTACCTCGTCATGTACACTGCCCTGACCAGACAATCGCTGACTGTCATCAAGGCTTTCCTCTTCCTCTGGTGCAGACGCCTGATCCTTTATGTGCGTCAAACTTTGCATCAGCAGACGCATTAGGGGGATGCTCATGCTTATTATGGCGTTGTCTGCACTAACCAGCCGTGTGCATTCCTCAAAACACTGAAGGACTTGACACATGTCTTGAATCTTCGACCACTGCACACCTGACAACTCCATGTCTGCCATCCTACTGCCTGCCCGTGTATGTGTATCCTCCCACAAAAACATAACAGCCCGCCTCTGTTCGCACAGTCTCTGAAGCATGTGCAGTGTTGAGTTCCACCTTGTTGCAACGTCTATGATTAGGCGATGCTGGGGAAGGTTCAAAGAACGCTGATAGGTCTGCATACGGCTGGAGTGTACAGGCGAACGGCGGATATGTGCGCAAAGTCCACGCACTTTGAGGAGCAGGTCGGATAACCCCGGATAACTTTTCAGGAAGCACTGCACCACCAGGTTTAAGGTGTGAGCCAGGCAAGGAATGTGTTTCAGTTGGGAAAGGGAGATGGCAGCCATGAAATTCCTTCCGTTATCACTCACTACCTTGCCTGCCTCAAGATCTACAGTGCCCAGCCACGACTGCGTTTCTTGCTGCAAGAACTCGGACAGAACTTCCGCGGTGTGTCTATTGTCGCCCAAACACTTCATAGCCAATACAGCCTGCTGACGTATGCCAGTAGCTGCCCCATAATGGGAGACCTGGTGTGCAACAGTGGCAGGTGCGGATGGAGTGTTTGTGCGACTGCGGTCTGTGGACGAGCTCTTGCTTCTGCAGGAGGACGAGGAGGAGGAGGAGGAGGAGGGGGTGCGAACGGCTACAGACAACTGTTTACTAGACCGTGGGCTAGGCAGAACTGTCCCAAACTTGCTGTCCCCTGTGGACCCTGAATCCACCACATTTACCCAGTGTGCCGTGATGGACACGTAACGTCCCTGGCCATGCCTACTGGTCCATGCATCTGTTGTCAGGTGCACCTTTGTGCTCACAGATTGCCTGAGTGCATGGACGATGCGCTCTTTAACATGCTGGTGGAGGGCTGGGATGGCTTTTCTGGAAAAAAAGTGTCGACTGGGTAGCTCGTAGCGTGGTACAGCGTAGTCCATCAGGTCTTTGAAAGCTTCGCTTTCAACTAACCGGTAGGGCATCATCTCTAACGAGATTAGTCTAGCTATGTGGGCGTTCAAACCCTGTGTACGCGGATGCGAGGCTAAGTATTTCCTTTTTCTAACCATAGTCTCATGTAGGGTGAGCTGGACTGGAGAGCTGGAGATCGTGGAACTAGCGGGGGTGCCGGTGGACATGGCAGACTGAGAGACGGTGGGAGATGGTATTGTTGCCGCCGGTGCCCTAGATGCAGTGTTTCCTACTACGAAACTGGTGATTCCCTGACCCTGACTGCTTTGGCCTGGCAAAGATACCTGCACAGATACAGCAGGTGGTGCGCTAAATGGTGGTCCTACACTGCCGGAAGGGATGTTGCGTTGATGACTAGCTTCATTGGCCGAGGGTGCAACAACCTTAAGGGACGTTTGGTAGTTAGTCCAAGCTTTCAAATGCATGGTGGTTAAATGTCTATGCATGCAACTAGTATTGAGACTTTTCAGATTCTGACCTCTGCTTAAGGAAGTAGAACATTTTTGACAGATGACTTTGCGCTGATCAATTGGATGTTGTTTAAAAAAATGCCAGACTGCACTCTTTCTAGCATCGGATACCTTTTCAGGCATTGCAGACTGAGCTTTAACCGGATGGCCACGCTGTCCTCCACCAGGTTTTGGCTTTGCCACGCGTTTTGGGCAAGATACGGGCCCGGCAGATGGAACCTGTGGCGATGTTGATGCCTGCTGCGGCCCCTCCTCCTCCTCTGCTTCAGAACTGCTGCCGCCTGCACCCTGTTCCCCCAATGGCTGCCAATCGGGGTCAAGAACTGGGTCATCTAATAACTCTTCTTGTACCTCCTGCGCAACTTCGTCTGTGTCACCGTGTCGTTCGGTGGTATAGCGTTCGTGATGGGGCAACATAGTCTCATCAGGGTCTGATTCTTGATCAGCACCCTGCGAGGGCAATGTTGTGGTCTGAGTCAAAGGACCAGCATAGTAGTCTGGCTGTGGCTGTGCGTCAGTGCACTCCATGTCAGATTCAACTTGTAATGGGCATGGACTGTTAACTGCTTCACTTTCTAAGCCAGGGACGGTATGTGTAAAGAGCTCCATGGAGTAACCCATTGTGTCGCCTGCTGCATTCTTCTCTGTTGTTGTTTTTGCTGAAGAGGACAAGGAAGTGACTTGTCCCTGACCGTGAACATCCACTAACGACGCGCTGCTTTTACTTTTACCAGTTTCACGAGAGGAGGCAAAAGAGCTAGAGGCTGAGTCAGCAAGATAAGCCAAAACTTGCTCTTGCTGCTCCGGCTTTAAAAGCGGTTTTCCTAATCCCAGAAAAGGGAGCGTTCGAGGCCTTGTGTAGCCGGACGACGAACCTGGCTCCACAGCTCCAGACCTAGGTGCAATATTTTTTTCCCCACGACCACCTGATGCTCCACCACTACCACTACCCTCATTACCAGCTGACAATGAACGCCCCCGGCCACGACCTCTTCCACTAGACTTCCTCATTGTTTTAAAAACGTAACCAAACTAACGTTATTTGTTGCAGTCACACAACTTACACGGTGAGCTATAACTTCAGTATGATTTAGCTACCCCTTTACAGGTTGGTGAGACCACAGCGAAAATCAGGCCCAATGTTACACACTCTTTTTTTGGTGGCTGCAAATTAGAGAGATGCCCCACACGCAGGACTGTCACTGAAGCACAAATGTTAATATTAATGTCACACTATTATTTTTTTTTTATTTTTATTTTTTTCAGGAACACTTTAGAAACCCCCCAAAAAAAAAAAAATAGATTTTTGCAGGGAGAATTTAGAAAACAAATGTAACAAACTATATGCTTTCTATGGGCCACTGAGTGAGAGATGACGCACACAGGAATCAGGAGTGGCACACAAGCCCAGAGGCCAATATTTTTCTACCAATGATTGATGGAGTTATTTTCTCTGGTAGATTTTGGAACCCAAATCAAGGAAAAAAAATGTAGGCTTTCTATGGACCACAATTGGAGAGAGAGAGAGAGAGAGATGGCACACCCAGGAGTCAAGACTGGCACACAAGCAGAAAGGCCAATATTAATCTCCCATTTTTTTGGGGGTTTTGTTTTTTTTTTTTGTTTTTTTTTTTTTTCAGGGAGACTTTAGAAAAAAAAATAATAAAAAAAATATGATTTTATCAGGAAGAATTTAGAAACCAAATAAAATAAAATGATTTTTCCAGGGAGAATTTATAAAACAAATAAAAACAAAAATAGGCGTTCTATGGCCCACTGACTGAGAGATGACGCACACAGGAGTCAGGAGTGGCACACAAGCCCAGAGGCCAATATTTTTCTACCAATGATTGATGTAGTTATTTTCTCTGGTAGATTTTGGAACCCAAATCAAGGAAAAAAAATATAGGCTTTCTATGGACCACAATTGGAGAGAGAGAGAGAGAGAGAGAGAGATGGCACACCCAGGAGTCAAGACTGGCACACAAGCAGAAAGGCCAATATTAATCTCCCACTGTTTTTTTTGTTTGTTTTTTTTTTTTTTTTTTCAGGGAGACTTTAGAAAAAAAAATAATAAAAAAAATATGATTTTATCAGGAAGAATTTAGAAACCAAATAAAATAAAATGATTTTTCCAGGGAGAATTTATAAAACAAATAAAAACAAAAATAGGCGTTCTATGGCCCACTGACTGAGAGATGACGCACACAGGAGTCAGGAGTGGCACACAAACCCAGAGGCCAATATTTTTCTACCAATGATTGATGTAGTTATTTTCTCTGGTAGATTTTAGAACCCAAATCAAGGAAAAAAAATATAGGCTTTCTATGGACCACAATTGGAGAGAGAGAGAGAGAGAGAGAGAGAGAGAGAGAGAGAGAGAGAGAGAGAGATGGCACACCCAGGAGTCAAGACTGGCACACAAGCAGAAAGGCCAATATTAATCTCCCACTGTTTTTTTTGGTTGTTTTTTTTTTTTTTTTTCAGGGAGACTTTAGAAAAAAAAATAATAAAAAAAATATGATTTTATCAGGAAGAATTTAGAAACCAAATAAAATAAAATGATTTTTTCAGGGAGAATTTAGAAAACAAATAAAACCAAAAATAGGCGTTCTATGGCCCACTGACTGAGAGATGACGCACCCAGGAGTCAAGACTGGCACACAAGCAGAAAGGCCAATATTAATCTCCCACTGTTTTTTTTTTTTTTTTTCAGGGAGACTTTAGAAAAAAAAATAATAAAAAAAATATGATTTTATCAGGAAGAATTTAGAAACCAAATAAAATAAAATGATTTTTTCAGGGAGAATTTAGAAAACAAATAAAACCAAAAATAGGCGTTCTATGGCCCACTGACTGAGAGAGAGAGAGAGATGGAACGCTTAGTACTGGCACACAAGCCCAAAGGGCAATATTAATCTCCCTTTTTTTTTCCAGGGAGAATTTCTAAAACCCAAAAAAAAAAAAAAATAGGCTTTCTATGGCCCACTATTTGTGAGAGAGATGGGACGCTCAGGACTGGCACAGATGGCACGCTCAGGACTGGCACAGAAGCCCAGAGGCCAATATTAATCTCCCTTTTTTTCTGGGAGAATTTATAAAACCAAAAAAATATTTAAATAGGCTTTCTATGGCCCACTATTTGTGAGAGAGATGGCACGCTCAGGACTGGCACAGATGGCACGCTCACAACTGGCACACAAGCCCAGAGGCCAATATTAATCTCCCTTTTTTCAGGGAAAATTTATAAAACCAAAAAAAAAATTAAATAGGCTTTCTATGGCCCACTATTTGTGAGAGAGATGGCACGCTCAGGACTGGCACAGATGGCACGCTCACAACTGGCACACAAGCCCAGAGGCCAATATTAATCTCCCTTTTTTCAGGGAAAATTTATAAAACAAAAAAAAAATTAAATAGGCTTTCTATGGCCCACTATTTGTGAGAGAGATGGCACGCTCAGGGCTGGCACAGATGGCACGCTCAGGACTGGCACACAAGCCCAGAGGCCAATATTAATCTCCCTTTTTTTCAGGGAGAATTTATAAAACCAAAAAAAAAATTAAATAGGCTTTCTATGGCCCACTATTTGTGAGAGAGATGGCACGCTCAGGGCTGGCACAGATGGCACGCTCAGGACTGGCACACAAGCCCAGAGGCCAATATTAATCTCCCTTTTTTTCAGGGAGAATTTATAAAACCCAAAAAAAAATAAAATAGGCTTTCTATGGCCCACTATTTGTGAGAGAGATGGCACACTCAGGACTGGCACACAAGCCCAAAGGCCAATATTAATCTCCCACTGTATTTTTATCAGGGAGAATTTATACACCCCACAAAAAAAAATACAGAAAAATGAAAAGGCTTTCTATGGCCCACTATGTGAGAGAGATGGCACACACAGGGATGGCACTCTAGCAGAAATGCCAAATTGCCAATCTTAATCTCCCACCAAAAAAAAAAAAAAAAAAAAAAACAGGGAATGTCCTACAATTACTATCTCCCTGCCTGCAGTAATCTCAGCCAGGTATGGCAGGCAGCTACTATCTCCCTGCCTGCAGTAATCTCAGCCAGGTATGGCAGGCAGCAATAAGGAGTGGACTGATGCACAAATGAAATAAAAAGTGTGGACAAACAAAAAAGATAGCTGTGCAGAAAGGAAGGAACAAGAGGATTTGTGCTTTGAAAAAAGCAGTTGGTTTGCACAGCGGCGTACACACAGCAATGCAGCTATCAGGGAGCCTTCTAGGGCAGCCCAATGAGCTACAGCGCTGAGGGGAAAAAAAAAAAAAAAAAAACTTCCACTGTCCCTGCACACCGAGGGTGGTGTTGGACAGTGCAAATCGCTGCAGCACAAGCGGTTTTGTGGTTAATGGACCCTGCCTAACGCTATCCCTGCTTCTGACAAAGCGGCAGCAACCTCTCCCTAAGCTCAGATCAGCAGCAGTAAGATGGCGGTCGGCGGGAACGCCTCTTTATAGCCCCTGTGACGTCGCAGACAGCAAGCCAATCACTGCAATGCCCTTCTCTAAGATGGTGGGGACCAGGACCTATGTCATCACGCTGCCCACACTCTGCGTTTACCTTCATTGGCTGAGAAATGGCGCTTTTCGCGTCATTGAAACGCGACTTTGGCGCGAAAGTCGCGTACCGCATGGCCGACCCCGCACAGGGGTCGGATCGGGTTTCATGAAACCCCGACTTAGCCAAAAGTCGGCGACTTTTGAAAATGTTCGACCCGTTTCGCTCAACCCTACTTATGAATACTTCTTCTGTACAATCCAGAGACAGGAACTTTACAGTTACATGTGGTGGTATGTTAATTGTATTATATGTTACATAAGTCCAGCAAACCATTATGAAAAACTTCATATTCCCTTGTGAGAACTGCACAGGTAAAGGTGTGTTGCTATGGATGGTCCTTCGCAGCTAATAGGAACTCATAGTTGATTTGTGAGGACTTCACTGTCTGAGGAGCGTCAGTACAACTTCTCACTACTACAGTCAAAGTCCATTCGATGAGGGCTATATGGTCCTTTCTGTGCCACTGCATCTTCAGTTCTCCATAGGAGAATTTATGTCCCAGTATAGCTACACTCTAGCTTTTTCTCTAGTATAGATAATTATTTGCTTAACCCCTTCATGACCCAGCCTATTTTGACCTTAAAGACCTTGCCGTTTTTTGCAATTCTGACCAGTGTCCCTTTAGGAGGTAATAACTCAGGAACGCTTCAACGGATCCTAGCGGTTCTGAGATTGTTTTTTCGTGACATATTGGGCTTCATGTTAGTGGTAAATTTAGGTCAATAAATTCTGCGTTTATTTGTGATAAAAACAGAAATTTGGCGAAAATTTTGAAAATTTCGCAATTTTCACATTTTGAATTTTTATTCTGTTAAACCAGAGAGTTATGTGACACAAAATAGTTAATAAATAACATTTCCCACATGTCTACTTTACATCAGCACAATTTTGGAAACAAAATTTTTTTTTGCTAGGAAGTTATAAGGGTTAAAATTTGACCAGCGATTTCTCATTTTTACAACGAAATTTACAAAACCATTTTTTTTAGGGACCACCTCACATTTGAAGTCAGTTTGAGGGGTCTATATGGCTGAAAATACCTAAAAGTGACACCATTCTAAAAACTGCACCCCTCAAGGTACTCAAAACCACATTCAAGAAGTTTATTAACCCTTCAGGTGCTTCACAGCAGCAGAAGCAACATGGAAGGAAAAAATGAACATTTAACTTTTTAGTCACAAAAATTAACTTTTAGCAACAATTTTTTATTTTCCCAATGGTAAAAGGAGAAACTGAACCACGAAAGTTGTTGTCCAATTTGCCCTGAGTACGCTGATACCTCATATGTGGGGGTAAACCACTGTTTGGGCGCACGGCAGGGCTTGGAAGGGAAAGAGCGCCATTTGACTTTTTGAATGAAAAATTGGCTCCACTCTTTAGCGGACACCATGTCACGTTTGGAGAGCCCCCGTGTGCCTAAAAATTGGAGCTCCCCCACAAGTGACCCCATTTTGGAAACTAGACACCCCAAGGAACTTATCTAGATGCATAGTGAGCACTTTGAACCCCCAGGTGCTTCACAAATTGATCCGTAAAAATGAAAAAGTACTTTTTTTTCACAAAAAAATTCTTTTAGCCTCAATTTTTTCATTTTCACATGGGCAACAGGATAAAATGGATCCTAAAATTTGTTGGGCAATTTCTCCTGAGTACACCAATACCTCACATGTGGGGGTAAACCACTGTTTGGGCACTCGGCAGGGCTCGGAAGGGAAGGCGCGCCATTTGACTTTTTGAATGAAAAATTATCTCCATCGTTAGCGGACACCATGTCGCGTTTGGAGAGACCCTGTGTGCCTAAACATTGGCGCTCCCCCACAAGTGACCCCATTTTGGAAACTAGACCCCCCAAGGATCTTATCTAGATGCCTAGTGAGCACTTTAAACCCTCAGGTGCTTCACAAATTGATCTGTAAAATGAAAAAGTTTTTTTCACAAAAAAATTATTTTCACCTCATTTTTTTCATTTTCACATGGGCAATAGGATAAAATGAATCATAAAATTTGTTGGGCAATTTCTCCCGAGTACGACGATACCTCATATGTGGGGGTAAACCACTGTTTGGGCACTCGGCAGGGCTCGGAAGGGAAGGCGCGCCATTTGACTTTTTGAATGGAAAATTAGTTCCAATTGTTAGCGGACACCATGTCGCGTTTGGAGAGCCCCTGTGTGCCTAAACATTGGAGCTTCCCCACAAGTGACCCCATTTTGGAAACTAGACCCCCCAAGGAACTTATCTAGATGCATATTGAGCACTTTAAACCCCCAGATGCTTCACAGAAGTTTATAACGCAGAGCCATGAAAATAAAAAATAATTTTTCTTTCCTCAAAAATGATTTTTTTGCCTGGAATTTCCTAATTTGCCAAGGGTAATAGGAGAAATTGGACCCCAAATGTTGTTGTCCAGTTTGTCCTGAGTACGCTGATACCCCATATGTGGGGGTAAACCACTGTTTGGGCGCACGGCAGGGCTCGGAAGGGAAGGCACGCCATTTGGCTTTTTAAATGGAAAATTAGCTCCAATCATTAGCGGACACCATGTCACGTTTGGAGAGCCCCTGTGTGCCTAAACATTGGAGATCACCCAGAAATGACCCCATTTTGGAAACTAGACCCCCAAAGGAACTAATCTAGATGTGTGGTGAGGACTTTGAACCCCCAAGTGCTTCACAGAAGTTTATAACGCAGAGCCATGAAAATAAAAAAATAAAAAATATTTTCTCAAAAATGATCTTTTAGCCTGCAATTTTTTATTTTCCCAAGGGTAACAGGAAAAATTTGACCCCAAAAGTTGTTGTCCAGTTTCTCCTGAGTATGCTGATACCGCATATGTGGGGGTAAACCACTGTTTGGGCACATGCCGGGGCTCGGAAGTGAAGTAGTGACGTTTTGAAATGCAGACTTTGATGGAATGCTCTGTGGGCGTCACGTTGCGTTTGCAGAGCCCCTGATGTGGCTTAACAGTAGAAACCGCCCACAAGTGACCCCATTTTGGAAACTAGACCCCGAAAGGAACTTATCTAGATGTGTGGTGAGCACTTTGAACCCCCAAGTGCTTCACAGAAGTTTATAATGCAGAGCCGTGAAAATAATAAATACGTTTTCTTTCCTCAAAAATAATTATTTAGCCCAGAATTTTTTAATTTTCCCAAGGGTAACAGGAGAAATTTTACCCCAATATTTGTTGTCCAGTTTCTCCTGAGTACGGTGATACCCCATATGTGGGGGTAAATTACTGTTTGGGCACATGCCGGGGCTCGGAATTTAAGTAGTGACGTTTTGAAATGCAGACTTTGATGGAATGCTCTGCGGGCGTCACGTTGCGTTTGCAGAGCCCCTGATGTGGCTAAACAGTAGAAACCCCCCACAAGTGACCCCATTTTGGAAACTAGACCCCGAAAGGAACTTATCTAGATGTGTGGTGAGCACTTTGAACCCCCAAGTTCTTCATAGAAGTTTATAATGCAGAAACGTAAAAATAATAAATACGTTTTCTTTCCTCAAAAATAATTATTTAGCCCAGAATTTTTTATTTTCCCAAGGGTTACAGGAGAAATTGGACCCCAAAAGTTGTTGTCCAGTTTCTTCTGAGTACGAAGATACCCCATGTGTGGAGGTAAACCACTGTTTGGGCACACGTCGGGGCTCAGAAGGGAAGTAGTGACTTTTGAAATGCAGACTTTGATGAAATGGTCTGCGGGTGTCACGTTGCGTTTGCAGAGCCCCTGGTGTGCCTAAACAGTAGAAACCCCCCACACGTGACCCCATTTTGGAAACTAGCCCCCGAAAGGAACTTATCTAGATGTGTGGTGAGCACTTTGAACCCCCAAGTGCTTCATAGAAGTTTATAATGCAGAACCGTGAAAATAATAAATACGTTTTCTTTCCTCAAAAATAATTATTTAGCCCAGAATTTTTTATTTTCCCAAGGGTTACAGGAGAAATTGGACCCCAAAAGTTGTTGTCCAGTTTCTCCTGAGTACGCTGATACCCCATGTGTGGAGGTAAACCACTGTTTGGGCACACGTCGGGGCTCAGAAGGGAAGTAGTGACTTTTGAAATGCAGACTTTGATGAAATGGTCTGCGGGCGTCACGTTGCGTTTGCAGCAGAGCCCCTGGTGTGCCTAAACAGTAGAAACCCCCCACAAGTGACCCCATTTTAGAAACTAGACCCCCCAAGGAACTTATCTAGATATGTGGTGAGCACTTTGAACCCCCAAGTGCTTCACAGACGTTTACAACGCAGAGCCGTGAAAATAAAAAAATCATTTTTCTTTCCTCAAAAATGATGTTTTAGCAAGCATTTTTTTATTTTCACAAGGGTAACAGGAGAAATTGGACCCCAGTAATTGTTGCGCAGTTTATCCTGAGTATGCTGGTACCCCATATGTGGGGGTAAACCACTGTTTGGGCACACGTCGGGGCTCGGAATTGAGGGAGCACCATTTGACTTTTTGAATACGAGATTGGCTGGAATCAATGGTGGCGCCATGTTGCGTTTGGAGACCCCTGATGTGCCTAAACAGTTTTAGCCCCTCAATTCTACCTCCAACACTAACCCCAACACACCCCTAACCCTAATCCCAACTGTAGCCATAACCCTAATCACAACCCTAACCATAACCCTAATTCCAACCCTAACCCTAAGGCTATGTGCCCACGTTGCGGATTCGTGTGAGATTTTTCAGCATCATTTTTGAAAAATCCGCGGGTAAAAGGCACTGCGTTTTACCTGCGGATTTACCGTGGATTTCCAGTGTTTTTTGTGCGGATTTCACCTGCGGATTCCTATTGAGGAACAGGTGTAAAACGCCGCGGAATCCGCACAAAAAATTGACATGCTGTGGAAAATACAACACAGCGTTTCTGCGTGGTATTTTCCGCACCATGGGCACAGCGGATTTGGTTTTCCATGGTACTGTAAACCTGATGGAACACTGCTGCGAATCCGCAGCGGCCAATCCGCTGCGGAACTGCAGCCAAATCCGCACCGTGTGCACATAGCCTAATTCTAATGTGCACACGCTGCGGAAAACGGGGCGGATTCGCAGCAGTTTCCCATGAGTTTACAGTTCAATGTAAACCTATGGGAAACAAAAATCGCTGTACACATGCTGCGGAAAAACTGCACGGAAACGCAGCGGTTTACATTCCGCAGCATGTCACTTCTTTCTGCGGATTCCGCAGCGGTTTTACAACTGCTCAAATAGAAAATCGCAGTTGTAAAGCCGCAGTGAAATGCGCAGAAAAAACGCGGTAAATCCACCATAAATCCGCAGCGGTTTAGCACTGCGGATTTATCAAATCCGCAGCGGAATACGTGTGCACATACCAAAACCCTAACCCTAGCCCTAACCCTAACCCTACCCCTAGCCCTAACCCTAACCCTACCCCTAACCCTAACCCTAACCCTAACCCTACCCCTAACCCTAACCCTACCCCTAACCCTATTCTAACATTAGTGGAAAAAAAAATTCTTTATTTTTTTATTGTCCCTACCTATGGGGGTGACAAAGGGGAAGGGGGGGTCATTTATTATTTTTTTTATTTTGATCACTGAGATAGATTATATCTCAGTGATCAAAATGCACTCTGGAACGAATCTGCCGGCCGGCAGATTCGGCGGGCGCACTGCGCATGCGCCCGCCATTTTGGAAGATGGCGGCGCCCAGGGAGAAGACGGACGGACCCCGGGAGGATCGGTAAGTATGATGGGGTGGGGGGGAGCACGGGGGGGGGATCGGAGCATGGGGGGGTGGATCGGAGCGCGGGAGGGGTGGAACGGAGCACGGGGGGGTGCATTGGAGCATCGGGGGGTGGATCGGACTGCAGGGGGGGTGGATCGGACTGCAGGGGGGTGGATCGGAGTGCAGGGGGGGTGGTTGGAGCACGGGGGAGGGTGATTTGAGCACGGGGGGGGGCGGACAAGAGCACGGGGGGAGCGGAGCACAGGATGGAGGGGAGCCGGAGCAGTGTACCGGACAGATCGGGGGGCTGGGGGGGCGATCGGTGGGGTGGGGGCACATTAGTGTTTCCAGCCATGGCCGATGATATTGCAGCATCGGCCATGGCTGGATTGTAATATTTCACCCGTTATAATAGGTGAAATATTACAAATCGCTCTGAATGGCAGTTTCACTTTCAACAGCCAATCAGAGCGATTGTAGCCACGGGGGGGGTGAAGCCACCCCCCCGGGCTAAACTACCACTCCCCCTGTCCCTGCAGATCGGGTGAAATGGGAGTTAACCCTTTCACCCGATCTGCAGGGACGCGATCTTTCCATGACGCCACATAGGCGTCATGGGTCGGATTGGCACCGACTTTCATGACGCCTAAGTGGCGTCATGGGTCGGGAAGGGGTTAAGACCCGCTTGTCTGAACTAAGAAATCTTTCTTTCAGCTTAAGGTACTATCACACTCAGCGACGCTGCAGCGATATAGACAACGAGCCGACCTAAACTAGATCGCTGGAGTGTCGCTGTTTAGGTCGCTGTAGAGACGTCAAACACAGCAACACCAGAACGATGCAGGAGCGATCCTGTGACGTAACGGCGACTCACTCTCGTTCTCGCTGGTTGTTAGCTCCATGTCAAACAGCAGGAGTGTGCCAATCCGACACACATCTAGGGGCCCTATGCTCGTTGCTGGAGTCGTTGCTTTTGATGTCAAACATGATGATACACGCCGACCTGGTGACGAAATAAAGTTCTGGACTTCTAGCTCCGACCAGCGATGGCACAGCGGGATCCAGATCGCTGCTGCGTGTCAAACACAACGAGATCGCTATCCAGGACGCTGCAACGTCACGGATTGTTGTCATTCTCTTTGTAAAGTTGCTGAGTGTGACGGTACCTTAAGTCCATGCTTTAGGCCTCCTGGCCTGAGGTAAGGAACCCATTCTCCTCTTTGTCTTTTCTATGCCCACTGCCTGACATCCAGAATCCTGCTGCTACTTAATTCCTGCTTTCCTTCAGAACGTACTATATCATATATGGTGGTATCCCCTCTTTGAACATGAATACCCATTACAATGCAGGACTGCAAACAACAAGACCATAGGTCTGTTCATTTCCCAATGCCCACCGTATTTAACCAGTCAATGGGAAACTGCCTTCTCTTGTGCTCACATAACTCCTCCAATCCTGCACTGGTCCCCATTCATTAAACTGTAAAGCGCGGCGGAATATGTTGGCGCTATGTAAATAAAGATTATTATTATTATTATTATTTTATGTTTGTGTGTGTGTAGCCCACTCACTATCTCCGTCTATCCCCCACCCGCTGAAGATGGCTGGACCATCATTGTAAATACATCATTGTAAATACACACCTGTGCTTTGTATCTCCCCCACCTCATTGTAGATTGTAAGCTCTCATGAGCAGGGTCGTCTTATTTCGCTTTAATTATTGTATTGTTAACGTTGTTACTTATGTTATTATACTGCTGTGTTTGAAACTGTAAAGTGCTGCGGAATATGTTGGCGCTATATAAATAAAGATGATTATTATTATTATTATTTGCAAGGGCGTGAGGTGGAAGACAGACGCCCATGGGCCGCAGGTGCAAACTCTGTTCTTTCAGCAGGGGTCTTGGTGGAAGGTAAAGCGAAGGAACTGAAGACACTCTTATTCATCAAACTTAATACTGCCTCTACTTTTTCAGGCCTCACCATTCATCCAGCTGTACTCGGGACTACGAAATTACGCAGTCCGTTCTGTCGCCTGCGTGCACCAGAGGAACATGATTCATTTAGGCACGTAGCAGCCAGAGATCAACCATGTACTCTCTCTGCTGCAGCTAAACCACCACGCACAGCACAATGGACATGTCCTCTATTTGATGCTCTCCTCATTTTTTTACACCCCAAAAAAGGGCAGACTTCATATGGCCTGAAAATAGTAACCCCACAGAGGCTGCTTTCAGAGTACCTCTACAGAGGCTTTTTTGCAAAGTACCCCCACTCAAAGTGCATCATGTCACTTCACTAGTCAGAGCACAGGGGTGGCGACATTTATACAGGCTGGGTCATGTATTGCTGTGGCTAATCCCAACCATGCAAATACTCGGCATCATTGTGACAGCTGAGGGAGTGCCCACAGCTGAAAAGCTTGTTGATTGGCTGTGCGGCAGCCTTTCAACAAGTGACATTCAGCATCCAAATTCCAAACACTAAAACAGACTTCCATGTTTGGATTTAAGCACTGTCCAAAACAAACTCCAAACTTTACAGCTCTGGTTCGTTCATCTCTACAAAGAAAATAAAAATGATATTGTTACTCTCAAAACTGTTGTTTTAGCTCCAAATTTAGCATTTTAACAAGGGTAACAGGAGAGAATGTGCCATACAAATTTGTTGTGCAATTTCTCCTGAGTACGCTAATGCTCCATATATGGTGGAAAACTACTGTTCGGGTGAACGGCAGGGCTTAGAAGAGAAGGAGCTCCATTTCCCTTTTTGAACGCAGAATGGCAGCGCTAGCGGACAACATGTCGCGTTTGGAGTGCCTCTGAAGTGCCTAAACAAAGGAAACTACTTACAAATGACCCTATTTTGGAAACTAGACCCCTCAAGAAATGCATCTAGATTTGTGGTGAGCACTTTGACCCCCCAGGTGCTTTACAGAATTTCCCATAAAATTGAGCCATACATGTAAACGGGTGCTAATTTTCAGGCACTGTAGAAAACTCAGAAGGGAAGCAGCCCCATATTATAGTAGAGATTTTATTGTTATGGTTAGTGGATGACATGCAATTTCTATTCTGTATTTTATTTCAATGCAAGTCACACGGACTGCACACAGATGTCACGTGGATGGTACACGGATGATACACATGTACACACGGATGGCAACAAGGATGGTAGACTCATACACAAGGATGGCCAACAGAAAACCACACGGATAGTAAAAAACAGACCATTTTACGCATATTTTATTTAAGCAGATCTATAAAGGCGCCTAAGATAGTAAGGCAAAATGTAACCCCATTTCAAGCTGACTATACAACGAAACAAAATTTGTTCTGTTTTTTTTATAAATTGATATCCCTATATTTGTCATATTCGGACTGTGACTTTAGTTTATGTGCGAGAGGAGAACTGAAAACATAAATCTATTTCAACTTTTTTCCTCTCACTGAACTTTAAAGGGATTGTCCACAATTGTGTTAGGAATGTGTTTTGTAGCACTTATATATAATCTAAATACTATTTTTATTATAAGTTCAGTTTCAAAGTCATCCCTTCGGAAATGCAGTCTACTTGTTAATGCAGCCTTCTTTAGAGACTAAATAGTGCTCCAGTTGTCAACAGTGGGGGCTTGTGTCGAGACCTGTCAATCAGTCGCCTTTAATTAAAAAACAATGCACTTTCACTTTCTCTTGCTATACCAGTAAGTGCCACAAAATCAAGTTCCCAACACATTGTTTTTTAAAATAAGTATACAAGCCCTTTAAGCAAGATGAGTAACTTTCTGTATGTAGTTGAATGGTTGGCTGAGGAATAATTGACCCAAAGCTGAAGATTTCATTTTATTTGTCCCAAATTTTAGATTGAATGCAACTTTCTTTTTTTTTATTTGGATGACCACTGAATTCATTCTACACCTCTTACACAGACATCAAACTTTGAAGCATTTACTGATTGGTCTTTTTGACATCTGAATTTTGAATCTATATCAGAATTCTATCGCAATAGTTATGGATACAAATTTTGTATGGCCAAAAAGGCATAAAAATGTACATACAGGCTTATTACTGTGCTTTTCATAGGTCTTTTTATATTTTTTCCATTATTCCATTTTTTAACAATGCTCAATGTTATTTCTGCAGCTTTATAACATTTTGTATCAGAGTTCTATGAATAACTACTGAATATATCATTTCTAAATAAATGCATTTCATCTTTCAGAAATATGTAACATTAACATGAAAAAGAAAACTCAAGTTTAGGCCACCCAAGAAATTGGCTCATAAGCTTTTTTTTACCAAATTATTCACTTTATTGAATAAAAATCTGGACACAATAAGAATAGTAAATCCTTCAAGCATATATTCTAAAAAGATCTATTCTGAACCCATCCATGGTCAATCCAAGGCTTACATTACACCATACAAATGAAAAGTACTATGTCTAATAGACTTTTAAGTCAGTTCATTGTATTTTTTAGTTTTGGACTTGCACATGACCCTTTAGGGATATGGATATTTTGCTCTTTTGCACTTTCGTTTTCCCCATCATGTTCAAAGAGTCATCACTTTGTTATTTTTTCCATCAATGTAACCGTTATGAAAGCACGTTTTTTGCACAGCGAGTTGTAGTTTTGAAGGATTCGGTTTTGGAGGAAATGTTGAAAAACAGCCAATTCCGCCATTTTTTAGGGTTTGTTTTTGTCGCATTCTGTAGTAAAAATTACTAGAGAATATGATTTTTCAGGTTATATATATATATAAAAAATGTTTGAGCTGACATTTTCTGAGACTCGTAACTTGTTTTTATTTGTATTTTTTTTCTTTGCAGTGGGTTGATATTTTTTTTTTAGAATTTAAGTGACCGAAAAATGATAATTTTCTATTCCTTCTTGTCATTTTTCAGACACTGTGGTCTCAAATTACATTTTGTATTTCTTTATTCTCATTTTTTTTATAGATATTTTTTATTTATTTTGTTAGCCCCCCACATGAGTCGAGCCAACCATTGTTTGATCAATTACACTATATATTGAAATATCACAGTATTGTTTTATATAGTGGAATCACAGTTCTCTTATGAAGCTCAACCTGTTGCTGAGCTTTACAAGAGTAATATGGCAAATACAGAGGCTTTCAGAAGGGTTCTTGCTGCATTGGTAACCCACCATCACCCCACAATTGCTTTGCAGGGGGGCTGAAGGGAGTTTTTACATGAGGCTGTCACATCCCCCTGGAAGACTAAGAGTTAGACGGTCATGTCGGGTAATGGAGAGCAGGTGGTTTTTTTTAGAAAATTGTGACTTTTGACCCATATTAAATGTATTTAGTTTGCTCTGGTGCTGAAGATAACAACCCTTTCTATGCTGGTCAGAAACATGAAGCTCCATTTTAGTTGCTTCTGATTCGGTCATTACCTTTTCTATAAGAACTGTCCAGACATTCTTCCCTTCCAGTGAAATATTAATCTTCCTGTGCTGTGTGCTAAAGCCAAGTGGTTGGAGTGGAGTTGTTGTAGTAGTGATCTGTGATTTGCTGTAATACATGTGTGTTTATCTCCTGGCCTCTGTTCCAATCTAATTTATTAGTTTATTCCTCTACATCCCTATCCTCCTATTTATTGTTGGTGAGTGCTTTTGTATGATATAGGTTTTCTGTTATCCCTGTTTGTCTTTGTGTCTTGTTTACCTAATATTTCTGACCCATGCCTCATGGGATGGGGGATGGGACATGTTAGGGTATAACAAGAGCATACTAAATTCAGAGACTCAGGCCTCTCCACCTTTAAGAGTACCCCCAGGACAGGAATAGGGTCACCGTTCTAGGGACAGTTTGAGGCCCTCCTTCCTTACCAAAGACCATCACAGCATGAAAGAATTTGTGCATACCCACATCAGCAAAGGCAAAATTTAAAGGCAACTGTCAGTAATTGACAGCAGTATTTGGACTCTGTTCCAACAATTAGCTTTTGGTAAGTTTTTGATGCTGCAGATTTTCTTAATCATTTCTGCACCTATTAAGTGAATTAGATTAGTTGCGTTTTTTCATTGCTTTTTTGTGTTTTTTTGCATTAATTTGTGTCACCTTTTGATGCTGCATGGTTGGTATGTTGGTATGTCATGTTTTAAACCCTTAACAGCCACCAATACACATAAAATCAGCGCTCACTAAAGGGCCTTAGGCCAGGGTGACACTGGTGAGTGTAATGTGAGAAACTCACACAAGTCTCTCTCATCAATATTTGGCACTGCCGCTGGCACTCGAGACCGGAGTGTGTGGCTGCATGTATTTCTATGCAGCTGCACAGTCTGGTCCCAAGTGCCAGCGGCAGTGCTGGGTATTAATGCGAGAGACTCGTGAGAGTTTCTCGCATTGCATATGCAAGTGTGACCCCGCCTTATTCTTTCATTGATGTTTTAAAATGGCGATCATGAATAAGATAATAGTGCCTCCCAGAGTCAGAAAATATCTGAGGTATGAGCTACCAGACCCTGGAGAGCACCGTTTTTTCCAGTCCCGATCACATGATCGCCTTTATTCTATGAATAACAGCAATCACGTAAAAAAAACTGAGATCCAGTGTAAAAAAAAATTCTCCTCTGATATGATACAACATATCAAAACAGAGTGTAATGGTGTCCCTAAGCCCACCATGGTAACTTACTACTGGATTCACAATTCCCCTGCCCTCCTCCATTTCATTAAGCAAAAAGCAAGCACATGCGCAGTGCGCTCATTGAGATCTGCCGCCCGGCACCCAGCAATTGCTGGAATTTTTCCTATTGGTTCCTGACTTTTAATCCCTGTGATGGAACCTATCATTGGACTTTTGATCACAATGATCAAAAGCCCAATAATTAGTAAATAGGCCATCACTTGGGCTGTACCTCACTGTGCACAGCCTTGATTATCCCCCCGTGTCATCCCCTAAGTATGATTTTTTTTTATTTTATAATTTGTAATTCTTTCATTATTTGCCATTAAGGTTAGGCTTAGGGTTAGGGCTAGGGTTAGGCGTAGGTTTAAAATTTAATATGAAAACCTACTGTTTACAATTTTTGTGTAGTTTCTGTGAGTTTAAAATGCTCACAATATCCCTGGACAAAATCCTAGAAGGGCGTAGTTTCCAAAATAGGGTCATTTGTTCAGGGTTTCTGCTGTTTATGCATCTTAGGGGCCCGCAAAGGCAACATGGTGCCCACAATCTATTTCAGCCAAATATGTATTCCAAAATTCAAATATTGATGCTTCCATTCTGAGCCCTACCTTTTATCCAAACAGAACTTTTTGACTACATGTGGGGTATCACCCCTAGTGTTGAGCATTCCGATACCGCAAGTATTGGGTATCGCCCGATATTTGCGGTATTGGAATTCCGATACCGAGTTCTGATACTTTCAGTATATCGGATACTGGAATCGGAAGTTCCCATAATTCAAAGAGCCAGAATTCAGCCAATGAGGAATGATTAGAAGTGTGGGCACATCCTGTTCTGCATGGTAGGCATGTAACTACTGGCATGGCTGTGATTGGCTGCTGAAATTATGTCATGATGCACTATAAAAGTCGCTGCCACCGCCATTTTGGGTTCACACTGCTGTGAATTCAGTTAGGGACAGCATGCTGTGTTCTGACTGAGGGCCAGTTTAGAGATAGCGATTTGCTTCATTGTGCTTTACCCAGGCTAATTTAGCAACCGCTATGTGAGAACCTTGTTTTTGCCTTGCAGCGCTGTTCACAGCTGTCTGCAAGGTCTGTGTGTGAGTGCAGCTCACGCTGTTGTCTGTTCTACAGTTGTAGTCAGCTCAGCGTGCGTCACTGCCTCATACTGTTCAATTGTCCTTTTTTGCATTAGTGCTGCCTGCAGCACATTTTTCCTGTTTTTCTCCTACTAGTGGGTTTCCATCCGTATCGTGCTAGATTGTGGAAAAATACTATATAGGATTACATAGAGGAGCTTTCTTTGGCCTTGCAGTGCCATAATCGGCTGTCTGCTTGGTCTGTGTGTGAGTGCAGCTCACTCTGTAGTCTGTTCTGCTGCCACAGTCAGTTGTAGTCAGCTCAGGGTGCGTCACTGCCTCATACTATTACATTGTCCTTTTTTCAAGTAGTGCTGCCTGCTGCACCTTTTTTCATATTTAGCCTATTAGTGGGTTTACTTCCGTATCCTGCTAGATTGTGGAAAAACACTATATAGCATAACATAAAGGAGCTTTTTTTGGCCTTGCAGCGCCATTCACGGATGTCTGCACAGTCTGTGTGTGAGTGCAGCTCACTCTGTAGTCTGTTCTCCTGCACAGCCGGTTGTAGTCAGTTCAGGGTGCGTCACTGCCTCATACTGTTCCATTGTCCTTTTTTCAATTAGTGCTGCCTGCTGCACCTTTTTTCAAAAACTAAAACGGGCGCTCCCAAGACTTGGTCCTTTTTGACACAGTTGCAGATGCCATTTGCTTTGTCAAATGCAAGCTGCGTCATCAGAAAGTCAAAATAGGGTAAACTGTCAGCAACCTCAATACCACAAATATGTGGAAACATGTGCGGACCAAGCACGTGGTGGAGTTACAAAAACACACTGAAGACCTGGGCCAACCAACAGCAGCACCTACCACCTCTTCAGCTCGTGTTGCAGCCTCTTCCTCCAGCTCACACACAGCTGGTTCGGCTTCCTCACAGGATCGCCATGGAAGAACCTCTGGCACTGTTGTCCAGAGGCCCAGTTTAATTCCACCCACAGCAATACGTTCCCAGTCATCCTCACACTCCCAGGCCAGTCTACAGCCATCGTTAGCACAGGCATGGGAGAAAAGGTGGCCATTCTCATCAAACCACCCCCGAGCACAGGCTCTGAATGCTGGCATTGCAAAACTACTGTCCCTTGAAATGCTGTCATTCAGGCTGGGGGAGACAGACACTTGATGGCATTGGCAGTACCACAATACAATGTGCCCAGCCGCTTTTATTTCAGCAGGCAAGCCGTGTCTGCCCTGCAAAAGCATGTGGAGGGAAACATTAAACATGCGCTACTAAACACCGTCAGTAGCAAGGTCCACCTCACCACCGATGCGTGTACCAGTCACCATGGACAGGGACGATACCTTTCCCTCACTGCCCATTGGGTAAATGTTGTGGAGCCGGGTACAGATCTTCAGAGTGGCACTGTACGTGTTCTGCCAACTCCAAGGATTGCAGGAATCCAGTCTGTACACATTGCCTCCTCCTCATACTCCAGTTCCTCTGAATCATCGTTGCAGGAGCCGTCACGGTCTACCTCCACCATGACCTGTGAACGCTTACCTGTTATGACCGATATGAGCACAGCCATGGCCAAATGTCAACAGGCCATACTGAAATTAAATTCTTGGGGAATCGAAGCCACACAGCGCAGGAGCTCTGGAATGCCATCAAGCAGGAGAGCGACATGTGGTTTGTGCCAGTGAATCTCCAGCCAGGCATGGTAGTGTGTGACAATGGCCGAAATTTGGTGGCAGCTCTGGCCCTAGGCAACCTCACTCACATCCCATGTCTGGCACATGTGTTCAACTTGGATGTGCAGAGTTTTTTGAGAGACTATCTGAATCTTGATGCACTGCTGAACAAGGTCCGTCTAGAGTGTGCTCACTTGCGGCATTCCAGCATGGTAAGATCGTGCCTTGCAGCTCTGCAGCGCCGATTCTGCCTTCCAGAACATCGCATCATATGTGACCTACAAACCAGGTGGAATTCAACATTACATATGTTGGAGAGGTTGTGTGAGCAGCAGGCAGCAGTAATGGAGTACCAGCTGCATCAGGCGCAAAGAAGTCTCACTGCGCTGTTCAGACTTCACAACCACTGAGTGGGCCACTATGAAGGACATCGGCCAGGTTTTGCATGCCTTCGATGATTCCACGCAGATGGTGAGTACAGAGGATGCACTAGTCAGCATGACTGTCCCCATTATTTGCCTGCTTGAAAGAACACTGCAAGCGCTAAGGGTTGAGGTTATAGAAGAGGGGGAGGATGAGGAGTCAAAAATGGCATCTGCTTCTGGACAGTCTGCACGACGTGGTTCCACACCAAGGCCTAGGCAGGGGACACTTTGTCAGGAGAATGAGGAGGAGTCAATGGAGGAAGAAGACATCTTTACAGAGGAGCGAGTTACACAATGCTCCAGTAGTCAGTATGTAGAGCGAGGGTGGGGTGATGCAGAGCAGGCAGATATCACGCCTCAAGCAGGGGACAGCGTTTCTTGGCCAGTTGGCAGTCTGCAGCAAATGGTTGATTTCATGCTGCAGTGCCTGAGAAATGACCACCGCATTGCCCACATTCTCAACACGGCTGATTATTGGGTGTACACCCTCCTAGATCCGCGCTACCGGGACAACTTACAAACCCTCATAACACCAGTGAACCAGGAGCGTAAAATGTGGGAGTACCAAGACACACTGGTGCATTCCATCATCTTCTCCAGTCCAACTGAGAGCAGTGCTGCTAGTGCTTTTCAAAGCAGCTCAGTGCGTCGAGGCAGTGGAGGAAGCTCAGCACAAAGAGGGAGCAGAAGCAGTGCCTCAGCACAAGGCAAGACCAGTATGGCCCAAATGTGGCCATCTTTTGTGTGCCCACCACAAATGTCTACACCATTAGCAGGAGGCAACATTTCTGTCAGATGGTGACAGATGTTAGGTCTCGAGTTCCCGCTTCTGCACAGGGGGAATCTCGAGCCATCTCCGCTGCGGTCTCCCATTCTTAACCAGCCACAGTGGAGTCTGCTCAGCAGGGACGTCGGTCCCAGCATCTTGCTCAGTCTCACTCTGTACAGAGAGTTACTGCTGCTTCTTCAGCTTCTGCCATTAAAGCCAGTCCTTGTCTGCACACACTGAGCATGCCCAGGGCAAGATCTCCCGTTGGAGATCGAGGGTCATGTGCTCAGGCTCTGCAGCACATTCCATTGGTCCTCTTGGCAGGTCTTGGAAGGGCAAAGTTTCTGTGGCCACTTCCTGTGCTGCAACTATATAAACTGCGCATGACCGCACGGCCATGCGCTAGTGTACAATTGTTAATGTGTGTATGTTGTGAGTGCAAGTCGTCCTTGGATACCCCTACCCTATTGAATGTCTGTTCGCGGAAGGTGTATGGTTGCTATCTAGCGCCCGACTTATCCTACAGCATGAATCACACATTACAGCGTCCAGTTGCTGTGACCGCCAGTACGGCGCCGAGCACTTCCTCTGTGCTTTCCTTACCCAAGCCTGGGTGGTTAGTGGCGTTCGTCAGTGCGGCACCGCACGCACTCTTGTGCCTTAATATTGTTATTTGGTTTCCTTACACACCCAGTTGCGGTGTTGTGCCAGCAAGGGTCTAATCGGACTTCAATCCTAGTTGGGGTTGAGTTCGCTGACTACTTGCGCGCGCTCTATGTGCGGCACCGCGGTCCTGTGACGCAACAGGATCGCTTCCTTCACGCTGGGTGAAGTTTAACCCACGTGTGTATACTTATGAGTACCGCCATATAGTCCGTCATTACTTGGCAGCAGGTTCCATCTCTGCACGGTGGACCCCGGGCTGCGAACGCACCATACTCTATCTGTCTTAATATTTGGTGCGTTCCGCTAGCCCTAACATTACGCTAGCACCAGGGTCTGGCTAGTAATGACGGACAAACAGCAATCCTTGCGGTATATCCAGCAGCTGGAGGGTAGGTTGGTGGCTCTTGAGAGCGCAACCTCAGCTGTGGATGTTACCGCAGTTGCTGTACAGGCTGCTAGCGTGGCTGCAGCAACCCTGTCCATTGCCACCCCTGCTCCGACATTTTCTCGCCTCCCGCTGCCAGAAAAATTTTCTGGTGATAGCAAATTTTGTAGGGGATTTGTGAGTCAGTGCTCTATTCACCTCGAGCTCCTGGCTGCACGTTTTCCCACAGAGCGGGCTAAGGTGGGATTTATAGTGTCTCTCTTGTCGGACAGGGTGTTGGAATGGGCTACGCCGCTGTGGGAGCGTGGCGATCATGTGGTGCAGAGTGCTCCGCTGTTTCTGAGCACTCTGAAACAGGCCTTTTTAGGACCTCAAGTCACCCATGATACTGCGCTCCAACTGCTGGCATTAACTCAGGGTGAGTCCTTGGTCAGTCATTTTGCCGTCCAATTCCGCACTTTAGCTTCTGAGCTGGATTGGTCGGATAAAGCTCTTATCCCCATATTTTGGAGGGGCCTGGCTGACCACGTTAAGGACGCTCTGGCCACTAGGGAGATTCCTGCCACACTGGAGGAGTTAATAACTGTCTCCACTCGAATTGACCTCCGTTTTAACGAGCGGAGGTTAGAGCGAGCCCAGTGTAGGCAGAGGTTTCGGCTGGCTCCTACCTTCGCCAAACCTCTGGATTTCCGGTCCTGGTTCCTGAGTCACATGAGGCCAGGGAAGTGTCACAAGCGGGAACTAAGTCCCGGATCGCTTGTGCACTCAAGGTCTGTCATGTTTGCCAGCAGTCAGGACATCTAGCCACCAGATGTTCTCAGCGGTCGAGGAAACGTCAGCGTCTAGTGGTAGTAGGTGGAGGTACACTAGACACGGCGACGTTTGCCTCTAAATTGTCCTTTAAGGGGACAATTACTATAGGCTCATTCTCCCACTCGGTAGAGCTCTGCGTGGGTTCTGGGGCGGAGGGCAATTTTATGTCTTCTGCCGTCGCCCAACGTCACGCAATACCCCTGGTTATGCTAGCTCAACCAGTAACGGTACGAGTGGTGAATGGGTCAGCACTGCCCTCACAGATAACACACCAGACCATCCCTTTTACTCTGTCCATGTCGCCATCTCATCAGGAGATTATATCTCTGCTCGTCATTCCTGAGGGAATTGATGAGGTACTGTTGGGAATACCTTGGCTACGGTACCACTCTCCTCATATCGAGTGGTCCTCTGGCAGAATCCTGGGATGGGGCGAATCTTGTGGGGGTAGGTGTCAGAGGGAGTGCGTTCAGGTTGCTACTACAGAGGTACCCGCAGATCTTTCCTCTCTCCCCAAGCAGTATTGGTCTTATGCAGACGTGTTCTCCAAAAAGGCGGCGGAGATCCTTCCACCCCATCGCCCCTATGACTGTCCTATTGATCTCTTGCCTGGTGCTGAGCCTCCCCGGGGTCGAGTCTATCCGCTATCTCTCCCGGAGACGGAGGCAATGTCACAGTACATCCAGGAAAATCTGGCAAGAGGATTCATTAGGAAGTCAGTGTCACCTGCTGGGGCAGGGTTCTTCTTCGTGCAGAAGAAGAATGGGGAATTGCGTCCATGCATAGACTACAGGGGTCTTAATGCCATCACCGTTAAAAATAAGTATCCTTTGCCCTTGATATCTGAGCTCTTCGATAGGCTTCGGGGAGCAAGGGTATTTACTAAACTAGATCTGCGGGGTGCTTACAACCTGATTCACATCCGTGAGGGGGACGAATGGAAGACGGCTTTTAACACCAGGGATGGGCACTATGAATATCTGGTGATGCCCTTCGGGCTCTGTAATGCCCCAGCTGTTTTCCAAGACTTTGTGAACGATATCTTCCGGGATATGCTTTCCACCTCGGTCATAGTCTATCTGGATGATATTCTCATCTACTCTCCAGATATTGACTCACACCGGAGAGATGTTTGCAAAGTCTTTGACCTCCTACGGGCAAACTCCCTCTATGCCAAGTTGGAGAAGTGTATGTTTGAGCAGGAGTCCTTACCTTTCCTGGGCTATATCATCTCTGCCCAGGGATTGGCTATGGATCCTGCCAAACTACAGGCTGTGATGGACTGGCAGGAACCCCATTCTCTTAAAGTGGTGCAGCGCTTTATGGGGTTCATTAATTATTATCGCCAGTTCATTCCGCACTTCTCAACTTTGGTAGCTCCCTTGGTTGCCCTCACCAAGAAGGGGGCGAATCCCAAATTGTGGTCTGAGGAGGTCTCCAAGGCCTTTAACTCTATAAAGTCACACTTCGCTAGCGCTCCCACCCTACATCGCCCCGATGTTGATAAGCCATTTATCATGGAGGTGGATGCCTCTTCTGTTGGTGCTGGAGCAGTCCTCTTCCAAAAGGATGCTCAAGGTCGGAAGCATCCTTGCTTCTTTTTCTCCAAGAACTTCTCACCAGCAGAGAGGAATTATTCCATCGGGGACAGGGAGTTGCTAGCCATGAAGTTGGCTTTCTCGGAGAGGAGACATCTCTTGGAGGGAGCACGTTTTCCCTTCCAAGTCTTCACAGACCATAAAAATTTGGTTTACCTGCAGACAGCCCAGCGGTTGAATTCTCGCCAGGCCAGATGGTCCTTATTCTTCTCCCGGTTTCATTTCACCCTCCATTTTCTTTCTGGGGAGAAGAATATTCGGGCCGACGCTCTCTCTCGCTCCGTTGTGTCATCTGCGGAGGAGGAGGAGGAGCCTCGGCTTATTGTCCCCACCGAGAGCTTGAGAACTGTGGCTCCGGTTTCGCTAGAGTCTGTGCCCCCGGGCAAGACTTTTGTTCCATCCGGTTTGCGACCGGAGGTTCTCTCTTGGGCACACTCGTCCAGGGTGGGTGGACATTTTGGTACCAAAAGGACATCTGAGTTACTGGCGAGGACATACTGGTGGCCGCATATGGCTCGTGATGTCGCAGAGTATGTTCGGGCGTGTGTCTCTTGCGCCAAGAACAAGACTCCTCGGCAACGGCCAGCTGGTTTGCTTTATCCTCTGCCGGTGGCGGACAGGCCCTGGGAGATGGTCGGGATGGACTTTGTGGTGGGCTTACCCAAGTCTCGTAACTGCACCATTATCTGGGTGATCACCGACCATTTTTCCAAAATGGTGCACTTGGTGCCTCTTCCACGGCTACCTTCTGCACTGGCGTTGGCGGTCTTGTTCGTCAAGCATATATTTCGCCTACACGGTATGCCAGACAAAATTGTTAGTGACCGGGGTCCCCAGTTTGCGTCTCGATTCTGGAGAGAGCTTTGTCGTCTACTCAGTATTGAGTTGAATCTCTCTTCAGCATATCATCCCGAGACGAATGGGTTGGTAGAGAGGGCCAACCAGACCTTGGTCACATATTTACGACATTTTGTTTCTGCCAGGCAGGATGACTGGGAATCCTTGCTACCGTGGGCAGAGTTTGCACTTAACAATGCCGTAGCCGACTCCACCGGTCAGACTCCATTCCTCCTAAATTACGGCAAGCATCCGCATGTTCCTGTGCCCATGCCTGTGTCTTCTGCTGACTCCAGGGTGGCAGACTGGGCTGTGGAGGCACGGGACATTTGGGACCGCACGCAGGATGCCATTTGGGCCTCCAAGGAGAGAATGAGGTCCTCCGCCGATGTTCATCGGCGCCCCGCTCCGACCTTTGCTCCTGGCGACTTGGTGTGGCTCTCCGCCCGTAACATCAGGCTGCGAGTTGAGTCCACTAAGTTTGCTCCTCGCTACTTGGGTCCCTTCAAGGTTCTCGAACGGGTTAATCCTGTGGTCTACCGTTTGGCTCTTCCTCCACGCTTGGGTATCACCGACACCTTTCATGTGTCCCTCTTGAAACCCGTATACATGTCCCGGTTTTCCGAGTCATCTGCCGGGACATCGGGTTCGTCTACGGACGATTACGAGGTGAACTCTATTTTGGGGTGCAAGGTGGTACGTGGCAAAAAGTTCTATCTGGTGGATTGGAAGGGTTATGGCCCAGAGGACAGGTCATGGGAGCCTGCTGAAAACATTCGGGCCCCACAGCTCATTGCTGCCTTCGAGAGTAGTGAGGCCCAAGGAGGGGGGGGGGCCATAGGAGGGGGGGTAATGTTAGGTCTCGAGTTCCCGCTTCTGCACAGGGGGAATCTCGAGCCATCTCTGCTGCGGTCTCCCATTCTTATCCAGCCGCAGTGGAGTCTGCTCAGCAGGGACGTCGGTCCCAGCGTCTTGCTCAGTCTCACTCTGTACAGAGATTTACTGCTGCTTCTTCAGCTTCTGCCATTAAAGCCAGTGCTGGTCAGCAGCGAGCGGACTTCTCTGGGACTAAGTCCTTGTCTGCACACACTGAGCATGCCCAGGGCAAGATTTCCCGTTGGAGATCGAGGGTCATGTGCTCAGGCTCTGCAGCACATTCCATTGGTCCTCTTGGCAGGTCTTGGAAGGGCAAAGTTTCTGTGGCCACTTCCTGTGCTGCAACTATATAAACTGCGCATGACCGCACGGCCATGCGCTAGTGTACAATTGTTAATGTGTGTATGTTGTGAGTGCAAGTCGTCCTTGGATACCCCTACCCTATTGAATGTCTGTTCGCGGAAGGTGTATGGTTGCTATCTAGCGCCCGACTTATCCTACAGCACGAATCACACATTACAGCGTCCAGTTCCTGTGACCGCCAGTACGGCGCCGTGCACTTCCTCTGTGCTTTCCTTACCCAAGCCTGGGTGGTTAGTGGCGTTCGTCAGTGCGGCACCGCACGCACTCTTGTGCCTTAATATTGTTATTTGGTTTCCTTACACACCCAGTTGCGGTGTTGTGCCAGCAAGGGTCTAATCGGACTTCAATCCTAGTTGGGGTTGAGTTCGCTGACTACTTGCGCGCGCTCTATGTGCGGTACCGCGGTCCTGTGACAACAGGATCGCTTCCTTCACGCTGGGTGAAGTTTAACCCGCATGTGTATACTTATGAGTACCGCCATATAGTCCGTCATAACTTGGCAGCAGGTTCCATCTCTGCACGGTGGACCCCGGGCTGCGAACGCACCATACTCTATCTGTCTTATTATTTGGTGCGTTCCGCTAGCCCTAACAACAGACTACATGTCTTGCCTTCTCGGCGTACTCCCACACGGCTCTTCCCACTTCAAGTTTTGGGTCTCTAAGCTGGATACATGGCCAGAGCTTAGCCACTATGCATTGGAGGTGCTGGCTTGCCCTGCTGCTAATGTATTTATGGAATGCGTCTGTAGTGCCGCAGGTGGTGTACTAACAGACCGTCGCATGCGACTATCCTCCAATAACGTTGACCGGCTTACTTTTCTGAAAATGAACAAGGCCTGGATCTTGCAGGAATTTGACACTCCTCCTCCAGATTAAATACTTGGTTGGCAACAGTATTCAGGTCTCCTGTTGTGTTCATGTTTCTACCACCTGAACTGTAATCCCTGGGCTCCAACACCGCCAGTTGCTGCTCAGAAGTGCCGTCTGCACAGTCAGCACATGAACCAGTGTTATTTGGTTTCAGTAACGTCAGCTGATCCCCTGCTGTGTATCCGGCAATTGCTCCTGCTTCCTCCACACTCACACTACTACAGAAATTAAAGGGAACCTGTCCCCCCAGGTGTTAGTAACTGAAAGAGCAACCTTGTGCAGCTCAAATGCTGCACCAGGAAAAGGTGACTCTTTTGGTTTTGCTCCTTGCACACGCTGAACTTAACACTTATAAAATACGTGTCCCCTCATACCGTGAAACCGTCCCGGAGGTGGTACTTTCCTTCGTAATGAGATGCAGCACAGCCAGCATTCATACCCATTTGGCGCTGGGTGCCGCCCCCTCAGCATTGTTTGAATCTGTCCAGGAGCCTGCGCTGTTATGTTAAACCTTGGGCATGCGCAGTTAGCGCTGCCCGTCTTCTGACATCATTTGATGTCAGGCTGACTGCTCTTGTGCGGTCACGCTGCCCGAGATCCCGCCCCGCAGTGTCTTCTGATCTCTTCATACTGCGGGCCTGGGATTCATGGCCATGCACTGTGCATATCTTTGCCTGTCACTCATCTCCTTCCGCCTTCTTCAGACTGTGCGCCGTCAGATGATCCCGGCCGGCAGATTCGGCGGGCGCACTGCGCATGCGCCCGCCATTTTGGAAGATGGCGGCGCCCAGGGAGAAGACGGACGGACCCCGGGAGGATCGGTAAGTATGATGGGGTGGGGGGGAGCACGGGGGGGGGATCGGAGCATGGGGGGGTGGATCGGAGCGCGGGAGGGGTGGAACGGAGCACGGGGGGTGGATCGGACTGCAGGGGGGGTGGATCGGACTGCAGGGGGGTGGATCGGAGTGCAGGGGGGGTGGTTGGAGCACGGGGGAGGGTGATTTGAGCACGGGGGGGGCGGACAAGAGCACGGGGGGAGCGGAGCACAGGATGGAGGGGAGCCGGAGCAGTGTACCGGACAGATCGGGGGGCTGGGGGGGCGATCGGTGGGGTGGGGGCACATTAGTGTTTCCAGCCATGGCCGATGATATTGCAGCATCGGCCATGGCTGGATTGTAATATTTCACCCATTATAATAGGTGAAATATTACAAATCGCTCTGAATGGCAGTTTCACTTTCAACAGCCAATCAGAGCGATTGTAGCCACGGGGGGGGTGAAGCCACCCCCCCGGGCTAAACTACCACTCCCCCTGTCCCTGCAGATCGGGTGAAATGGGAGTTAACCCTTTCACCCGATCTGCAGGGACGCGATCTTTCCATGACGCCACATAGGCGTCATGGGTCGGATTGGCACCGACTTTCATGACGCCTAAGTGGCGTCATGGGTCGGGAAGGGGTTAAGACCCGCTTGTCTGAACTAAGAAATCTTTCTTTCAGCTTAAGGTACTATCACACTCAGCGACGCTGCAGCGATATAGACAACGAGCCGACCTAAACTAGATCGCTGGAGTGTCGCTGTTTAGGTCGCTGTAGAGACGTCAAACACAGCAACACCAGAACGATGCAGGAGCGATCCTGTGACGTAACGGCGACTCACTCTCGTTCTCGCTGGTTGTTAGCTCCATGTCAAACAGCAGGAGTGTGCCAATCCGACACACATCTAGGGGCCCTATGCTCGTTGCTGGAGTCGTTGCTTTTGATGTCAAACATGATGATACACGCCGACCTGGTGACGAAATAAAGTTCTGGACTTCTAGCTCCGACCAGCGATGGCACAGCGGGATCCAGATCGCTGCTGCGTGTCAAACACAACGAGATCGCTATCCAGGACGCTGCAACGTCACGGATTGTTGTCATTCTCTTTGTAAAGTTGCTGAGTGTGACGGTACCTTAAGTCCATGCTTTAGGCCTCCTGGCCTGAGGTAAGGAACCCATTCTCCTCTTTGTCTTTTCTATGCCCACTGCCTGACATCCAGAATCCTGCTGCTACTTAATTCCTGCTTTCCTTCAGAACGTACTATATCATATATGGTGGTATCCCCTCTTTGAACATGAATACCCATTACAATGCAGGACTGCAAACAACAAGACCATAGGTCTGTTCATTTCCCAATGCCCACCGTATTTAACCAGTCAATGGGAAACTGCCTTCTCTTGTGCTCACATAACTCCTCCAATCCTGCACTGGTCCCCATTCATTAAACTGTAAAGCGCGGCGGAATATGTTGGCGCTATGTAAATAAAGATTATTATTATTATTATTATTTTATGTTTGTGTGTGTGTAGCCCACTCACTATCTCCGTCTATCCCCCACCCGCTGAAGATGGCTGGACCATCATTGTAAATACATCATTGTAAATACACACCTGTGCTTTGTATCTCCCCCACCTCATTGTAGATTGTAAGCTCTCATGAGCAGGGTCGTCTTATTTCGCTTTAATTATTGTATTGTTAACGTTGTTACTTATGTTATTATACTGCTGTGTTTGAAACTGTAAAGTGCTGCGGAATATGTTGGCGCTATATAAATAAAGATGATTATTATTATTATTATTTGCAAGGGCGTGAGGTGGAAGACAGACGCCCATGGGCCGCAGGTGCAAACTCTGTTCTTTCAGCAGGGGTCTTGGTGGAAGGTAAAGCGAAGGAACTGAAGACACTCTTATTCATCAAACTTAATACTGCCTCTACTTTTTCAGGCCTCACCATTCATCCAGCTGTACTCGGGACTACGAAATTACGCAGTCCGTTCTGTCGCCTGCGTGCACCAGAGGAACATGATTCATTTAGGCACGTAGCAGCCAGAGATCAACCATGTACTCTCTCTGCTGCAGCTAAACCACCACGCACAGCACAATGGACATGTCCTCTATTTGATGCTCTCCTCATTTTTTTACACCCCAAAAAAGGGCAGACTTCATATGGCCTGAAAATAGTAACCCCACAGAGGCTGCTTTCAGAGTACCTCTACAGAGGCTTTTTTGCAAAGTACCCCCACTCAAAGTGCATCATGTCACTTCACTAGTCAGAGCACAGGGGTGGCGACATTTATACAGGCTGGGTCATGTATTGCTGTGGCTAATCCCAACCATGCAAATACTCGGCATCATTGTGACAGCTGAGGGAGTGCCCACAGCTGAAAAGCTTGTTGATTGGCTGTGCGGCAGCCTTTCAACAAGTGACATTCAGCATCCAAATTCCAAACACTAAAACAGACTTCCATGTTTGGATTTAAGCACTGTCCAAAACAAACTCCAAACTTTACAGCTCTGGTTCGTTCATCTCTACAAAGAAAATAAAAATGATATTGTTACTCTCAAAACTGTTGTTTTAGCTCCAAATTTTGCATTTTAACAAGGGTAACAGGAGAGAATGTGCCATACAAATTTGTTGTGCAATTTCTCCTGAGTACGCTAATGCTCCATATATGGTGGAAAACTACTGTTCGGGTGAACGGCAGGGCTTAGAAGAGAAGGAGCTCCATTTCCCTTTTTGAACGCAGAATGGCAGCGCTAGCGGACAACATGTCGCGTTTGGAGTGCCTCTGAAGTGCCTAAACAAAGGAAACTACTTACAAATGACCCTATTTTGGAAACTAGACCCCTCAAGAAATGCATCTAGATTTGTGGTGAGCACTTTGACCCCCCAGGTGCTTTACAGAATTTCCCATAAAATTGAGCCATACATGTAAACGGGTGCTAATTTTCAGGCACTGTAGAAAACTCAGAAGGGAAGCAGCCCCATATTATAGTAGAGATTTTATTGTTATGGTTAGTGGATGACATGCAATTTCTATTCTGTATTTTATTTCAATGCAAGTCACACGGACTGCACACAGATGTCACGTGGATGGTACACGGATGATACACATGTACACACGGATGGCAACAAGGATGGTAGACTCATACACAAGGATGGCCAACAGAAAACCACACGGATAGTAAAAAACAGACCATTTTACGCATATTTTATTTAAGCAGATCTATAAAGGCGCCTAAGATAGTAAGGCAAAATGTAACCCCATTTCAAGCTGACTATACAACGAAACAAAATTTGTTCTGTTTTTTTTATAAATTGATATCCCTATATTTGTCATATTCGGACTGTGACTTTAGTTTATGTGCGAGAGGAGAACTGAAAACATAAATCTATTTCAACTTTTTTCCTCTCACTGAACTTTAAAGGGATTGTCCACAATTGTGTTAGGAATGTGTTTTGTAGCACTTATATATAATCTAAATACTATTTTTATTATAAGTTCAGTTTCAAAGTCATCCCTTCGGAAATGCAGTCTACTTGTTAATGCAGCCTTCTTTAGAGACTAAATAGTGCTCCAGTTGTCAACAGTGGGGGCTTGTGTCGAGACCTGTCAATCAGTCGCCTTTAATTAAAAAACAATGCACTTTCACTTTCTCTTTTGCCATACCAGTAAGGCTACGTTCACATTAGCGTCGCGTCGCCGTTGCGTCGGCGACGCAGCGGCGACGCACGGAAAAACGCGCGCAAACGCGCGCAAAAACGCGCGCGTTTTGCGACGCGTGCGTCGTTTTTGACGAAAATCGGACGCACAGAAAATGCTACATGTAGCGTTTTCTTGCGTCCGACGCTAGCGTCGGAAACGACGCACGTGGCGAAAAACGCCACCAAAACAACGCACGCGTCCCCTATGTTAAACATAGGGGCGCTTCGCCGCTGCGTCGCCGCTGCGTCGCCGACGCAACGGCGACGCGACGCTAATGTGAACGTAGCCTAAGTGCCACAAAATCAAGTTCCCAACACATTGTTTTTTAAAATAAGTATACAAGCCCTTTAAGCAAGATGAGTAACTTTCTGTATGTAGTTGAATGGTTGGCTGAGGAATAATTGACCCAAAGCTGAAGATTTCATTTTATTTGTCCCAAATTTTAGATTGAATGCAACTTTCTTTTTTTTTATTTGGATGACCACTGAATTCATTCTACACCTCTTACACAGACATCAAACTTTGAAGCATTTACTGATTGGTCTTTTTGACATCTGAATTTTGAATCTATATCAGAATTCTATCGCAATAGTTATGGATACAAATTTTGTATGGCCAAAAAGGCATAAAAATGTACATACAGGCTTATTACTGTGCTTTTCATAGGTCTTTTTATATTTTTTCCATTATTCCATTTTTTAACAATGCTCAATGTTATTTCTGCAGCTTTATAACATTTTGTATCAGAGTTCTATGAATAACTACTGAATATATCATTTCTAAATAAATGCATTTCATCTTTCAGAAATATGTAACATTAACATGAAAAAGAAAACTCAAGTTTAGGCCACCCAAGAAATTGGCTCATAAGCTTTTTTTTACCAAATTATTCACTTTATTGAATAAAAATCTGGACACAATAAGAATAGTAAATCCTTCAAGCATATATTCTAAAAAGATCTATTCTGAACCCATCCATGGTCAATCCAAGGCTTACATTACACCATACAAATGAAAAGTACTATGTCTAATAGACTTTTAAGTCAGTTCATTGTATTTTTTAGTTTTGGACTTGCACATGACCCTTTAGGGATATGGATATTTTGCTCTTTTGCACTTTCGTTTTCCCCATCATGTTCAAAGAGTCATCACTTTGTTATTTTTTCCATCAATGTAACCGTTATGAAAGCACGTTTTTTGCACAGCGAGTTGTAGTTTTGAAGGATTCGGTTTTGGAGGAAATGTTGAAAAACAGCCAATTCCGCCATTTTTTAGGGTTTGTTTTTGTCGCATTCTGTAGTAAAAATTACTAGAGAATATGATTTTTCAGGTTATATATATATATAAAAAATGTTTGAGCTGACATTTTCTGAGACTCGTAACTTGTTTTTATTTGTATTTTTTTTCTTTGCAGTGGGTTGATATTTTTTTTTTAGAATTTAAGTGACCGAAAAATGATAATTTTCTATTCCTTCTTGTCATTTTTCAGACACTGTGGTCTCAAATTACATTTTGTATTTCTTTATTCTCATTTTTTTTTATAGATATTTTTTATTTATTTTGTTAGCCCCCCAGATGAGTCGAGCCAACCATTGTTTGATCAATTACACTATATATTGAAATATCACAGTATTGTTTTATATAGTGGAATCACAGTTCTCTTATGAAGCTCAACCTGTTGCTGAGCTTCACAAGAGTAATATGGCAAATACAGAGGCTTTCAGAAGGGTTCTTGCTGCATTGGTAACCCACCATCACCCCACAATTGCTTTGCAGGGGGGCTGAAGGGAGTTTTTACATGAGGCTGTCACATCCCCCTGGAAGACTAAGAGTTAGACGGTCATGTCGGGTAATGGAGAGCAGGTGGTTTTTTTTAGAAAATTGTGACTTTTGACCCATATTAAATGTATTTAGTTTGCTCTGGTGCTGAAGATAACAACCCTTTCTATGCTGGTCAGAAACATGAAGCTCCATTTTAGTTGCTTCTGATTCGGTCATTACCTTTTCTATAAGAACTGTCCAGACATTCTTCCCTTCCAGTGAAATATTAATCTTCCTGTGCTGTGTGCTAAAGCCAAGTGGTTGGAGTGGAGTTGTTGTAGTAGTGATCTGTGATTTGCTGTAATACATGTGTGTTTATCTCCTGGCCTCTGTTCCAATCTAATTTATTAGTTTATTCCTCTACATCCCTATCCTCCTATTTATTGTTGGTGAGTGCTTTTGTATGATATAGGTTTTCTGTTATCCCTGTTTGTCTTTGTGTCTTGTTTACCTAATATTTCTGACCCATGCCTCATGGGATGGGGGATGGGACATGTTAGGGTATAACAAGAGCATACTAAATTCAGAGACTCAGGCCTCTCCACCTTTAAGAGTACCCCCAGGACAGGAATAGGGTCACCGTTCTAGGGACAGTTTGAGGCCCTCCTTCCTTACCAAAGACCATCACAGCATGAAAGAATTTGTGCATACCCACATCAGCAAAGGCAAAATTTAAAGGCAACTGTCAGTAATTGACAGCAGTATTTGGACTCTGTTCCAACAATTAGCTTTTGGTAAGTTTTTGATGCTGCAGATTTTCTTAATCATTTCTGCACCTATTAAGTGAATTAGATTAGTTGCGTTTTTTCATTGCTTTTTTGTGTTTTTTTGCATTAATTTGTGTCACCTTTTGATGCTGCATGGTTGGTATGTTGGTATGTCATGTTTTAAACCCTTAACAGCCACCAATACACATAAAATCAGCGCTCACTAAAGGGCCTTAGGCCGGGGTGACACTGGTGAGTGTAATGTGAGAAACTCACACAAGTCTCTCTCATCAATATTTGGCACTGCCGCTGGCACTCGAGACCGGAGTGTGTGGCTGCATGTATTTCTATGCAGCTGCACAGTCTGGTCCCAAGTGCCAGCGGCACTGCTGGGTATTAATGCGAGAGACTCGTGAGAGTTTCTCGCATTGCATATGCAAGTGTGACCCCGCCTTATTCTTTCATTGATGTTTTAAAATGGCGATCATGAATAAGATAATAGTGCCTCCCAGAGTCAGAAAATATCTGAGGTATGAGCTACCAGACCCTGGAGAGCACCGTTTTTTCCAGTCCCGATCACATGATCGCCTTTATTCTATGAATAACAGCAATCACGTAAAAAAAACTGAGATCCAGTGTAAAAAAAAATTCTCCTCTGATATGATACAACATATCAAAACAGAGTGTAATGGTGTCCCTAAGCCCACCATGGTAACTTACTACTGGATTCACAATTCCCCTGCCCTCCTCCATTTCATTAAGCAAAAAGCAAGCACATGCGCAGTGCGCTCATTGAGATCTGCCGTCCGGCACCCAGCAATTGCTGGAATTTTTCCTATTGGTTCCTGACTTTTAATCCCTGTGATGGAACCTATCATTGGACTTTTGATCACAATGATCAAAAGCCCAATAATTAGTAAATAGGCCATCACTTGGGCTGTACCTCACTGTGCACAGCCTTGATTATCCCCCCGTGTCATCCCCTAAGTATGATTTTTTTTTATTTTATAATTTGTAATTCTTTCATTATTTGCCATTAAGGTTAGGCTTAGGGTTAGGGCTAGGGTTAGGCGTAGGTTTAAAATTTAATATGAAAACCTACTGTTTACAATTTTTGTGTAGTTTCTGTGAGTTTAAAATGCTCACAATATCCCTGGACAAAATCCTAGAAGGGCGTAGTTTCCAAAATAGGGTCATTTGTTCAGGGTTTCTGCTGTTTATGCATCTTAGGGGCCCGCAAAGGCAACATGGTGCCCACAATCTATTTCAGCCAAATATGTATTCCAAAATTCAAATATTGATGCTTCCATTCTGAGCCCTACCTTTTATCCAAACAGAACTTTTTGACTACATGTGGGGTATCACCCCTAGTGTTGAGCATTCCGATACCGCAAGTATTGGGTATCGCCCGATATTTGCGGTATTGGAATTCCGATACCGAGTTCTGATACTTTCAGTATATCGGATACTGGAATCGGAAGTTCCCATAATTCAAAGAGCCAGAATTCAGCCAATGAGGAATGATTAGAAGTGTGGGCACATCCTGTTCTGCATGGTAGGCATGTAACTACTGGCATGGCTGTGATTGGCTGCTGAAATTATGTCATGATGCACTATAAAAGTCGCTGCCACCGCCATTTTGGGTTCACACTGCTGTGAATTCAGTTAGGGACAGCATGCTGTGTTCTGACTGAGGGCCAGTTTAGAGATAGCGATTTGCTTCATTGTGCTTTACCCAGGCTAATTTAGCAACCGCTATGTGAGAACCTTGTTTTTGCCTTGCAGCGCTGTTCACAGCTGTCTGCAAGGTCTGTGTGTGAGTGCAGCTCACGCTGTTGTCTGTTCTACAGTTGTAGTCAGCTCAGCGTGCGTCAGTGCCTCATACTGTTCAATTGTCCTTTTTTGCATTAGTGCTGCCTGCAGCACATTTTTCCTGTTTTTCTCCTACTAGTGGGTTTCCATCCGTATCGTGCTAGATTGTGGAAAAATACTATATAGGATTACATAGAGGAGCTTTCTTTGGCCTTGCAGTGCCATAATCGGCTGTCTGCTTGGTCTGTGTGTGAGTGCAGCTCACTCTGTAGTCTGTTCTGCTGCCACAGTCAGTTGTAGTCAGCTCAGGGTGCGTCACTGCCTCATACTATTACATTGTCCTTTTTTCAAGTAGTGCTGCCTGCTGCACCTTTTTTCATATTTAGCCTATTAGTGGGTTTACTTCCGTATCCTGCTAGATTGTGGAAAAACACTATATAGCATAACATAAAGGAGCTTTTTTTGGCCTTGCAGCGCCATTCACGGATGTCTGCACAGTCTGTGTGTGAGTGCAGCTCACTCTGTAGTCTGTTCTCCTGCACAGCCGGTTGTAGTCAGTTCAGGGTGCGTCACTGCCTCATACTGTTCCATTGTCCTTTTTTCAATTAGTGCTGCCTGCTGCACCTTTTTTCAAAAACTAAAACGGGCGCTCCCAAGACTTGGTCCTTTTTGACACAGTTGCAGATGCCATTTGCTTTGTCAAATGCAAGCTGCGTCATCAGAAAGTCAAAATAGGGTAAACTGTCAGCAACCTCAATACCACAAATATGTGGAAACATGTGCGGACCAAGCACGTGGTGGAGTTACAAAAACACACTGAAGACCTGGGCCAACCAACAGCAGCACCTACCACCTCTTCAGCTCGTGTTGCAGCCTCTTCCTCCAGCTCACACACAGCTGGTTCGGCTTCCTCACAGGATCGCCATGGAAGAACCTCTGGCACTGTTGTCCAGAGGCCCAGTTTAATTCCACCCACAGCAATACGTTCCCAGTCATCCTCACACTCCCAGGCCAGTCTACAGCCATCGTTAGCACAGGCATGGGAGAAAAGGTGGCCATTCTCATCAAACCACCCCCGAGCACAGGCTCTGAATGCTGGCATTGCAAAACTACTGTCCCTTGAAATGCTGTCATTCAGGCTGGGGGAGACAGACACTTGATGGCATTGGCAGTACCACAATACAATGTGCCCAGCCGCTTTTATTTCAGCAGGCAAGCCGTGTCTGCCCTGCAAAAGCATGTGGAGGGAAACATTAAACATGCGCTACTAAACACCGTCAGTAGCAAGGTCCACCTCACCACCGATGCGTGTACCAGTCACCATGGACAGGGACGATACCTTTCCCTCACTGCCCATTGGGTAAATGTTGTGGAGCCGGGTACAGATCTTCAGAGTGGCACTGTACGTGTTCTGCCAACTCCAAGGATTGCAGGAATCCAGTCTGTACACATTGCCTCCTCCTCATACTCCAGTTCCTCTGAATCATCGTTGCAGGAGCCGTCACGGTCTACCTCCACCATGACCTGTGAACGCTTACCTGTTATGACCGATATGAGCACAGCCATGGCCAAATGTCAACAGGCCATACTGAAATTAAATTCTTGGGGAATCGAAGCCACACAGCGCAGGAGCTCTGGAATGCCATCAAGCAGGAGAGCGACATGTGGTTTGTGCCAGTGAATCTCCAGCCAGGCATGGTAGTGTGTGACAATGGCCGAAATTTGGTGGCAGCTCTGGCCCTAGGCAACCTCACTCACATCCCATGTCTGGCACATGTGTTCAACTTGGATGTGCAGAGTTTTTTGAGAGACTATCTGAATCTTGATGCACTGCTGAACAAGGTCCGTCTAGAGTGTGCTCACTTGCGGCATTCCAGCATGGTAAGATCGTGCCTTGCAGCTCTGCAGCGCCGATTCTGCCTTCCAGAACATCGCATCATATGTGACCTACAAACCAGGTGGAATTCAACATTACATATGTTGGAGAGGTTGTGTGAGCAGCAGGCAGCAGTAATGGAGTACCAGCTGCATCAGGCGCAAAGAAGTCTCACTGCGCTGTTCAGACTTCACAACCACTGAGTGGGCCACTATGAAGGACATCGGCCAGGTTTTGCATGCCTTCGATGATTCCACGCAGATGGTGAGTACAGAGGATGCACTAGTCAGCATGACTGTCCCCATTATTTGCCTGCTTGAAAGAACACTGCAAGCGCTAAGGGTTGAGGTTATAGAAGAGGGGGAGGATGAGGAGTCAAAAATGCCATCTGCTTCTGGACAGTCTGCACGACGTGGTTCCACACCAAGGCCTAGGCAGGGGACACTTTGTCAGGAGGATGAGGAGGAGTCAATGGAGGAAGAAGACATCTTTACAGAGGAGCGAGTTACACAATGCTCCAGTAGTCAGTATGTAGAGCGAGGGTGGGGTGATGCAGAGCAGGCAGATATCACGCCTCAAGCAGGGGACAGCGTTTCTTGGCCAGTTGGCAGTCTGCAGCAAATGGTTGATTTCATGCTGCAGTGCCTGAGAAATGACCACCGCATCGCCCACATTCTCAACACGGCTGATTATTGGGTGTACACCCTCCTAGATCCGCGCTACCGGGACAACTTACAAACCCTCATAACACCAGTGAACCAGGAGCGTAAAATGTGGGAGTACCAAGACACACTGGTGCATTCCATCATCTTCTCCAGTCCAACTGAGAGCAGTGCTGCTAGTGCTTTTCAAAGCAGCTCAGTGCGTCGAGGCAGTGGAGGAAGCTCAGCACAAAGAGGGAGCAGAAGCAGTGCCTCAGCACAAGGCAAGACCAGTATGGCCCAAATGTGGCCATCTTTTGTGTGCCCACCACAAATGTCTACACCATTAGCAGGAGGCAACATTTCTGTCAGATGGTGACAGATGTTAGGTCTCGAGTTCCCGCTTCTGCACAGGGGGAATCTCGAGCCATCTCCGCTGCGGTCTCCCATTCTTAACCAGCCGCAGTGGAGTCTGCTCAGCAGGGACGTCGGTCCCAGCATCTTGCTCAGTCTCACTCTGTACAGAGAGTTACTGCTGCTTCTTCAGCTTCTGCCATTAAAGCCAGTCCTTGTCTGCACACACTGAGCATGCCCAGGGCAAGATCTCCCGTTGGAGATCGAGGGTCATGTGCTCAGGCTCTGCAGCACATTCCATTGGTCCTCTTGGCAGGTCTTGGAAGGGCAAAGTTTCTGTGGCCACTTCCTGTGCTGCAACTATATAAACTGCGCATGACCGCACGGCCATGCGCTAGTGTACAATTGTTAATGTGTGTATGTTGTGAGTGCAAGTCGTCCTTGGATACCCCTACCCTATTGAATGTCTGTTCACGGAAGGTGTATGGTTGCTATCTAGCGCCCGACTTATCCTACAGCATGAATCACACATTACAGCGTCCAGTTGCTGTGACCGCCAGTACGGCGCCGAGCACTTCCTCTGTGCTTTCCTTACCCAAGCCTGGGTGGTTAGTGGCGTTCGTCAGTGCGGCACCGCACGCACTCTTGTGCCTTAATATTGTTATTTGGTTTCCTTACACACCCAGTTGCGGTGTTGTGCCAGCAAGGGTCTAATCGGACTTCAATCCTAGTTGGGGTTGAGTTCGCTGACTACTTGCGCGCGCTCTATGTGCGGCACCGCGGTCCTGTGACGCAACAGGATCGCTTCCTTCACGCTGGGTGAAGTTTAACCCACGTGTGTATACTTATGAGTACCGCCATATAGTCCGTCATTACTTGGCAGCAGGTTCCATCTCTGCACGGTGGACCCCGGGCTGCGAACGCACCATACTCTATCTGTCTTAATATTTGGTGCGTTCCGCTAGCCCTAACATTACGCTAGCACCAGGGTCTGGCTAGTAATGACGGACAAACAGCAATCCTTGCGGTATATCCAGCAGCTGGAGGGTAGGTTGGCGGCTCTTGAGAGCGCAACCTCAGCTGTGGATGTTACCGCAGTTGCTGTACAGGCTGCTAGCGTGGCTGCAGCAACCCTGTCCATTGCCACCCCTGCTCCGACATTTTCTCGCCTCCCGCTGCCAGAAAAATTTTCTGGTGATAGCAAATTTTGTAGGGGATTTGTGAGTCAGTGCTCTATTCACCTCGAGCTCCTGGCTGCACGTTTTCCCACAGAGCGGGCTAAGGTGGGATTTATAGTGTCTCTCTTGTCGGACAGGGCGTTGGAATGGGCTACGCCGCTGTGGGAGTGTGGCGATCATGTGGTGCAGAGTGCTCCGCTGTTTCTGAGCACTCTGAAACAGGCCTTTTTAGGACCTCAAGTCACCCATGATACTGCGCTCCAACTGCTGGCATTAACTCAGGGTGAGTCCTTGGTCAGTCATTTTGCCGTCCAATTCCGCACTTTAGCTTCTGAGCTGGATTGGTCGGATAAAGCTCTTATCCCCATATTTTGGAGGGGCCTGGCTGACCACGTTAAGGACGCTCTGGCCACTAGGGAGATTCCTGCCACACTGGAGGAGTTAATAACTGTCTCCACTCGAATTGACCTCCGTTTTAACGAGCGGAGGTTAGAGCGAGCCCAGTGTAGGCAGAGGTTTCGGCTGGCTCCTACCTTCGCCAAACCTCTGGATTTCCGGTCCTGGTTCCTGAGTCACATGAGGCCAGGGAAGTGTCACAAGCGGGAACTAAGTCCCGGATCGCTTGTGCACTCAAGGTCTGTCATGTTTGCCAGCAGTCAGGACATCTAGCCACCAGATGTTCTCAGCGGTCGAGGAAACGTCAGCGTCTAGTGGTAGTAGGTGGAGGTACACTAGACACGGCGACGTTTGCCTCTAAATTGTCCTTTAAGGGGACAATTACTATAGGCTCATTCTCCCACTCGGTAGAGCTCTGCGTGGGTTCTGGGGCGGAGGGCAATTTTATGTCTTCTGCCTTCGCCCAACGTCACGCAATACCCCTGGTTATGCTAGCTCAACCAGTAACGGTACGAGTGGTGAATGGGTCAGCACTGCCCTCACAGATAACACACCAGACCATCCCTTTTACTCTGTCCATGTCGCCATCTCATCAGGAGATTATATCTCTGCTCGTCATTCCTGAGGGAATTGATGAGGTACTGTTGGGAATACCTTGGCTACGGTACCACTCTCCTCATATCGAGTGGTCCTCTGGCAGAATCCTGGGATGGGGCGAATCTTGTGGGGGTAGGTGTCAGAGGGAGTGCGTTCAGGTTGCTACTACAGAGGTACCCGCAGATCTTTCCTCTCTCCCCAAGCAGTATTGGTCTTATGCAGACGTGTTCTCCAAAAAGGCGGCGGAGATCCTTCCACCCCATCGCCCCTATGACTGTCCTATTGATCTCTTGCCTGGTGCTGAGCCTCCCCGGGGTCGAGTCTATCCGCTATCTCTCCCGGAGACGGAGGCAATGTCACAGTACATCCAGGAAAATCTGGCAAGAGGATTCATTAGGAAGTCAGTGTCACCTGCTGGGGCAGGGTTCTTCTTCGTGCAGAAGAAGAATGGGGAATTGCGTCCATGCATAGACTACAGGGGTCTTAATGCCATCACCGTTAAAAATAAGTATCCTTTGCCCTTGATATCTGAGCTCTTCGATAGGCTTCGGGGAGCAAGGGTATTTACTAAACTAGATCTGCGGGGTGCTTACAACCTGATTCACATCCGTGAGGGGGACGAATGGAAGACGGCTTTTAACACCAGGGATGGGCACTATGAATATCTGGTGATGCCCTTCGGGCTCTGTAATGCCCCAGCTGTTTTCCAAGACTTTGTGAACGATATCTTCCGGGATATGCTTTCCACCTCGGTCATAGTCTATCTGGATGATATTCTCATCTACTCTCCAGATATTGACTCACACCGGAGAGATGTTTGAAAAGTCTTTGACCTCCTACGGGCAAACTCCCTCTATGCCAAGTTGGAGAAGTGTATGTTTGAGCAGGAGTCCTTACCTTTCCTGGGCTATATCATCTCTGCCCAGGGATTGGCTATGGATCCTGCCAAACTACAGGCTGTGATGGACTGGCAGGAACCCCATTCTCTTAAAGTGGTGCAGCGCTTTATGGGGTTCATTAATTATTATCGCCAGTTCATTCCGCACTTCTCAACTTTGGTAGCTCCCTTGGTTGCCCTCACCAAGAAGGGGGCGAATCCCAAATTGTGGTCTGAGGAGGTCTCCAAGGCCTTTAACTCTATAAAGTCACACTTCGCTAGCGCTCCCACCCTACATCGCCCCGATGTTGATAAGCCATTTATCATGGAGGTGGATGCCTCTTCTGTTGGTGCTGGAGCAGTCCTCTTCCAAAAGGATGCTCAAGGTCGGAAGCATCCTTGCTTCTTTTTCTCCAAGAACTTCTCACCAGCAGAGAGGAATTATTCCATCGGGGACAGGGAGTTGCTAGCCATGAAGTTGGCTTTCTCGGAGAGGAGACATCTCTTGGAGGGAGCACGTTTTCCCTTCCAAGTCTTCACAGACCATAAAAATTTGGTTTACCTACAGACAGCCCAGCGGTTGAATTCTCGCCAGGCCAGATGGTCCTTATTCTTCTCCCGGTTTCATTTCACCCTCCATTTTCTTTCTGGGGAGAAGAATATTCGGGCCGACGCTCTCTCTCGCTCCGTTGTGTCATCTGCGGAGGAGGAGGAGGAGCCTCGGCTTATTGTCCCCACCGAGAGCTTGAGAACTGTGGCTCCGGTTTCGCTAGAGTCTGTGCCCCCGGGCAAGACTTTTGTTCCATCCAGTTTGCGACCGGAGGTTCTCTCTTGGGCACACTCGTCCAGGGTGGGTGGACATTTTGGTACCAAAAGGACATCTGAGTTACTGGCGAGGACATACTGGTGGCCGCATATGGCTCGTGATGTCGCAGAGTATGTTCGGGCGTGTGTCTCTTGCGCCAAGAACAAGACTCCTCGGCAACGGCCAGCTGGTTTGCTTTATCCTCTGCCGGTGGCGGACAGGCCCTGGGAGATGGTCGGGATGGACTTTGTGGTGGGCTTACCCAAGTCTCGTAACTGCACCATTATCTGGGTGATCACCGACCATTTTTCCAAAATGGTGCACTTGGTGCCTCTTCCACGGCTACCTTCTGCACTGGCGTTGGCGGTCTTGTTCGTCAAGCATATATTTCGCCTACACGGTATGCCAGACAAAATTGTTAGTGACCGGGGTCCCCAGTTTGCGTCTCGATTCTGGAGAGAGCTTTGTCGTCTACTCAGTATTGAGTTGAATCTCTCTTCAGCATATCATCCCGAGACGAATGGGTTGGTAGAGAGGGCCAACCAGACCTTGGTCACATATTTACGACATTTTGTTTCTGCCAGGCAGGATGACTGGGAATCCTTGCTACCGTGGGCAGAGTTTGCACTTAACAATGCCGTAGCCGACTCCACCGGTCAGACTCCATTCCTCCTAAATTACGGCAAGCATCCGCATGTTCCTGTGCCCATGCCTGTGTCTTCTGCTGACTCCAGGGTGGCAGACTGGGCTGTGGAGGCACGGGACATTTGGGACCGCACGCAGGATGCCATTTGGGCCTCCAAGGAGAGAATGAGGTCCTCCGCCGATGTTCATCGGCGCCCTGCTCCGACCTTTGCTCCTGGCGACTTGGTGTGGCTCTCCGCCCGTAACATCAGGCTGCGAGTTGAGTCCACTAAGTTTGCTCCTCGCTACTTGGGTCCCTTCAAGGTTCTCGAACGGGTTAATCCTGTGGTCTACCGTTTGGCTCTTCCTCCACGCTTGGGTATCACCGACACCTTTCATGTGTCCCTCTTGAAACCCGTATACATGTCCCGGTTTTCCGAGTCATCTGCCGGGACATCGGGTTCGTCTACGGACGATTACGAGGTGAACTCTATTTTGGGGTGCAAGGTGGTACGTGGCAAAAAGTTCTATCTGGTGGATTGGAAGGGTTATGGCCCAGAGGACAGGTCATGGGAGCCTGCTGAAAACATTTGGGCCCCACAGCTCATTGCTGCCTTCGAGAGTAGTGAGGCCCAAGGAGGGGGGGGGCCATAGGAGGGGGGGTAATGTTAGGTCTCGAGTTCCCGCTTCTGCACAGGGGGAATCTCGAGCCATCTCTGCTGCGGTCTCCCATTCTTATCCAGCCGCAGTGGAGTCTGCTCAGCAGGGACGTCGGTCCCAGCGTCTTGCTCAGTCTCACTCTGTACAGAGATTTACTGCTGCTTCTTCAGCTTCTGCCATTAAAGCCAGTGCTGGTCAGCAGCGAGCGGACTTCTCTGGGACTAAGTCCTTGTCTGCACACACTGAGCATGCCCAGGGCAAGATCTCCCGTTGGAGATCGAGGGTCATGTGCTCAGGCTCTGCAGCACATTCCATTGGTCCTCTTGGCAGGTCTTGGAAGGGCAAAGTTTCTGTGGCCACTTCCTGTGCTGCAACTATATAAACTGCGCATGACCGCACGGCCATGCGCTAGTGTACAATTGTTAATGTGTGTATGTTGTGAGTGCAAGTCGTCCTTGGATACCCCTACCCTATTGAATGTCTGTTCGCGGAAGGTGTATGGTTGCTATCTAGCGCCCGACTTATCCTACAGCACGAATCACACATTACAGCGTCCAGTTGCTGTGACCGCCAGTACGGCGCCGTGCACTTCCTCTGTGCTTTTCTTACCCAAGCCTGGGTGGTTAGTGGCGTTCGTCAGTGCGGCACCGCACGCACTCTTGTGCCTTAATATTGTTATTTGGTTTCCTTACACACCCAGTTGCGGTGTTGTGCCAGCAAGGGTCTAATCGGACTTCAATCCTAGTTGGGGTTGAGTTCGCTGACTACTTGCGCGCGCTCTATGTGCGGTACCGCGGTCCTGTGACAACAGGATCGCTTCCTTCACGCTGGGTGAAGTTTAACCCACATGTGTATACTTATGAGTACCGCCATATAGTCCGTCATAACTTGGCAGCAGGTTCCATCTCTGCACGGTGGACCCCGGGCTGCGAACGCACCATACTCTATCTGTCTTATTATTTGGTGCGTTCCGCTAGCCCTAACAACAGACTACATGTCTTGCCTTCTCGGCGTACTCCCACACGGCTCTTCCCACTTCAAGTTTTGGGTCTCTAAGCTGGATACATGGCCAGAGCTTAGCCACTATGCATTGGAGGTGCTGGCTTGCCCTGCTGCTAATGTATTTATGGAATGCGTCTGTAGTGCCGCAGGTGGTGTACTAACAGACCGTCGCATGCGACTATCCTCCGATAACGTTGACCGGCTTACTTTTCTGAAAATGAACAAGGCCTGGATCTTGCAGGAATTTGACACTCCTCCTCCAGATTAAATACTTGGTTGGCAACAGTATTCAGGTCTCCTGTTGTGTTCATGTTTCTACCACCTGAACTGTAATCCCTGGGCTCCAACACCGCCAGTTGCTGCTCAGAAGTGCCGTCTGCACAGTCAGCACATGAACCAGTGTTATTTGGTTTCAGTAACGTCAGCTGATCCCCTGCTGTGTATCCGGCAATTGCTCCTGCTTCCTCCACACTCACACTACTACAGAAATTAAAGGGAACCTGTCCCCCCAGGTGTTAGTAACTGAAAGAGCAACCTTGTGCAGCTCAAATGCTGCACCAGGAAAAGGTGGCTCTTTTGGTTTTGCTCCTTGCACACGCTGAACTTAACACTTATAAAATACGTGTCCCCTCATACCGTGAAACCGTCCCGGAGGTGGTACTTTCCTTCGTAATGAGATGCAGCACAGCCAGCATTCATACCCATTTGGCGCTGGGTGCCGCCCCCTCAGCATTGTTTGAATCTGTCCCGGAGCCTGCGCTGTTATGTTAAACCTTGGGCATGCGCAGTTAGCGCTGCCCGTCTTCTGACATCATTTGATGTCAGGCTGACTGCTCTTGTGCGGTCACGCTGCCCGAGATCCCGCCCCGCAGTGTCTTCTGATCTCTTCATACTGCGGGCCTGGGATTCATGGCCATGCACTGTGCATATCTTTGCCTGTCACTCATCTCCTTCCGCCTTCTTCAGACTGTGCGCCGTCAGATGATCCCTAATCACATGCCACGGCCGTGAAGCCGCATAGTCTGAAGAAGGTGGAAGGAGATGAGTGAGAGGTGAAGATCTGCACTGTACATGGCTCCGGGGCAGATTCAAACAACGCTGAGCAGGCGGCGCCCGGTGCCAAGGGGGTATGAATGCTGGCTGTGCTGCGTCTCATTACGAAGGAAATTCCCATCTCCGGGACTGCATCACGGTTTGAGGGGACACATTTTATAAGTGTTTAGTTCAGCGTGTGCAAGGAGAGGAACTAAAAGAGCCACCTTTTCCTTGTGCAGCATTACTGCTGCACAAGGTGGCTCTTTCAGTTACTAATGCCTGTGGGGGTTAAAGGTTCCCTTTCAAATTGCTCCAATTAGGCCTCGGCCTGCACTCTGATTCTCCTGGATTCCCTGGGCTTCAACACTAGCTCCTGTGTTAGTAGGGATCAGTAACGTCAGCTGCTCCCCTGCTGTGTATCCGGCAATTGTTCCTGCTATCTCCACACTCACACGACTTCAGATATTAAACTCGCTCCAATTAGGCCTCAGCTTACACCCTGATTGACCCTGGGCTCCAACACCGCCAGTTGGTGCTCGGAAGTGCTGTCTGCACAGAGCAAAACACTCGTTCCTGTGTTAGTGGGGTTCAGTAACTTCAGCTGCTCCACTGATGTGTATCCGGCAATTGCTCCTGCTACCTCCACACTCACACTACTACAGATTTGAGACTTGCTCCAATTAGGCCTTGGCCTACACTCTGTTTCTCCTGTAATCCCTGGGCTCCAACACCGCCAGTTGGTGCTCGTAAATGCTGTCTGCACAGAGAAAAACACTCGCTCTTGTGTTAGTAGGGTTCAGTAACATCAGCAGCTCCCCTGCTGTGTATCCGGCAATTGCTCCTGCTATCTCCACACTCACACGACTTCAGATATTAAACTCGCTCCACAAGAGTGATTGTTTTTCTCTTTGCCTCTCACTCATCTACTTCCGCCTTCTTCAGACTGTGCGCAGTCAGCTGATCCCTAATCACATGCCACGGCCGTGACGCCGCACAGTCTGAAGAAGGCGGAAGGAGATGAGTGAGAGGAAAAGATATGCACTGCGCATGGCCATGAATCCCAGCCCCGCTGTGTGAATAAATCTGAAGACTAGAGTTGAGCGACCTTGACTTTTTAGAGTTGAGCCGGGTTTCGCGAAACCCGACTATCTCAAAAGTCGGGTCGAGTGAAATCGGCCGATTATGACGTAAAGTCGGGATCGACCGAAACACGAAACCCAATGCAAGTCAATGGGGCAGCATAGTCGGCAGTGAGTGGGGGACAGGAAAACACCTAGAGTGCCCATTTTAATGTCAAAACCATCCATTCTTCTTAATGAAGCTTGTCAAGCGTAATTTACCTTATAATAATTGGAAGGCATTTGAAATTGGGGGTCATTTGGCTAAAGTTGTGGTGGGTAGGGCTGGTTCAAGTAATTAGTGGGCCCAGGAAATCTGGACCACGTCACGGCAGTGGAGCAGGGAGAGGTAAGTATTTCAACTTTGCAAGTGCTGTGAACCTGAGCAAGCAGGGGGGGCCCACTCGTTGGCATTGGCACTGGCACAGGGCCCCTCAAAGTACAGCGGTGTGTTTGCACGGCGGGGGCGCCTCCCACCGGCAGCAACACTTTTGCATACTATGAGAGGCCCTGTGCCAGTGACGTCGCCAACTAGTATTCCTCCCCCCACCTGATGAAGGAACCTGCACTTTCATCTGCACCTTCCTCTTTGTCCCCGTGTAAGGTGGTATGGTATGCGTGAAGAGCAACCTGACTTTCAGCAGGGTCACAATGTTGTTGTGTAGCGTGCACGGGGAACGTTGCGTTATGGGTCAATGTACCAGCAGACTCATCTATCACTGGCTGGGCAATGGGCAGGATGAGGAGGAAACACAGATATAGGCCCAAAGAATAAAGTTGGCTAAATGCAGTTCAAAATTGGTAACACAGGAATAACCAGGGGGCATTGCAGTGGAGGACAACTGGAATGAGAGGCTGACACAGAGAGTAGGCCCAAATCAGTAAGTAGTCGAAATGCAGTTCAAAGTTGGCAACCGTAGTAAACAGGCGGCACAGCTTTGTTCAGTGGAAGAGAACAGCAAGGAGTGGCAGACACCGATAGTAGGCCCCAACCCAACTAGTAGGCCAAATGCAGTCTAACATTAACAACTACTTAACGAGCGCCTGAAAACGGAATTTCAGGACAGGAAACCAGGAGAACAGCAAGGAGCGGCAGACACTGTTAGTAGGCCCCAAACCAACTAGTACGCCAAATGCAGTTGTTCCATTTAACCACAATTTAACGAGAGCCTGAAGATAGAAGCTCAGGAAAGGCAACCTGGAGAACACCTTGGAGTGGAACACACCATCTCTCTTCACCCCATACCCATTTTGTAGGCCTAATGCAGTGTAGTTTTCTACAACTACTAAACGAGAGTCGGAAGACCGAAGCAATGGCAAGGAAACCTGGGGAACACCTTGGAGTGTAACACACCATCTCTCTCCACCCGATACCCAATTTGTAGGCCTAATGCAGTGTAGTTTTCTACAACTACTAAACGAGAGTCGGAAGACCGAAGCAATGGCAAGGAAACCTGGGGAACACCTTGGAGTGTAACACACCATCTCTCTCCACCCGATACCCATTTTGTAGGCCTAATGCAGTGTAGTTTTCTACAACTACTAAACGAGAGTCGGAAGACCGAAGCAATGGCAAGGAAACCTGGGGAACACCTTGGAGTGTAACACACCATCTCTCTCCACCCGATACCCAATTTGTAGGCCTAATGCAGTGTAGTTTTCTACAACTACTAAACGAGAGTCGGAAGACCGAAGCAATGGCAAGGAAACCTGGGGAACACCTTGGAGTGTAACACACCATCTCTCTCCACCCGATACCCATTTTGTAGGCCTAATGCAGTGTAGTTTTCTACAACTACTAAACGAGAGTCGGAAGACCGAAGCAATGGCAAGGAAACCTGGGGAACACCTTGGAGTGTAACACACCATCTCTCTCCACCCGATACCCAATTTGTAGGCCTAATGCAGTGTAGTTTTCTACAACTACTAAACGAGAGTCGGAAGACCGAAGCAATGGCAAGGAAACCTGGGGAACACCTTGGAGTGTAACACACCATCTCTCTTCACCCGATACCCATTTTGTAGGCCTAATGCAGTGTAGTTTTCTACAACTACTAAATGAGAGTCGGAAGACCGAAGCAATGGCAAGGAAACCTGGGGAACACCTTGGAGTGTAACACACCATCTCTCTCCACCCCATACCCAATTTGTAGGCCTAATGCAGCCTACTTTCCGACAACTACTAAACAAGAGCATGAAGATCGAAGCTCAGGAAAGGCAACCTGGGGAACACCTTGGAGTGTAACACACCCTCTCTCTACACCACGGAAGGGCTGATTCTTAGGAAGGAAGGCTGTCGGAAAGAAGCAGGGCGCGTCCGAGGGTGATTATATTCTTATTAGGTATATACTCACCCTCGGACGCGCCCTGCTTCTTTATTTGTAATGAATGTTTATTTGCAATGTGGTTTTGACTTACTCTATTTTTTTGGTAAATAATGATTTTATTATTTTCATTGTTTTGCATCTTCTTGGCAATAATATAAAGAAGACGCGACAGGACAACACTCGGTGGATGCCATATCTGTGTTTTAAATTGAAAAAAACTTTCAGTTAACTACTTGCAGGAGAAAGTTATTGTAGCTGGTGGCCATTTTTAGTACTGTACCAGATTTTTGTTGTATGTGTTTGTTTTTAATGTTAAAATGTCTGCATTTGATATCTCTCCAGTATTTTCTTTTTTATAAGCAAAATACTTATTTTTATATTTTCTGATGTTGGTTCAAGGGGTATACGGGCAGCAGTAGACAGGTCAGTGGAGGCCTAGTGGAAGGAGGGACCGCAGACAGGCTTTGAAGGCCTAACATAATAAATTGGGCTGGCTGTAGGCAATTTAAAATTGGTTCCAGGGGAACACGGGCAGCAGTGGCCTGGTCAGTGTAGTAGTAGTGGAAAGAACGGGCCGCAGACAGGCTTCGAAGGCCTAACATAACAAAAATTGGGATGTAGGCAATTTACAATTGGTTCCAGGGGAACACGGACAGCAGTAGACAGGTCAGTGGAGGCCTAGTGGAAGGAGGGACCGCAGACAGGCTTCGAAGCCCTAACATAATAAATTGGGCTGGCTGTAGGCAATTTAAGATTGGTTCCAGGGGAACACGGGCAGCAGTAGACAGGTCAGTGGAGGCCTAGTGGAAGGAGTGACCGCAGACAGGCTTCGAAGGCCTAACATAAGAAAAATGTCAATACAATGGTATTGACAGTGCCAGGCATTGAAGGATGTCAGCGCATAGACTAAACATTGGTGGAGCTGTGAGAGAAAATTTTGCAAGTGGTAGAGCACTGTTTGACCTGGGGGGGGACTGTCTTGTGGCTGGCGGTACAGGCCCAGGGCCCTCATATTACAACGGTGTGTCTGACGTTGGGTGCGCACCACCACCGCCAGACACTTTATTGTACTATGAGGGACCTAGTGGCAGTGCCGTCGACCAAAAGCGGGCACACCCACCTCTTCAGACAAACAGTACTCTCACGGGTGCTGGCGCCAAGTGGCGATACCACGGCCTCGTGTGGGGACTTTGGCCATTTAGGGAGGTGTTAACATGTCGGATGCTGGACAATCAGGTGCTGCAAATTACGAGATTGGAAAAGTCGTTCAGAATAGTCCACAGGCAAGACCTTTACATAGGAAAGCTAGGTGTCAGCCGGGCAAGGTGGGGCAAAAGATTTCGAAATCCAGTTGTGGTTCATTTTAATGAAGGTTAGATCATCTACATTTTGGGTAGCCAGACGAGTCCTTTTTTCTGTTAGTATTGAACCTGCAGCACTGAATACTCTTTCTGATAGGACACTAGCTGTCGGGCAAGCAAGCTCCTGCAATGCATATTCTGCCAATTCTGGCCAGGTGTCTAATTTTGATGCCCAGTAATCAAATGGGAATGACGGTTGAGGGAGAACGTCGATAAGGGATGAAAAATAGTTAGTAACCATACTGGACAAATGTTGTCTCCTGTCACTTTGAATTGATGCTGCAGTACCTGTCCTGTCTGCGGTCATAGCAAAATCACTCCACAACCTGGTCAGAAAACCCCTCTGGCCAACGCCACTTCTGATTTCTGCCCCTCTAACACCTCTGGTCTGCTGGCCCCTGCAGCTTGTGTTAGAACGATCACGGGCGCTGGGTGCAGGGAATGCCAGAAGCAAACGGTCAATAAGAGTTGATTGTTTGGTTGCTAATATTAGTTCCAAGTTCTCATGTGGCATTATATTTTGCAATTTGCCTTTATAGCGAGGATCAAGGAGGCAGGCCAACCAGTAATCGTCATCGTTCATCATTTTTGTTATGCGTGTGTCCCTTTTGAGGATACGTAAGGCATAATCCGCCATGTGGCCCAAAGTTCCAGTTCTTAAATCTGTGGTTGTGCTTGGTTGAGGGGCAGTTTCAGGCAAATCCACGTCACTTGTGTCCCTCCAAAAACCAGAACCCGGCCTTGCCGCGCCAACAATTTCCACTGGCCCCGGAAAAGCTTCCTCATTAAAAATATAATCATCCCCATCATCCTCCTCGTCCTCCTCCTCCTGTTCGCCCGCTACCCCGTCCTGTACACTGCCCTGGCCAGACAATGGCTGACTGTCATCAAGGCTTTCCTCTTCCTCAGCTGCAGACGCCTGATCCTTTATGTGCGTCAAACTTTGCATCAGCAGACGCATTAGGGGGATGCTCATGCTTATTATGGCGTTGTCTGCACTAACCAGCCGTGTGCATTCCTCAAAACACTGAAGGACTTGACACGTCTTGAATCTTCGACCACTGCACACCTGACAACTCCATGTCTGCCATCCTACTGCCTGCCCGTGTATGTGTATCCTCCCACAAAAACATAACAGCCCGCCTCTGTTCACACAGTCTCTGAAGCATGTGCAGTGTTGAGTTCCACCTTGTTGCAACGTCTATGATTAGGCGATGCTGGGGAAGGTTCAAAGAACGCTGATAGGTCTGCATACGGCTGGAGTGTACGGGCGAACGGCGGATATGTGAGCAAAGTCCACGCACTGTAAGGAGCAGGTCGGATAACCCCGGATAACTTATCAGGAAGCACTGCACCACCAGGTTTAAGGTGTGAGCCAGGCAAGGAATGTGTTTCAGTTGGGAAAGGGAGATGGCAGCCATGAAATTCCTTCCGTTATCACTCACTACCTTGCCTGCCTCAAGATCTACAGTGCCCAGCCACGACTGCGTTTCTTTCTGCAAGAACTCGGACAGAACTTCAGCGGTGTGTCTGTTGTCGCCCAAACACTTCATAGCCAATACAGCCTGCTGACATTTGCCAGTAGCTGCCCCATAATGGGAGACCTGGTGTGCAACAGTGGCAGCTGCGGATGGAGTGGTTGTGCGACTGCGGTCTGTGGACGAGGTCTCGCTTCTGCAGGAGGACGAGGAGGAGGAGGAGGGGGTGCGAACGGCTACAGCCAACTGTTTCCTAGACCGTGGGCTAGGCAGAACTGTCCCAAACTTGCTGTCCCCTGTGGACCCTGCATCCACCACATTTACCCAGGGTGCCGTGATGGACACGTAACGTCCCTGGCCATGCCTACTGGTCCATGCATCTGTTGTCAGGTGCACCTTTGTGCTCACAGATTGCCTGAGTGCATGGACGATGCGCTCTTTAACATGCTGGTGGAGGGCTGGGATGGCTTTTCTGGAAAAAAAGTGTCGACTGGGTAGCTCGTAGCGTGGTACAGCGTAGTCCATCAGGGCTTTGAAAGCTTCGTTTTCAACTAACCAGTAGGGCATCATCTCTAACGAGATTAGTCTAGCTATGTGGGCGTTCAAACCCTGTGTACGCGGATGCGAGGCTAAGTACTTCCTTTTTCTAACCATAGTCTCATGTAGGGTGAGCTGGACTGGAGAGCTGGAGATCGTGGAACTAGCGGGGGTGCCGGTGGACATGGCAGACTGAGAGACGGTGGGAGATGGTATTGTTGCCGCCGGTGCCCTAGATGCAGTGTTTCCTACTACGAAACTGGTGATTCCCTGACCCTGACTGCTTTGGCCTGGCAAAGAAACCTGCACAGATACTGCAGGTGGTGCAGAAAATGGTGGCCCTACACTGCCGGAAGGGATGTTGCGTTGATGACTAGCTTCATTGGCCGAGGGTGCTACAACCTTAAGGGACGTTTGGTAGTTAGTCCAAGCTTGCAAATGCATGGTGGTTAAATGTCTATGCATGCAACTTGTATTGAGACTTTTCAGATTCTGCCCTCTGCTTAAGGTAGTTGAACATTTTTGACAGATGACTTTGCGCTGATCAATTGGATGTTGTTTAAAAAAATGCCAGACTGCACTCTTTCTAGCATCGGATACCTTTTCAGGCATTGCAGACTGAGCTTTAACCGGATGGCCACGCTGTACTCCAACAGGTTTTGACTTTGCCACGTGTTTTGGGCAAGATACGGGCCCGGCAGATGGAACCTGTTGCGATGTTGATGCCTGCTGCGGCCCCTCCTCCTCCGCTTCAGAACTGCTGCCGCCTGCACCCTGTTCCCCCAATGGCTGCCAATCGGGGTCAAGAACTGGGTCATCTATTACCTCTTCTTGTAGCTCGTGTGCAACTTCGTCTGTGTCACCGTGTCGGTCGGTGGTATAGCATTCGTGATGGGGCAACATAGTCTCATCAGGGTCTGATTCTTGATCAGCACCCTGCGAGGGCAATGTTGTGGTCTGAGTCAAAGGACCAGCATAGTAGTCTGGCTGTGGCTGTGCATCAGTGCACTCCATGTCAGATTCAACTTGTAATGGGCATGGACTGTTAACTGCTTCACTTTCTAAGCCAGGGACGGTATGTGTAAAGAGCTCCATGGAGTAACCCGTTGTGTCGCCTGCTGCATTCTTCTCTGTTGTTGTTTTTGCTGAAGAGGACAAGGAAGCGACTTGTCCCTGACCGTGAACATCCACTAACGACGCGCTGCTTTGACATTTACCAGTTTCACGAGAGGAGGCAAAAGAGCTAGAGGCTGAGTCAGCAAGATAAGCCAAAACTTGCTCTTGCTGCTCCGGCTTTAAAAGCGGTTTTCCTACTCCGAGAAAAGGGAGCGTTCGAGGCCTTGTGTAGCCAGACGACGAACCTGGCTCCACAGCTCCAGACTTAGGTGCAATATTTTTTTTCCCACGACCACCTGATGCTCCACCACTACCACTACCCTCATTACCAGCTGACAATGAACGCCCCCGGCCACGACCTCTTCCACCAGACTTCCTCATTGTTTTAAAAACGTTACCAAACTAACGGTATTTGTTGCTGTCACACAACTTACACGGTGAGCTATAACTTCAGTATGATTTAGCTACCCCTTTACAGGTGGGTGAGACCACAACGAAAATCAGGCACAATGTTACACACTCTGTTGTTGGTGGCAACAAATGAGAGAGATGCCACACACGCAGGACTGTCACTGAAGCGCAAATGTAAATATTAATCTCCCACTGATTTGTTTTTTTTTTTTTTAAAAGGGAGACTTTAGAAAAAAAAAAATAATAAAAAAAAATGATTTTTTAAGGAAGAATTTATAAACCAAATAAAATGAAATGATTGTTTCAGGGAGAATTTAGAAAACAAATTAAAAAAAATAGGCTTCTATGGCCCACTGAGTGAGAGAGGACGCACACAGGAGTCAGGAGTGGCACACAAGCCCAGAGGCCAATATTTATCTCCCACTGATTGATTTAGTGATTTTTTCAGGTAGATTTTGGAACCCAAATCAAGCAAAAAAATTAATAGGCTTTCTATGGCCCACAATTGGAGAGAGAGAGAGATGGCACACCCAGGAGTCAAGACTGGCACACAAGCAGAAAGGGCAATATTAATCTCCCACTGATTTGATTTTTTTTTTTTTTCAGGGAGACTTTAGAAAAAAAAAATACAAAAAAAATGATTTTTTCAGGAATAATTTAGAAACCAAATAAAATAAAATGATTTTTTCAGGGAGAATTTAGAAAACAAATAAAACAAAAAATAGGCTTTCTAGGGCCCACTGAGTGAGAGAGGACGCACACAGGAGTCAGGAGTGGCACACAAGCCCAGAGGCGAATATTTATCTCCCACTGATTGATTTATTGATTTTTTCAGGTAGAATTTAGAACCCAAATCAACCCAAAAAATAAATAGGCTTTCTATGGCCCACTATTTGTGAGAGAGATGGCACGCTCAGGACTGGCACACAAGCCCAGAGGCCAATATTAATCTCCCACTTTTTTTTTTTTTTTCCAGGGAAAATTTATAAACCCAATAAAAAAAATAATAAATAGGCTTTCTATGGCCCACTATCTGAGAGAGAGAGATGGCACGCTTAGGACTGGCACACAAGCCCAAAGGCCAATATTAATCTCCCACTGATTGATTTATTGATTTTTTCAGGTAGAATTTAGAACCCAAATCAACCCAAAAAATAAATAGGCTTTCTATGGCCCACTATTTGTGAGAGAGATGGCACGCTCAGGACTGGCACACAAGCCCAGAGGCCAATATTAATCTCCCACTTTTTTTTTTTTTTTCCAGGGAAAATTTATAAACCCAATAAAAAAAAATAATAAATAGGCTTTCTATGGCCCACTATCTGAGAGAGAGAGAGATGGCACGCTTAGGACTGGCACACAAGCCCAAAGGCCAATATTAATCTCCCACTGATTGATTTATTGATTTTTTTCAGGTAGAATTTAGAACCCAAATCAAGCAAAAAAAATAATAGGCTTTCTATGGCCCACTGAGTGAGAGATGGCACACACAGGAGTCAGGAGTGGCACACAAGCCCTGAGGCCAATATTAATCTCCCACTTTTTTTTTTTTTTCCAGGGAAAATTTATAAACCCAATAAAAAAAATAATAAATAGGCTTTCTATGGCCCACTATCTGAGAGAGAGAGATGGCACGCTTAGGACTGGCACACAAGCCCAAAGGCCAATATTAATCTCCCACTGATTGATTTATTGATTTTTTCAGGTAGAATTTAGAACCCAAATCAAGCAAAAAAATTAATAGGCTTTCTATGGCCCACTGAGTGAGAGATGGCACACACAGGAGTCAGGAGTGGCACACAAGCCCTGAGGCCAATATTTTTCTCCCACTGATTGATGTTGTGATTTTTTCAGGTAGATTTTGGAACCCAAATCAAGCAAAAAAATAAATAGGCTTTCTATGGCCCACTGAGTGAGAGATGGCACACACAGGAGTAAGGAGTGGCACACAAGCCCTGAGGCCAATATTTTTCTCCCACTGATTGATGTAGTGATTTTTTCAGGTAGATTTTAGAACCCAAATCAAGCAAAAAAATAAATAGGCTTTCTATGGCCCACTGAGTGAGAGATGACACAGACAGGGATGGCACTCTAGCAGAAATGCCAATCTTAATCTCCCACAAAAAAAAAAAAAAAAGGAACTGTCCTTCAATTACTATCTCCCTGCCGTAATCTCAGCCAGGTATGGCAGGCAGCAATAAGGAGTGGACTGATGCACAAATTAAATAAAAAGTGTGGACAAACAAACAAGATAGCTGTGCAGAAAGGAAGGAACAAGAGGATTTGTGCTTTGAAAAAAGCAGTTGGTTTGCACAGCGGCGTACACACAGCAATGCAGCTATCAGGGAGCCTTCTAGGGCAGCCCGATGAGCTACAGCGCTGAGGAAAAAAAAAAAAAATGTAGCTTCCACTATCCCTGCACACCGAAGGTGGTGTTGGGCAGTGGAAATCGCTACAGCACAAGCGGTTTGGTGGTTAATGGACCCTGCCTAACGCTATCCCTGCTTCTGACGAAGCGGCAGCAACCTCTCCCTAAGCTCAGATCAGCATCAGTAACATGGCGGTCGGCGGGAACGCCCCTTTATAGCCCCTGTGACGCCGCGGACAGCAAGCCAATCACTGCAATGCCCTTCTCTAAGATGGTGTGGACCAGGACCTATGTCATCACGCTGCCCACACTCTGCGTTTACCTTCATTGGCTGGGAAATGGCGCTTTTCGCGTCATTGAAACGCAACTTTGGCGCGAAAGTCGCGTACCGCATGGCCGACCCCGCACAGGGGTCGGATCGGGTTTCATGAAACCCGACTTTGCCAAAAGTCGGCGACTTTTGAAAATGAACGACCCGTTTCGCTCAACCCTACTGAAGACACTGCAGGGTGGGATCTCAGGCAGCATGACCGCACATGCGCAGTCAGCCTGACAACAAATGATGTCAGAAGACGGGCAGCGCTAACTGCCCATGCCTAAGGTTTAACATAACAGCGCAGGTTTCGGGACAGATTCAAACAATGCTGAGGAGGCGGCGCCCGGCGACAAGGGGGTATGTGCTGTGTCTGATTTGGAAGGAAAGTCCCGCTTCCAGGACTTTCACGGTATGAGGGGACACATTTTATAAGTGTTTGGTTCAGCGTGTGCAAGGAGCATAACTAAAAGAGCCACCTTTTCCTTCTGCAGCATTACTGCTGCACAAGGTGGCTCTTTAAGTTACTAATGCCTAGGAAGGTTAAAGGTTCCCTTTCAAATTGCTCCAATTAGGCCTCAGACTACACTCTGCTTCTCCTGGATTCCCTGGGTTCCAACACCACCAGTTGATGCCCAGAAGTGCTGTCCGCACAGTCAACAGTTGCTCCTCTGTAATTGGGGTTCAGTAATGCCAGCTGATCCCCTACTGTGTGTGCGGCAAGTTCTCCTGCCAGTTTCTTGCATTGACCTTGTGCTCCAACACCGTCAGTTGTTGCTCGGAAGTGATGTCTGCACAGTCAAGATCGTGGGAACTTACCTAGAAAGCTCCCAGGCTTTCTAGGAAAGTTCCCACGATCTATGAACATCCAGCAGAGGGCGCCTCACCACAAATGAAGCTAAATATAGATCATTGATCTATATTTAGCCTCATTCCCCGGGGTTTTGCAGCAAGGAGCAGCCTGCATTAGCGGAACTCCTTGCTGCAAAATGTTTTAACCCCTTCAGAAGGATTTACATCGTTGGACGTTACAGATCTGCGGAGGGTAAGTATATTGTTGGTTTATTATGTTTTTTTACTTACAGAACGAGGGTCTTCAGTGACTGGATTGGGCGTATAATAAAATACTCCAACAACCATTGTTTTTATTTCATTTATTTCATTAAAATAATTTTAAATAATGTGTTTGTGTTTTATTTAACCCTTTACTACAATTGGATTAATAATGGATAGGTGTCATAATTGACGCCTCTCCATTATTAATTAGGCTTAATGTCACCTTACAATAGCAAGGTGGCATTAACCCTTCATTACCCCATATTCCACCGCTACACGGGAATGGGAAGAGAGTGGCCAAGTGCCAGAATAGGCGCATCTTCCAGATGTGCCTTTTCTGGGGTGGCTGGGGGCAGGTGTTTTTAGCCAGGGGGGGCCAATAACCATGGACCCTCTCCAGGCTATTAATATCTGCCCTCAGTCACTGGCTTTACTACTCTGGCGGAGAAAATTGCGCGGGAGCCCACGCCAATTTTTTCCGCCATTTAACCCTTTATTTTAAGAGCTAGAACGGCCACATTTTGCAGATACACACTACTGACATTAGTAGTGTGGAATCTGCAAAAAAAATGGAGAGAAGACATGGTTTACTGTATGTAAACCATGTCTCAAATCATGTCGGGTTTTTGGAAGGAGAAAGAAAAAGCCGGTAATTGAATTACCGGCTTTCAAGCTGTATAGCGCTGGAAAAAATATTAATATATATACATATATGTGTCTACTGACATATATATATATATATATATATATATAGACAGTATATATATATTTTTTTTTTCTTTTTGGGACACATGGATCACTTCTATAGCGGTATGTTGGTTTTGCAAGCCTGCGAGAAAACCACGCAGTACGGATGCCATACGGATTACATACGGAGGATGCCATGCGCAAAAAACGCTGACACACCCTGCCTACGGAGGAGCTACGGTCCACTATTTTCGGGACTTTTCAGCGTATTACGGCCGTAATATACGGACCGTATTTTCATACGCTGAGTGTGAATCCGGCCTAAAGGTGTGGAGGGTAAATCTGCTTCCCAGAGCTTCCAGCAAGACAGAATTAATTCATACTGATAAGCTGAACAAACATAGAAAGCACTGATCGGATAAGTCCACAATCTGTGGACAGAAAAGAGCAAGCAAGAACTTAGCTTTGCTGAACTGGTGAGGATAACAGGGAAATCCAAAAAGAAGTGAATCCAACCAGGAACCATTTACAAGTGGCACTGGCTGAAGGATAGAGCCAGGCATAAATAGCCGAGCAGAAAAGACGATCAGTGGAAGCAGCTGCTGACAGCTAAATCCAAGGAGCAGCCATACCACTTGAAACCACAAGAGGGAGCCCAAGAGCAGAACTCACGAAAGTGCCACTTACAACCACCAGAGGGAGCCCAAGAGCGGAATTCACAACAGTTCCCCTGCTGTGTGTGCGGCAAGTTCTTGAGCCAGGTTCTTGCATTGACCCTGGGCACCAACACCACCAGTTGTTGCTCGAAGTGCTGTCCGCACAGTCAACAGTTGCTCTTCTGTTATTGGGGTTCAGTAATGCCAGTTGTTCCCCTGCTGTGTGTGCAGCAAGGTCTCCTGCCAGTTTCTTGCATTGACCCTGGGCTCTAACATCGCCAGTTGTTGCTCGGAAGTGCTGTCCGCACAGTCAACAGTTGCTCCTCTGTTATTGGGGTTCAGTAACACCAGCTGTTCCCCTGCTGTGTGTGCGGCAAGTTCTCCTGCCAGTTTCTTGCATTGACCTTGGGATCCAACACCACCAGTTGTTGCTCGGAAGTTGTGTCCGCACAGTCAACAGTTGCTCCTCTGTTATTGGGGTTCAGTAATGCCAGCTGTTCCCCTGTTGTTTTGAACAAATCGTATACAATTCTCAGAGGGATTATTCATATACAGCTCACAGATATTCACCCTATATTAAAAATATCAACCTTTATTTAAACCTTAATAAATATAAACAACACACCAAACACCACAAGAAAGAAAAAGAACCAGGGGTGTGCCTACCCCTACACTGGCCTAACTTCACCTACCTATTTGCGGAGGTTGGCACCCTAAAACCTGCGCAGTGGCGCCCCCGCTCCTCGACGACTCTCCCTGCTCACCCTATTGGGCCCTATAGTGGCAGGGGGTGAGGAAGATGATGAATAGGCTGGTGAAAAAGAAAAAAAAAGAGGTATGTATGCAATATTTGTATAAATTGGTATTGCTTGGTGAAATGACTAGATTGGTACTTAGATGAAAAAACTAGATTGAAATTGTAGTTCTTCTCCGGAGGCTTAGCTAATATGGTTTAATATAGTGGCTAAACTAATGTCCTAATAGTGCTACTGGGCTATAGTTGTAGATGCCTAGACACTATATAAACTGTTCTACTCTATAATCAATCTACTCAAAATAGGAATCTTGTACTAGATGTAATAGGACACCTATAGGATATTCTTGATAAGAAGATAATTATACTTTTACTACCCCCTAGCAAATCCTAGTATAAAGGGTGATTTTTAGAATATATATAGAAGACGATATTCTACATATCCTGCTCTGTCCAATATGTACAGACAAAAACAGAGTGGCTACACCCTACCAATCTAGATGTATTTCAATTATAGTGATATTAGTACACATATGTAGGCCAGGAAAACAATGTATATACAAAAATCAAACAGAAAAAAAGAAAAACACCAAAAAACCTTAAAACCAATATCAGATAACCTTGGTCAAATGGCAACCCAAGATTTCATGTAGCCATTGTGCCCCATTTCAGATATTTACCGGCATCATACCGAGAAAAGGGGATTGTCCCGACCACTGTAATGCATCGTCTCACCTCAGACCTGTATCTGCAGCTGTAACGATAAGTACCTCATTTATATCTGTCTCCTGATGAACCTCGGTCAAGAGGGGAAACGCGTCGAGTAAATTACTTTAACTTGGTACATAATATACATGGGCAATATGCCCTTGAAGTCGTTTGTTGACTTAAATATCTGAGAGTAAATTACTTTAACTTGGTACATAATATACATGGGCAATATGCCCTTGAAGTCGTTTGTTGACTTAAATATCTGAAATGGGGCACAATGGCTACATGAAATCTTGGGTTGCCATTTGACCAAGGTTATCTGATATTGGTTTTAAGGTTTTTTGGTGTTTTTCTTTTTTTCTGTTTGATTTTTGTATATACATTGTTTTCCTGGCCTACATATGTGTACTAATATCACTATAATTGAAATACATCTAGATTGGTAGGGTGTAGCCACTCTGTTTTTGTCTGTACATATTGGACAGAGCAGGATATGTAGAATATCTTCTTCTATATATATTCTAAAAATCACCCTTTATACTAGGATTTGCTAGGGGGTAGTAAAAGTATAATTATCTTCTTATCAAGAATATCCTATAGGTGTCCTATTACATCTAGTACAAGATTCCTATTTTGAGTAGATTGATTATAGAGTAGAACTGTTTATATAGTGTCTAGGCATCTACAACTATAGTCCAGTAGCACTATTAGGACATTAGTTTAGCCACTATATTAAACCATATTAGCTAAGCCTCCGGAGAAGAACTACAATTTCAATCTAGTTTTTTCATCTAAGTACCAATCTAGTCATTTCACCAAGCAATACCAATTTATACAAATATTGCATACATACCTCTTTTTTTTCTTTTTCACCAGCCTATTCATCATCTTCCTCACCCCCTGCCACTATATGGCCCAATAGGGTGAGCAGGGAGAGTCGTCGAGGAGCGGGGGCGCCACTGCGCAGGTTTTAGGGTGCCAACCTCCGCAAATAGGTAGGTGAAGTTAGGCCAGTGTAGGGGTAGGCACACCCCTGGTTCTTTTTCTTTCTTGTGGTGTTTGGTGTGTTGTTTATATTTATTAAGGTTTAAATAAAGGTTGATATTTTTAATATAGGGTGGATATCTGTGAGCTGTTCCCCTGTTGTGTGTGCGGCAAGTTCTCCTGTCAGCTTCTTGCATTGACCCTGGGATCCAACACCACCAGTTGTTGCTCGGAAGTTGTGTCTGCACAGTCAACAGTTGCTCCTCTGTTATTGGGGTTCAGTAATGCCAGCTGTTCCCCTGTTGTGTGTGCGGCAAGTTCTCCTGCCAGTTTCTTGCATTGACCCTGGCATCCAACACCGCCAGTTGTTGCTCGGAAGTTGTGTCCACACAGTCAACAGTTGCTCCTCTGTTATTGGGGTTCAGTAAGGCCAGCTGTTCCCCTGCTGTGTGTGCAGCAAGTTCTCCTGCCAGATTCTTGCATTGACCCTGGGCTCCAACACCGCCAGTTGTTGCTCAGAAGTGCTGTCCGCACAGTCAACAGTTGCTCCTCCATTATTGGGGTTCAGTAATGCCAGCTGTTCCCCTGCTGTGTGTGTGGCAAGTTCTCCTGCCAGTTTCTTGCACTGCCCCTGGGCTCCAACACTGCCAGCTGTTGCTTGGAAGTGCTGTCGGCACAGTCAACAGTTGCTCCTCTGTTATTGGGATTCATTAATGCCAGCTGTTCCCCTGCTGTGTGTGCGGCAAGTTCTCCTGCCAGTTTCTTGCATTGACCCTGGGCTCCAACACCACCAGTTGTTGCTTGGAAGTGCTGTCCGCACAGTCAACAGTTGCTCCTCTGTTATTAGGGTTCAGTAACTCCAGCTGTTCCCCTGCTGTGTGTGCGGCAAGTTCTCGAGACAGTTTCTTGCATTGACCCTGGGCTCCAACACCGCCAGTTGTTGCTCGGAACTGCTGTCCGCACAGTCAACAGTTGCTCCTCTGTTATTGGGGTTCAGTAACGCCAGCTGTTCCCCTGCTGTGTGTGCGGCAAGTTCTCGAGCCAGTTTCTTGCATTGACCCTGGGCTCCAACACCACCAGTTGTTGCTCAGACGTGCTGTCCGCACAGTCAACAGTTGCTCTTCTGTTATTGGGGTTCAGTAACGCCAGCTGTTCCCTGTTATGATGCGGTGGTTTAGGAGCAACATGGAATGAGCTCTGAAGGAAGTGGTATCTGTACTGACCGCAGTCCCTAAGCTCAACACAACACTAGAAGTAGCCGTGGGATGCTCCTAACTCTCCCTAGGCACCTCGACACAGCCTAAGAGCTAACTACCCCTAAAGAGAGATGCAGGAAAACTATCTTGCCTCAGAGAAAATCCCCAAAGGATAGATTAGCCCCCCACAAATAATGACTGTGAGTGGAGAGGGAAAAGACATACACAGAATGAAACCAGGATGAGCACAGGAGGCCAGTCTAGCTAAATAGATAGGACAGGATGGAATACTGTGCGGTCAGTATAAAACACTACAAAAATCCACGCAGAGATAACAAAAAATCTCCACACCTGACTAAAGGTGTGGAGGGTAAATCTGCTTCCCAGAGCTTCCAGCAAGACAGAATTAATTCATACTGATAAGCTGAACAAACATAGAAAGCACTGATCGGATAAGTCCACAATCTGTGGACAGAAAAGAGCAAGCAAGAACTTAGCTTTGCTGAACTGGTCAGGATAAAAGGGAAATCCAAAGAGAAGTGAATCCAACCAGAAACCATTTACAAGTGGCACTGGCTGATGGATAGAGCCAGGCATAAATAGCCGAGCAGGAAAGACAATCAATGGAAGCAGCTGCTGACAGCTAAATCCAAGGAGCAGCCATACCACTTGAAACCACAAGAGGTAGCCCAAGAGCAGAATTCACGAAAGTGCCACTTACAACCACCGGAGGGAGCCCAAGAGCGGAATTCACAACAGTACCCCGTCCCCCCTGAGGAGGGGTCACGAAACCCTCACCAGAGCCCTCAGGCCGATCAGGACGAGCCAAGTGAAAAGCACGAACTAAAATCGGTGGCATGGACATCGGAGGCAACAACCCAAGAATTATCCTCCTGGCCATAACCCTTCTACTTGACAAGATACTGAAGCCTCCGCCTCGAAAAATGAGAATCCAAAATCTTCTCAACCTCATATTCCAACTCTCCCTCAACCAACAACGGGGCAGGAGGATCAACCGAGGGAACAAAGGGCACCACATATCTCCGCAACAAAGATCTATGGAAAACATTATGAATGGCAAAAGAGGCTGGAAGAGCCAAACGAAAAGACACCGGATTAATAATTTAAGAAATTTTATAAGGACCAATAAACTGAGGCTTAAACTTAGGGGAAGAAACCTTCATAGGAACATGACGAGAAGACAACCAAATCAAATCCCCCACACGAAGCCGGGGACCAACACACCGACGGCGGTTAGCAAAACGTTGAGCCCTTTCCTGAGACACCGTCAAATTGTCCACCACATGAGTCCAAATCTGCTGCAGCCTGTCCACCACAGAATCAACACCAGGACAATCAGAAGGCTCAACCTGCCCAGAAGAAAAACGAGGATGAAAACCAAAATTACAAAAGAAAGGTGAAACCAAAGTAGCCGAACTAGCCCGATTATTAATGGCAAACTCGGCCAACGGCAAGAAAGACACCCAATCATCCTGATCAGCAGACACAAAGCATCTCAAATAGGTCTCCAAGGTCTGATTAGTTCGCTCAGTTTGACCATTAGTCTGAGGATGAAACGCCGAAGAAAAAGACAAATCAATGCCCATCCTAGCACAAAAGGCCCGCCAAAACCTAGAGACAAACTGAGAACCTCTGTCAGACACAATATTCTCCGGAATGCCATGCAAACGAACCACATGCTGAAAAAACAATGGAACCAGATCTGAGGAGGAAGGCAACTTAGGCAAAGGTACCAGATGGACCATTTTAGAGAACCGGTCACAAACAACCCAGATAACAGACATCTTCTGGGAAACAGGAAGATCCGAAATAAAATCCATGGAAATATGCGTCCAAGGCCTCTCAGGGACCGGCAAAGGCAAAAGCAACCCACTAGCGCGGGAACAGCAAGGCTTGGCTCGGGCACAAGTCCCACAGGACTGCACAAAAGCACGGACATCGCGCGACAAGGAAGGCCACCAAAAGGACCTAGCAACCAAATCTCTGGTACCAAAAATCCCAGGATGACCAGCCAACACAGAACAATGAACCTCAGAAATTACCTTACTTGTCCATCTATCAGGAACAAACAGCTTCCCCACTGGACAGCGGTCAGGCTTATCAGCCTGAAATTCTTGAAGCACCCGCCGCAAATCAGGGGAGATGGCAGAAAGAATCACCCCTTCCTTAAGAATGCCAACCGGCTCAAGGACTCCAGGAGAATCAGGCGAAAAACTCCTAGAGAGAGCATCAGCCTGAACATTCTTAGATCCCGGAAGATACGAGACCACAAAATCAAAACGGGAGAAAAACAGAGACCATCGAGCCTGTCTAGGATTCAGCCGCTTGGCCGACTCGAGGTAAATCAGATTCTTATTATCGGTCAGGACCACAACGCGGTGCTTAGCTCCCTCAAGCCAATGTCGCCACTCCTCAAACGCCCACTTCATAGCCAACAACTCCCGATTGCCGACATCATAATTGCGTTCCGCAGGCGAAAACTTTCTGGAAAAAAAGCACACGGTTTCATCAAAGAACCATCAGACTCCCTCTGAGACAAAACGGCCCCTGCCCCAATCTCAGAAGCGTCGACCTCAACCTGAAAAGGAAGAGAAACATCCGGCTGACGCAACACAGGGGCAGAAGAAAATCGACGTTTAAGCTCCTGAAAGGCCTCAACAGCCGCAGAGGACCAATTCGTCACAACAGCGCCTTTCTTCGTCAAATCAGTAAGGGGCTTAACCACACTGGAAAAGTTGGCAATGAAACGGCGATAGAAATTAGCAAAGCCCAAAAATTTTTGAAGGCCCTTCACAGATGTGGGTTGAATCCAGTCATGAATAGCTTGGACCTTAACAGGATCCATTTCTATAGACGAGGGAGAAAAAATAAAACCCAAAAAAGAGACCTTCTGAACTCCGAATAGGCACTTAGACCCCTTCACAAACAAAGCATTATCATGAAGGATCTGGAACACCATCCTGACCTGCTTCACATGAGACTCCCAATCAGCGGAAAAAATCAAAATATCATCCAAATATACGACCATGAATTTATCAAGATAATTGCGGAAAATATCATGCATGAAAGACTGGAACACAGATGGAGCATTAGAGAGCCCAAATGGCATCACAAGGTATTCAAAATGGCCTTCGGGCGTATTAAATGCTGTTTTCCATTCATCACCTTGTTTAATACGAGCAAGATTATATGCCCCTCGGAGGTCAATCTTAGTAAACCAACTAGCCCCCTTAATCTGAGCAAACAAATCAGTAAGCAAAGGCAAGGGGTATTGGAATTTGACCGTGATCTTAAGAAGGTGATAATCTATACAGGGTCTCAAGGAGCCATCCTTCTTAGCAACAAAAAAGAAACCCGCTCCCAATGGTGACGAAGAGGGCCGAATATGCCCCTTCCCCAAAGACTCCTTAATATAACTCCGCATGGCGGCATGCTCTGGCACAGACAGATTGAAAAGTCGGCCCTTAGGGAACTTGCAACCAGGAATCAAGTTAATAGCACAATCACAGTCCCTGTGCGGTGGAAGAGAACTGGACTTGGGCTCATCAAATACATCCTGGAAATCCGACAAAAACTCAGGGACCTCAGAAGAGGGGGAAGAGGAAATTGACATCAAAGGAACGTCACTATGTACCCCTTGACAACCCCAACTAGTCACAGACATAGTTTTCCAATTCAGCACCGGATTATGTTCCTGTAACCATGGAAAACCCAGTACAACAACATCATGCAGGTTATGCAACACCAGAAAACGGCAATCTTCCTGATGTGCTGGAGCCATGTACATAGTCATCTGTGTCCAGTACTGAGGTTTATCCTTGGCCAAGGGTGTAGCATCAATACCCCTCAAAGGAATAGGGCTCTGCAAAGGCTGCAAGGAAAAACCACAGCGCCTGGCGAACTCTAAGTCCATCAAGTTCAGGGCAGCGCCTGAATCCACAAATGCCATGACAAAGAAGGACGACAATGAGCAAATCAGGGTCACAGATAAGAGAAATTTAGGCTGTATAGTACTAATGGTAACAGACCTAGCGACTCTCTTAGTACGCTTAGGGCAATCAGAGATAACATGAGCAGAATCACCACAGTAAAAACACAGCCTATTCTGACGTCTGAATTCCTGCCGCTCTGTTCTAGTCAAAATCCTATCACATTGCATAGGTTCAAGACTCTGCTCAGAGGATACTGCCATATGGTGCACAGCTTTGCGCTCGCGCAGACGCCGATCAATCTGAATGGCTAGAGACATAGATTCGCTCAAACCGGCAGGCGTAGGAAAGCCCACCATAACATCTTTAAGGGCTTCAGAAAGACCTTTTCTGAAAATTGCAGCCAGAGCCTCCTCATTCCATTTAGTGAGCACCGACCAATTTCTAAATTTCTGGCAGTATAATTCTGCCGCTACCTGACCTTGACACAAGGCCAACAGGGTTTTTTCTGCATGATCCACAGAATTAGGTTCGTCATACAATAATCCGAGCGCTTGAAAAAATGCATCTACATTCAATAATGCCGGATCCCCTGTTTCAAGAGAAAAAGCCCAGTCTTGAGGGTCACCACGCAGCAAGGATATGGTGATCTTTACTTGCTGAATGGGATCACCAGAAGAACGGGGTTTCAAAGCAAAAAATAATTTGCAGTTATTTTTAAAGTTCAAAAACTTGGATCTGTCCCCAAAAAACAAATCAGGAGTAGGAATTCTAGGCTCTAAAGCCGGAGTCTGGACAACATAATCTTGGATACTCTGTACTCTTGCAGCAAGTTGATCCACACGAGAAAACAAACCCTGAACATCCATGCCAGAGCATATATCCTGAACCACCCAAAGATCAAGAGGAAAAAAGAGACAAACCAGAGCACAGAAAAAAAAAATGGTTCAGAACTTTCTTTTCCTTCTTTTGAGATGCATTTAATTAATTTTTGGGCCACTTGTTCTGTTATGATGCGGTGGTTTAGGAGCAACATGGAACGAGCTCTGAAGGAAGTGGTATCTGTACTGACCGCAGTCCCTAAGCTCAACACAACACTAGAAGTAGCCGTGGGATGCTCCTAACTCTGCTTAGGCACCTCGACACAGCCTAAGAGCTAACTACCCCTAAAGAGAGATGCAGGAAAACTATCTTGCCTCAGAGAAAATCCCCAAAGGATAGATTAGCCCCCCACAAATAATGACTGTGAGTGGAGAGGCAAAAGACATACACAGAATGAAACCAGGATGAGCACAGGAGGCCAGTCTAGCTAAATAGATAGGACAGGATGGAATACTGTGCGGTCAGTATAAAACACTACAAAAATCCACGCAGAGATAACAAAAAATCTCCACACCTGACTAAAGGTGTGGAGGGTAAATCTGCTTCCCAGAGCTTCCAGCAAGACAGAATTAATTCATACTGATAAGCTGAACAAACATAGAAAGCACTGATCGGATAAGTCCACAATCTGTGGACAGAAAAGAGCAAGCAAGAACTTAGCTTTGCTGAACTGGTGAGGATAACAGGGAAATCCAAAGAGAAGTGAATCCAACCAGGAACCATTTACAAGTGGCACTGGCTGAAGGATAGAGCCAGGCATAAATAGCCGAGCAGAAAAGACGATCAGTGGAAGCAGCTGCTGACAGCTAAATCCAAGGAGCAGCCATACCACTTGAAACCACAAGAGGGAGCCCAAGAGCAGAACTCATGAAAGTGCCACTTACAACCATCAGATGGAGCCCAAGAGCGGAATTCACAACAGTTCCCCTGCTGTGTGTGCGGCAAGTTCTTGAGCCAGTTTCTTGCATTGACCCTGGGCTCCAACACCACCAGTTGTTGCTCGAAGTGCTGTCCGCACAGTCAACAGTTGCTCTTCTGTTATTGGGGTTCAGTAATGCCAGTTGTTCCCCTGCTGTGTGTGTGGCAATTTCTCCTACTCCCTCCACATTCACACTACTACAGATTTGAAACTTGCTACAATTAGGCCTCAGCCTACACCCTGATTGACCCTGGCCTCCAACACCGCCAGTTGCTGCCCAGAAGTGCCGTTTGCACAGTCAACACTTGCTGCCATGTTATTGGGGTTCAGTAACATCAGCTGCTCCCCTGCTGTGTATCCAGCAATGTGTCCTACTACCTCCACACTGACACTACAACAGAAATTTATGGGAACCTGTCCCCCCCAGGCGTTTGTAAATGAAAGAGCCACCTTGTGCAGCACTAATGCTGCATTTGGACAAGGTGGCTCTTTTAGTTATTCTCTAACTAAACACTTAGAAAATGTGTCCCCTCATACCTTCAAACCGTCCTGGAGGTGGGACTTTCCTTCTTTATGAGACGCAGCACAGCCATCATTCATACCCCCTTGGCGCCGTGCACCGCCTCCTGATGGTGGTTTTTTTCAGTCCCGGAGCCTGCACTGTTATGTTATCCCTTGGCCATGCGCAGTTAGTGCTGCCCATCTTCTGACATCATTTGATGTCAGGCTGACTACGCCTTTGCAGTCGCGCTGCCCGAGATCCCGCCCCGCAGTGTCTTCTGATTTATGCACACTGCGGGGCTGGGATTCATGGTCATGCGCAGTGCATATCTTCGCCTCTCACTCATCTCCTTCTTCAGACTGTGCGGCGTCACGGTAGTGGCATGTGATTAGGGATCAGCTGACGCCGCACAATCTGAAGAAGGTGGAAGGAGATGAGTGAGAGGCGAAGATATGCACTGTGCAAGGCCATGAATCCCAGCCCCGCAGTGTGAATAAAATAAAATAAAAAGTATTTGAGGGGTGCCTTTTTTAAAAAGATTTCACTTTTGGGGAGTTTATAATATAAAGTCTGTAGAAATCTGGATAGGTTCCATTGCAGAAGACTAACTTTCCGCCCTATTCATGAGATCACATCTCACCACCTGTGCACTTGACCCTATTCCATCCCACTTCATCCCAAATCTCACCACAGTATTCATCCCAAACCTAACACATCTCTTCAACCTATCACTAACAACTGGTGTTTTCCCCTCATGCTTTAAACATGCCTCAATCACACCCAACCTCAAAAAGTACTCACTTGACCCATCCTCTATATCTAGCTATTGCCCCATATCACTTATCCCCTATGCCTTAAAACTACTGGAGCAACATGTCCATTTCGAACTATCCTCCCACCTCTCTTCCTGCTCCCTCTTCGATCACTTACAATGTGGCTTCCGACCTCATCACTTCAATGAAACTGCTCTAACAAATGTCACCAATGACCTACTGACTACCAAAGCCAAGCAACACTACTCTATCCCCCTCCTCCTGGACCTGTGATCTGCCTTTGAAACAGTGGACCACTCCCTATTACTAGAGACCCTCTCATCTCTTGACATCACAGACTTAGCCCTATCTTCGATCGCGTCATACCAAACAGACCGGAAATTCAGTGTCTCTCACTCACACACCGCCCTCTCACATACCGCCTACTCACCTCGTGCCCTATCTGTTGGAGTCCCGCAAGGTACAGTCCTAGGGCCCTTCTCTTCTCTATTTACAACCTCAGCCTGGGACAGCTCATAGAATCTCACGGCTTGCAGTATCACCTCTATTTTGATGACACACAGATCTACCTCTCTGGACCAGATATTAAAATCCCAGAATGTCTGTCCGCTATTTCATCCTTCTTCTCCGCTAGATTTAAAAAACTTAACATGGACAAAACAGAATTCATCATCTTTCCCCCATCTCACTCGACTCCCGAAACAGGCCTATCCATTAAAATAATTGGCTGCTCACTCTCCCCAGTCCCACAAAGCTCGCTGCCTTGGGGTAATCGTTGAGTCTGATCTATCCTTCAAATCACATATCCAAGCTCTTTCCACTTCCTGCTGACTTTAACTCAAAAATATTTCCTGTAGCCATACATTCCTCAACTTAGAATCTGCGAAAACTCCAGTGCATGCTCTCATCATCTTAAGGGGATGGCATTTGGAGCCGAAAAGGACCTTCAAATAGCCCAATGACCCCAATCACATGGTGGTTACCGACGAATCACAGCGGCACTCTCGGCGAATGCGCATTGCATCCGCCAGGTCCTAGCCGTGGAACCCGGCGTCATGACCAGCACGCACGCGCAGGGAACAAAAAGCTCCCGGAGCGCACGCAGAGAGCCAAAAGACGCCGGTCCACGCCAGGGCGCAGTGGACCACAACGCGACACGCACGGCCACAGCTCAGACATATATTTTGCATTTTGTCATAACCTCCATAACAAACAAAGAGTCTAATACAACTGTTTCTAAATTACAGCATCAGGAAAACACTTTGAATGGAGATGGTGTCATCATAGATAATAGGACAAATCCACACATTGGGTAAGAATCAGTCCATTCAGAAGAAGGCAGTTGTCCATCATGATGATCAAAGGGGGTCATACATCTTGTCCATAGTTTTTGTCTAGAATCCCCCAAGCATGAAGTGGCACATCAATCAGGAGTGTCGACAATATCAAAAATGGATAAATGAAGGAAACCTTGGGCACTAGATGTATCAAGAGTTACTAATAATACAAGGAAAAAATAAAAAACCATTAAAAAAACATACGCAAAACACATAAAAACAACAGCCCGGCTGAAACGAAAGGGGAGGAGAAACAAAAGAAGGAATTGATGGGAAACAGGAGGTAACTAAATGTACACTATAACCAAAGCAGGAAAAAGGGGCAAAATTCAAAATACTCATAAAAAGGGAGCAAAACCCAGTGCAAGCCTTTTGGTGACATGGTATCAAGTTGCACAATCCATTTCGTTTTGATTTGTGCTAAAAGTTTCTTATTGTCACCACCTCTAATCCCCATATGCAGGACATCAATCCCCCTCACCCGAAGAAGTCTCGTGTCGCATTTATGATGCAACCTAAAGTGACGGGGGATTGTTTTAAGATCTGAAGTGTCGGACACTGTCCTGGCAGCAACAATATCCCGCACATGCTCTCGAACTCGAACTCTAAGTTCACGAGTAGTGAGCCCCACATACACCATAGGGCAGGGACATGTAGCATAATAAATCACGTTGGTTGTGCTACAGGAGATCCACTGTCTAATTTGGAATTCCTTAGTTCCATCAGTGGAAGCAAAACTAGAGCAGCACAGGACATTGGTGCAGGCAAGACAGTGTCCGCATGGAAAGCATCCCCGAATGGGACCATTCGTACCAAATGGATTGCTCGGTGTGGGGATATAATGGCTATGAACCAATAAATCATTTAAGTTTTTGCATCTCCTAGAGGTCATGCGTGGAAAAGACCCCAGGGAGGCAGTCAGGGAGGGCTCTCTCCCAAGGACGGACCAATGATTTTTATTATGTATACCCTTTTGACATGTAACGCAACATGGAATAAATAACACTATAATAATAAATAATAATGATAATAATAATCATAAAAAGAAACAAATTTTGTAAATTTGTTGAAAAAATAAGACATGCTGCTAAACGTTTAACTCTTCTAAAATCTTGAAATAAAATGACGTTTGAAAAATGATACAGATGTAAAGTAGACATATGGGAAATGTTATTTATTAATTGTTTTGTACAACATGATTAATTGGCTGAATGATATAAAAAAACGAAAGTTTGAAAATTGAGGGGGTTTTTCAACATTTTTGCCAAAATTGTGATATTTTCACAAATAGACAGAAGTCATATTGAACAAATTTTAGCACTATTATGAAATACAATATGCCATGAAAAAATAATCTCAGAATCTCTGGGATGTAGTGAAGCATTCCTGTCATGACTCTGTTGTCGGGTGCTACCAGGACCAGGGGGTCTTTCCCTTTCCCTAATGCTAGCGCCCCCCTAGCTCATCCTGCTCCCCTGATTACTTCTGATGGTGAAGATGCCGTGGCCATGTACCTTGCCTTAGCATCTGAATCCGCCTTCAGTCTGTACGCTTCCCCCACTCAGGGAAACCGGAAGTAATAGTGTATCATAATACACCAACCAGACTAACAATGTAATACGAACAGGGATAAAAAAAATAATATTCATGCAAATATGCACACATAAACAACAGAGGAATGCATTGGGGAGAGAAGATGGGGTTAAACCAAAGAAGGAGAAGAAAAGAATTATCACACGCTCAAAACCTAGCAATAGTCACCGATCAGTGCAGGAGTAGTAGGAATCAAACGCTGTGGACTTCTGGCTCCTCTCTGTCACAATTAACCCTTTGACAGTTCCAGAGTTATTACCACATAAATTAACAGTTGTCAGACTTCTAAAATTTGGCCTGGTCATTAAAGTCAAAATTAACTCGGTTACTAAGGAGTTAAACAAAGCTGCTATGTTTTAAATGCTTTCTGGTATTTGGCTTTAACAAAACATTCTTTTTCTAATCATGTGAAAATTGATTTAGTTTTTGATGAGTTTCTGGAAATGCACCAAAAAGATGTATTTTTTTACCTGTAGATTTTATCAAGTCTATGGGAAAAATACACACATAAAATTCATCGTACTCACAAGAGAAATTGACATGTTGCAGAATTGAAACACGCACAGCAGGTCAATTTATTCAGCCTTAAAAATAAGTACAGTGGGCATGAGATGTCTATAAATCCCATCCACTTTGAGGGAACTGTAAGACCATGGGCACATGTTGAGTATTTGGTCAGTATTTTACTTCAGTATTTGTAAACCAAAATCAGGAGAGGAACAATCAGAGGGAAAGTATAATAGAAACAGGTTACCACTTCTGTAGTTATCAAAACAGCTGACATGTCCCGGCTTTGTTGCGGGCTCACCGCCGGAGCCCGTATCAAAGCTGGGGTTCTGCCATCGGACGCACTATTGCATCCGATAGCAGAAAGGGTTTAAATAACCTACTGCATCAAAAATTCATCAAAAGCTCATTGTGGGAACATAGCCCAAGATGCTGCATTTTCGAAGCAGCAATATATTCAGTGTCAAAGCTCACCAAACTCTCATTGTAGGTACACAGTCTTAAAATACCATATATACTCGAGTATAAGTTGAGATTTTCAGCCCATTTTTTAAGGCTGAAAGTGCCCCTCTTGGCTTATACTCGAGTCATTGTCCCAGGGGAGCGGCGAGGGAGGGGGAGTCGGCGGCTGTCACATCATACTGACCCCCTCCTGGCATAGTCTATGCACTTCCCTGCTTCTCATGTGGTCTCTGGCGCCAGCAGCTCTTCCTGTGTTCAGCGGTCACGTGATACCGCTCTTAAAGTAATGAATATGCATGCAACTTAACTCTCATAGGCGTAGAGCGCATATTCATTACTTTAATGAGCGGTATCTTGTGACCGTTCAGCACTGGAAGGAGCTGCCGCACTGGGACAAAGGAGAAGCAGGGAAGTGCAGAGACCGCGCCAGGAGGGTGAGTATGATGGGGGAGGGTGAGCCATGCAATATTCGCCTGTCCCTGTTCCACCACAGTGCTGTGTCTTCCACGTCTTCTGGCTGTGACATTCAGGTCAGAGGGCACGATGACATGGTTAGTGCACGCCTTCTACCTGAACAGTCACTGCAGAGAGAAGGAAGACACAGCGGTGTGCGGCGGTGGAATGGGAACAGGTGAATATTGCAAGTGCCAGGGGCCTGAGCCAGCAGTGACACCAGCACCTAGCCCCCATAGTGCGCCAGTGTCCCCACCTGCTCAGGACACCGGCACCTGGCCCCCAGCAACGAGAGGTGAGTATGTTTTTTTTTTAATCGCTGCAGCAGCCTATGGGGCATATTATTCTATGGAGCATCTTATGGGGCCATCAACCTTTATGGAGCATTATATGGTGCATATTATTCTATGGAGCATCTTGTGGGGCATCACTAACCTTTTTTGCAGCATTATATTGGGCATATTTTAATATGTAGCATCTTATGGGCCCATAATTAACCTTTGTGCAGCATTATATGGGGCATATTTTTTGTATGGAGCATCTTATGGGGCCCATCATGAACTTTATGGAGCATTATATGGGGTGTATTTTGTATGGAGCATCTTATGGGGCCCATCATGAACTGTATGGAGCATTATATGGGGCTCCTGATTCAATATGGATATTCAAAAACATTTAGGCTGTGTGCACACGTTTCGGATTTTTCACACGTTTTTTCGCTATAAAAACATGATAAAACCATGAAATTAACGCATCCATTAAGCATCCTAGAATGCAATCTGCAATTTTTCTGCACAGGTTGCGTTTTTTTCTGCAAAAAAATGCATCGCAGTAAAAAGCGCAGCATGTTCATTAATTTTGTGGATTTTTTGCGGATTTCCCTCTAATGCATTGGGAAGCTTTGGAAAAAAATGTGAAAAATCCGCACAAAAAATGTGCAAAAAACGCATGCGGATTTCCTGCAGAAAAAAATCTGGTTTTGTTCAGGAAATTTCTGCAAAGAATCCGGACGTTTAGGAATTTTCACGCTTTTTCGTGTTTTTTCGCTATAAAAACGCGATAAAACTACGAAAAATGCATACATTAAGCATCCTATTTTTAGAATGCATTCTGCATTTTTTGTGCACATGCTGCTTTTTTTCCATGGCGGAATTGCAGCATGTTCATTAAAGTGCAGAATCGCGACGATTAGGAACGCATAGGAATGCACTGATCCGCTTGCTTCCTGCACGGGGCTATGCCCACCATGCGGGAAGTAAGTGGATCATGTGAGGTTGGTACCCAGGGTTGAGGAGAAGAGACTCTCCTCCAGACGTTGGGAACGATATAATTGTTAAAAAAAGAATTAAAATAAAAAATCATGATATTCTCACCTTCCGGCATCCCGCGCAGCTTTCCTGCTCCTCGTGACGCTCCGGTCCCAGTAACGCATTGCGAAAATGACCTGTGTGACATAGCAGTCTTGCGAGACCGTACGTCATCTGGGGTCATGCCGCAGAGCATTACTGGGACTGGAGCATTGCGTGGAGCAAGAAAGCTGCGCGGGATGTTGGAAGGTGAGAATGTCATGATTTTTTTTATTTTTTTATTATTTTTAACACTCTATCTCTTACTATTGATGCAGCATCAATAGTAAAAAGTTGGCAACGCTTGTCAAACACTACAGATCGCTTGGAAAACTCTAGCATTCTGCAAGCTAATTACCCTTGCAAAATGCTAGTGTTTAGCGGGAAAACGCAGACCAATTCTGCATTCACCCGCGGCAGGAGTTGCAGAACTGCCGCAGAAATTTCCATGGCAATTCTGCAATGTCTGCATTTAGCCTTAGGCTATGTGCAGTGCACACGTCAGGATTCTTTGCAGAAATTTCCTGAACAAAACCGGACTTTTTCTGCAGGAAATCCGCATGCGTTTTTTCACGTTTATTTCGCATTTTTTGTGCGGATTTTCACTTTTTTTCCGGATCTTCTCAATGCATAAAATAGAGGGAAATCCGCGAAAAATCCGCAAAATTAATGAACATGCTGCGTTTTTTACCGTGATGTGCATGTGCACAAAAATTGCATATTGCATTCTATTAATAGGATGCATAATGGATGCATTTTTTTCACATTTTGTATAAAGAAAAAACGCGAAAAAAGGGAAAAAATCCAGAATGCATGCACACGGCCTTAACCTACTGATGCCTGAATTAATTTTATTTTTATTGGTATCTCTTTTTATTTTTGAAATTTACCAGTAGCTGCTGCATTTCCTACCCTAGACTTATACTTGAGTCAATAAGTTTTCCCAGTTTATTGTGGCAAAATTAGGGGCCTAGGCTTATACTCGTGTTGGCTTATACTCGAGTATATACGGGAAACCGAAGAAAAGAGTTTGCTCAAAAGGAGCGACACAGTCTATGGTCGGATGATAAAATGAGTCACCTCATGGGAGCCCATAAGAATAATATATCCTAAGACAGACTGTGAAAACAACATGGGGGTAAATAGTGCAACAAATTTTATTAAATGCGTACAATATACATAACTGCGGACAGCATACAATAAAGTAATGTAGGTAAAGGGAGAAGCAGCTAAAAGATACTGACATCTATACAGATGACAAACATGAATGTCAGAAAAGAAAAAATAATAAGCATGTCACAAAGAACACGGCCGCACATAATAATAAATAATAAGTACTGAGAGGTAGATTGCCACTATCTAGTCTAAATGGTAGAGAGTAAACTAAAATGATGGACAGTTAAATACTAGCCCGATGGTTATATAAAAAATAAATAGTGATTACTATTTTCATACCAGTCTGCCATAGATCCGCATAAGGGCTGCTAGCAAATCCGCCATATAATTAGGCCAGTCGGCAACACATGGTTGCAAAGAGTACTGAGTGGCGGGCAAAAATGAAAGTGAAACTACTCATCTGTCCAAGATAGACACCGCCGCATAAGTCATCTCCACAACAGACGGTAGTGCCAGGACAGTTAGTGATCAGGATTAGGCAGCAGCGTATTTACCTTGTGACATGATCCTCTCTATGTGCCGCCGCGTCAGTGAGACACGCTATGCCTCGACGCGCGTTTCACCGCCCACGGCTTCGTCAGGAGGCGTGGTTAAAATCAGATGGTCACGGCTATAAGCATAGAAGACAGGGAACCAATCAGTGAATCGGCGCGCCGATGCCCGCGATGCCCCGCCCAGCGGGGGGGGAGCCCGCCGCGCGCCGCAAGCGATGGAAGGGAGGACTTCCATCATCACCTCCCATCGCCACGGCAACGCGCCGGACCCCCCCACCCCGGGGGCGGGCGCAGCGCGCGGGCACAGCGCGTCTGCGCCTAGGTAAGTGTGAATGAACAGAATTTAGGTGGCCGCAGCAACAAGATTACAGGAGAATGGAAAATGTCCAACACTAATCAAGATAGGAATCAGCCTGATGGATAATAGCGCTAAATAAGTGTGAGTAGACGGGCTTTAGATGGCCACAGCGGAAAGTTTGCAGGGGAATGGAAGATATCCGAAACTGACCCAAATAGGAGTCAGCCTGATAAGTAATAGCGCCATTAACGGCGAAATCCCACGCATAAAAATACAAAAATTACAAAAAGGGACAGCCCATAAAGCGTCGCACACATCAGGGGAGGCGCTGCATCGGCGTCTCCCGTTGCCGTGGCAACCTGCCAGTCTATTCCAAACGGACGGGTGTAACTCGTACACAAAGCGCGTCTGCGCCTTCATGCAAGAGAATAGACTGACTTAAATTCACCAAGCGACAGTCACAAAAACGCATATACGGTAGTTAAACTGCAGTGATCAGAGCAAGCTCCAGTTGATCTAGGTGCCTGCAAATACATGTAAGGAAACACAGCCAGCATCAACTTTAAATGAAAAAGTCATGATTGCTGATATGCCTTCACACTATTCTTGGCAACCTATGATGAAAATATATGCCACAGGTCATTAGGCAATTAAGCTACAGTTAATCAATTTCCAATTAGGTTACACAATAACTATTTATGGCTAAAAAAATCAATCACGGTAATCTGGAAAGGAAAGCAAAAAAAAAAAAATACAAAAAATAATGTATTCAAACCAAATATTTAGAAAATTTTCATTAAAAGTTGTTCTTATTTATTTCTGCCAAATAAAATGTATTATAGCCTTGATATTCTATTTCACTCTAAAAGGGAGTGTCTGCTTAAACCTAAATTGACAGTTACCGGTGTGTCCTGTTGCATCCCAGGGAACAGGAAGTGAGTCTGGGTGAGTCATGTGATAGGCATGTACAGCCAGGATCAGCTGATGTTAGTGAAGTCATGTCATAACAACATACTGCTGGTTGTTGTCACAACTAAACTTCTATGCATGCACAAAGGTGAAAATAAGTATTACACTGCCAATTTTGCAAGTTTTCCCACCCACTAAGGATGGAGAGGTCTATCATTTTTATCATAGGTACTCTTCAACTGTGTGAAACAGAATCTAAAAAAATTCCAGAAAATCACATTGTATGATTTTTACATACTTAATTTGCATTTTATTGCATGAAATAAGTATTTGATACAAAAGAAAAACAAAACTTAATATCTGATATGGAAACTATTATTTGCAATCATAGAGGTCAGACATTTTCTGTAGTTCTTGACCAAGCTTGCACACACTGCAGCAGGAATTTTTGCCCACTCCTCCATACAGATCTTTTGGGTTTAAGTGCTGTCACTGGGAAACATTGAGTGTCAGCTCCCTCCAAAGATTTTCTATTTGGTTCAGGTCTGGAGACTGGCTAGGCCACTCCAGGACCTTCAAATGCTTCTAACGGAGCTACCCCTTAGTTTGATTCATGTTATTGTCATGCTTAAAGACCCACCTATGACCAATCTTTCATGCTCTTACTGAGGGAAGGAAGTTGTTGGCCAAAATCTCATGATACATGACCCTATCCATCCTCCCTTCAATACGATAAAGTCATGCTATCCCCTTTGCAGAAATGCACCTCCAAAGTATGATGCTTCCTCCACCATGTTTCACAGCTGGGACACTGTTCTTGGAGTTGAACTCATCCTTCTTCTTCCTCCAAACATGGCGAGTAGAGTTTATGCCAAAAAGTTCCATTTTGGTCTCATCTGACCACATGACCTTCTCCCATGCCTCCTCTAGATCATCCAGATGGTCATTAGTGAACTTCAAATGGGCCTGGACATGTGCTGGCATGAGCAGGGGGACCTTGCATGTCGAGAAGGATTTTAATCCAAGACGGCGTAGTGTGTTTCTAATGGTAATGTTTGAGACTGTGTTCCCAACTCTCTTCAGGTCATTGATCAGGTCCTCCCATGTAGTTCTGAGGTGATTCCTGACCTTTCTCACAATCATCTTTACCCCACGAGGTGAGATCTTGCATGCAGCCCAACACAGAGGAAGATTGACAGTCACTTAGTGTTTCTTCCATTTTCTAATAATTGATCCAAGAGTTGTTGCCTTCTCATCAAACTGCATGTCTATTGTCCTGTAGCCCATCCCAGCCTTGTGCGGATCTACAATTTTGTCCCAGGTTATGTTAGACAGCTCTTTGGTCTTGGCCATGGTGGATTGGTTGGAGTGTGATTGATTGAGTGTGTGGACAGGTGTCTTTTATACAGGTAATGAGTTAAAAGTGGTGCAATTAATACAAGTAATTAGTGCAGAGTAGGAGCGCTTCTTAGAGAAAAACTAACAGATCTGTGAGAGCCTGAATTCTTGCTGGTTGGTAGGCGATCAAATATTTTGTGCTATAAAATGCAATTTAATTATATAAAAATCGTACAATGTGATATTCTGGTTTCTAATTTTAGATTTTTTTCTCTAAACATTGAAGTGTATATGTGATAAAAATTACAGACCTCTCTATTCTTTGTCGGTGGGAAAACTTGCAAAATTAGGAGTGCATCAAATACTTATTTTCCCCCACTGTACCAGGGAGTTTTTTATGCTTATGGAATGTTTGCTAAAGGGAAATAGACTGTAGATAAAACAACAATATAAAATTAAAACAAAGAATATTTAGCATTACAGTTTTAATAGTACAATTTAAAAAAGTGTTCACACCACAAAAATTCTGTAGTCTGATGCTACAAGTTCCTATCAATGTGTCTACCTACGAATGTAACACTCTAGGTTGCTGTTTTTATTTAAAATTGAATAATAGCGTTTCTAAAATAATTTGAAAATGTTATGCACACGTTTTACTTTTTTACTTTTGCATGCCTGTTTTAATATTCAAATTTGGTAACTGTACAGTGCACAACCTTACTTTGGGTTATTGCATCACTTTTAGATCATGACCCTACATATTGCCATTGGTTAACACATTTAAATGTGCAAGTCTATTTTGGCCCACCTGTTTAAATTGTCAGATTGGTTACTTACACACTACACCGATAGTACGGGCAGGATGATGTTACATTAGTCATCTTGGCCTTCACACAGATCTTGCCTAACATTTCTGGTAGATTCCATATTTTTTCAGTGTTGGCTACGGGTGGTAACAATTTTTTATAAATGACTTTAATATTATACTTGTAACCAAAATGTCTGTTAAACATAGCACTGACAATGAACGTGTTAATGTGAGAGAAAAGTAAAACATATCAGAGAGAAAAATATGGAAGCCGCTAGCAGCAATACTACCATCATAGCAGGCAGAAGCTCTTCCCAGCAATAGTACTACTGAACATATTTCACACTTTACCTCCTTTGCCTCTGGCGAGCATGTTAATGAGTAGGAAGTGGAGGGTAGAGTGGAATATATGTCACATCACTTGTTTCAGTCACAGTAGCATGATGTAGCCTCTGCCAGTGACACCAATAATTTGAGTCTGTGTTCTGCTCAGTCCACTTCTTCTGCCACCATAACTCTTAAGGTACCGTCACACTTAGCGACGCTGCAGCGATACCGACAACGATCCGGATCGCTGCAGCGTCGCTGTTTGGTCGCTGGAGAGCTGTCACACAGACAGCTCTCCAGCGACCAACGATCCCGAGGTCCCCGGTAACCAGGGTAAACATCGGGTAACTAAGCGCAGGGCCGCGCTTAGTAACCCGATGTTTACCCTGGTTACCAGCGTAAAAAAACAAACAGTACATACTTACATTCAGCTGTCTGTCCCTTGCCGTCTGGTTCCTGCACTGACTGCTGGCCGTAAAGTGAAAGTGAAAGCACAGCACAGCGGTGAGTCACACAGCGGTGACTCACCGCTGTGCTGTGCTTTCACTTTCACTTTACGGCCAGCAGTCAGTGCAGGAACCAGACGGCAAGGGACAGACAGCTGAATGTAAGTATGTACTGTTTGTTTTTTTACGCTGGTAACCAGGGTAAACATCGGGTTACTAAGCGCGGCCCTGCGCTTAGTTACCCGATGTTTACCCTGGTTACCAGTGAAGACATCGCTGAATCGGTGTCACACACGCCGATTCAGCGATGTCTACGGGGAGTCCAGCGACGAAATAAAGTTCTGGACTTTCTTCCCCGACCAGCGATCTCCCAGCAGGGGCCTGATCGCTGCTGCCTGTCACACTGGACGATATCGCTAGCGAGGACGCTGCAACGTCACGGATCGCTAGCGATATCGTCTAGTGTGACAGTACCTTTAGTGTTATACATAGCAGAAATTACGTTCGTCAATTTCACATGTTTCTATTCTGCCCCTTAGTCCCTTAATCCACAGTAGCCTTGGGTCTAAGGAAGATACAATGCTAGAACAACTTAATATCTTTGAAGAGATGAACAGACAGCCTTTGTACTCGGGAGACATGGGACGGGAGAAATAGAAGACATGATTCTAACACCAAGTTGTTCTGCTATCACTGAGCCGTGGTGGCAGGAGCATGCATACTAGCATTAACACTCCGAGCCAGGGCAAATATCAAGGTGGGAAAAAGGAGACAGGGGCTGGGACCTTAGTAATTTTTTCCCAGAGGAAAAAGTCAGATTCTGTGGTGGACAAGTTCTGAGAACCAGGCAGGGTGTCAAGGAGTAATGTCATCATAGGAGGTAAAATGCCGTGGCAGGTACAATTACCACTTATAGTACCACAGCTAACTCTGTACTGATACAGTGCTGTGAGCTGTGTCGGTAGCCACACCTGCATGATATCCACGTGATAATTAATACATAATATAATACCTAAACATAGCCTATTCAACTACTGGCTCATGGGACAGCTAGCCTAAGCTTTATAACCCGTCACAACATTATGACTCCACACAAATATTCTACAAAAGGAGAAATGGGGCATAAACATTCCCAGGGCTGAGCAGCCCCTAACCGGGAAACATATGTGAAATGGCAAAAATGCTCATGGAGCAGAAACCCTAGAGATCAAATAGAGTATAGGTTACCCGTTTGTAGATATTGGCAGGGGCAGGTCTCCCCATGCACAAGGTGGACGGACCCAGGAACAAGGCCCCACGCGTATCGCCCTCCAGATAGGGTTTCGTCCCCTGACTTGTTCCTGGGTCCGTCCACCTTGTGCCCTGGGAATGTTTATGCCCCATTTCTCCTTTTGAAGGATATTTGTGTGGAGTCATAATGTTGTGACGGGTTATAAAGCTTAGACTAGCTGTCCCATGAGCCAATAGTTGTATAGGCTATGTTTAGGTATTATATTAGGTATTATCACGTCAATATCATGTCTAATGGACCGGGTTCTTTGCTGTGTTGATTTGAGTTATGTTTTAACATATGTGTGTTGTATCAATAAAAGCCTCTTTTTTTATTTTTGCACATAATGCGTGGTGTGCATTTTTACAGTGGTGCTTTCTCTATATTACATGGTTCGGTTTTCACGATTGTTTGCACCCCGCTTTGATTTTGATTTATATTTATGTTATGGTATTGCGCTTGGTGCCCCTTTTTGTCTGTATGGTAGCCACACCTGCATGCCTCTATGACCCCTCGTGTGGGATGTATCATGCGGCAGTGACTGGACAAAACACGAAAAAGAAAAACTAAACTGAAATTAGTAAAGAACTGGATGGGGAGCTGTAGCAGAGGGACAGGTGAGGAGCAGACCTAGGAGACGTTACTATTATGTTTTACTATTTTTAAATACTTTCCAGCCTCATAAAGAGTTCAGCCAAATGTCTGTCAGCTGGACACTATTTTACTTTATTCATGCTACTAGAATCCTGAAAAATACAGATTTTCATTTAAACCTGATTTTTGGGAAATTTGTAGCAAATTAACTTCTTTACAAATCATTTTGCTCATGTCATGTCATTTCATAGGTTTTGGCCAAGGTTTGTTTTTACTCTAAGCTTCTGTGTTGATATTTTCTTGTCTGACAAAAAAAAATTGCAATAAATTTTTATAACAAAATTTCAAAACTGATAAAACAAGCTATCAGCATCCAAGAGATTTTCTGCTGTTCATGACAGTGAGTAAGCTGAAATTGCTCACTTAAGTAATAGTAATGTTTTATTTCTTCCATTTTTTCTTTTCACAGATGTTTGCAAATAAACAATTTGTAAAAGTGTAGATAAAATCAGAAATGTGCCTTGAGAACTACATCAGGAAGATTTGCACAAGACATAAAAACTTTTTGGTCTATTTGTTTCTGATATAAATGCTGTGAATGGAAACATGATGTAAAGGCTATCACTAAATTTCATCTATAACTATTTTAAGTTAAAAAAAAATCTAATACAAAGCATATGTTTTACGTTTTTTACAACATTAGGAAAATATACAGTATGGTGTAATACAATGTCATTTCTAATATACGTTATTTAGATATTTTCAATGTCTCGCGTTGCCCTCCAAAACATAAACTAGTTAAAATAATCAATATTTCATTATTTATGTGCAGTGGTCTGTTCTACAATGATAGTCAGCTAAGGACAGATACCATGTGTTGTGAAAAAAAAAACATTGTACACATATGAGGAGGGATTCTGATTCTGATTAGAGATGTGCGAATCGATTTCATGCAAAATGAATACGGTATGTGTTGAATTTTTATGAATTTGCTGAACATGGACAATTTAAACAATTTGCAATTTGCTTTGCAGAAGATAGCATCAGAAACTGTTTTATTCACTAGCATTTGAACAGCTACATCAAGTCGTAGCTAGACGTTCCTTTGCCAGTAGCAAAACAACCGATTACTGTTTCAGCCCCCTATCCAAATGTTCTAAAAAAGACTGAGTGATTGGTTGCTCCTTAAAGGGAGGGTGCCGTGATTTTAGTTTTTGTATTAATAATTATTGATTATATAATCAACTAGCTGAAGAGCCCGGCGTTGCCTGGGCATAGTAAATATCTGTGGTTAGTTATAGCACCTCAGTTCTCTTATTTTCCCAATCACATCTTTCATTTTCCCCCTCACATCTCTCATTTTCTCCCTCACACCTCTCATTTTCTCCCTCACTCCTTTCATTCCCCCCTAACACTTGTCATTTCGACCTCACATCTGTCATTTTCCGATCACTCCACTATTTTCCCTCACTCCTCTCATTTTGCACTCATACCTTTTCATTTTCACCTCACATCTCTCATTTTCACCACAGTATATACATGTTTGACATCTCCCTTATATATAGTATACACCTGTATGTCATCTCCTGTATATAGTATATACCTGTATGTCATCTCCTCCTATATATAGTATATACCTGTATGTCATCTCCTCCTGTATATAGTATATACCTGTGTGTCATCTCCCCTGTATATAGTATATATCTGTGTGTCATCTCCTCCTGTATATAGTATATACATGTATGTCATCTTCTATATATAGCATATACCTGTATGTCATCTCCTCCTGTATATAGTATATACCTGTAGGTCATCTGCTCCTGTATATAGTATATACCTGTGTGTCATCTCCTCCTGTATATAGTATATACCTGTATGTCATCTCCTCCTCTATATAGTATATACCTGTGTGTCATCTCCTCCTGTATATAGTATATATCTGTGTGTCATCTCCCCTGTATATAGTATATACCTGTGTGTCATCTCCTCCTGTATTAGACCTCGTCCACATGTTATTTGCTCAGTATTTTTACCTCAGTATTTGTAAGTTAAATTGGCAGCCTGATAAATCCCCAGCCAACAGGAAGCCCTCCCCCTGGCAGTATATATTAGCTCACACATACACATAATAGACAGGTCATGTGACTGACAGCTGCTGTATTTCCTATATGGTACATTTGTTGTAGTTTGTCTGCTTATTAATCAGATTTTTATTTTTGAAGGATAATATCAGACTTGTGTGTGTTTTAGGGCGAGTTTTGTTTGTCAAGTTGTGTGTGTTGAGTTGCGTGTGGCGACATGCATGTAGCGACTTTTGTGAGATGAGTTTTGTGTGGCAACATGCGTGTAGCAACTTTTTGTGTGTCAAGTTGCATGTGACAGGTTAGTGTAGCAAGTTGTGTGCAGCAAGTTTTGCGCATGGCGAGTTTTGTGCATGGCGAGTTTTATGTGTGGTGCATTTTGAGTATGTGCAAGTTTTGTGTGAGGCAACTTTTGCATGTGTTGCAACTTTTGTGCATGTGGCAATTTTTCCATGTGTGCAAGTTTTGCGTGTGGCGAGTTTTCCATGAGGTGAGTTTTGCACTTGTGGCGAGCCTAGTTTTTGCATGTGGCGAGTTGTGAGCGGCGACTTTTGTGTTTTGACTTTTATGTGGCGAGGTTGGTGTATGTGTGGTGAAATGTGTGCTGAGGGTGGTATATGTGTTCAAGCACGTGGTAGTGTGTGGCGCATTTTGTGTGTGTGTTCATATCCCCGTGTGTGGTGAGTATCCCATGTCGGGGCCCCACCTTAGCAACTGTACGGTATATACTCTTTGGCGCCATCGTTCTCTCTCTTTAAGTCCCCCTTGTTCACATCTGGCAGCTGTCAATTTGCCTCCAACACTTTTCCTTTCACTTTTCCCCATTATGTAGATAGGGGCAAAATTGTTTGGTGAATTGGAACGCGCGGGGTTAAAATTTCGCCTCACAACATAGCCTATGACGCTCGCGGGGTCCAGACGTGTGACTGTGCAAAATTTTGTGGCTGTAGCTGCGACGGTGCAGATGCCAATCCCGGACATACACACATACACACACACACACACACACATTCAGCTTTATATATTAGATTATTTTTAATACAAAAGTAAATGTACTACTTTAATACTTTTTTATTTATTCATTTTTACTTTTGCCACTGGAGGCCGCCATTTTCATTAGTGTGGGTGTAAGTGTCTGGGCACGACACTTGCACACCTCACTTACGGCAGCCATGGGCATAAGAGCCAACAGTCGGGCTCCGACCGCTCCTCCTGCCTCTCAGCTGTGACTTGGGCATGCCCCCTGGGCTGCTACGTTACAGCTGTGAGAGGAGATCGCGGCCATTTTGGTTTTTATTTTTCTCTGTCATCGCACACACAGCTCAGTGTGTGCGATCATAGCAGGAGCTGCCAGGGAGAAGCTGCTGCTGGGAGCGAGGGTCGGGGTGAGTATCTGCAGCCAGGAGCTGTGATTGCAGCCTGTACTTAGTATTACAGCACAGGCTGCAATCACTGGTCCCAGCCACCCTGTTCAGAGCAGAGCAGGGAGATCGTCACACTGCTCTGCCCTGAACATGATTCAGCACTTCCTGGGAGAGGACTGAAGGTAAGTACAGAGTTTTTATTTTCTTATGCATCTACCACTGCTACCTGCTCCTATATACCACTGCTACCTGCTCCTATATACCACTGCTACCAGCCCCTATATACCACTGCTACCTGCCCCTATATACCACTGCTACCTGCCCCTATATACCACTGCTACCAGCCCTATATACCACTGCTACCAGCCCTATATACCAGTGCTACTTGCTCCTGTATACCACTGCTACCTGCCCCTATATACCACTGCTACCTGCCCCTAAATACCACTGATACCTGCCTCTATATACCACTGCTACCTGCCCCTATATACCACTACTACCTGCCCCTATATACCACTGCTACCAGCCCCTAAATACCACTGCTACCTGCCTCTATATACCACTGCTACCTGCCTCTATATACCACTGCTACCTGCCCCTATATACCACTGCTACCTGCCCCTATATACCACTGCTACCTGCCCCTATATACCAATGCTACCTGCCCCTATATACCACTGCTACCTGCCCCTATATACCACTGCTACCTGCTCCTATATACCACTGCTACCTGCCCTATATACCACTGCTACCAGCCCTATATACTACTGCTACCAGCCCTATATACCACTGCTACCTGCTCCTGTATACCACTGCTACCTGCCCCTATATACCACTGCTACCTGCCCCTAAATACCACTGCTACCTGCCCCTATATACCACTGCTACCTGCCCCTATATACCACTGCTACCTGCCCCTATATACCACTGCTACCAGCACCTATATACCACTGCTACCTGCCTCTATATACCATCTACTACTGCTGCCTGCCTCTGTATACCATATACCACTGCTACCTGCCCCTATATACCACTGCTACCTGCCCCTATATACCACTGCTACCTGCCCCTATATACCACTGCTACCTGCCTCTTTATACCACTGCTGCCTGCCCCTATATACCACTGCTACCTGCCCCTATATACCACTGCTACCAGCCCCTAAATACCACTGCTACCTGCCTCTATATACCACTGCTACCTGCCTCTATATACCACTGCTACCTGCCCCTATATACCACTGCTACCTGCCCTTATATACCACTGCTACCTGCCCCTATATACCACTGCTATCTGCTCCTATATACCACTGCTACCTGCCCTATATACCACTGCTACCAGCCCTATATACCACTGCTACCAGCCCCTATATACCACTGCTACCTGCTCCTATATACCACTGCTACCTGCCCTATATACCACTGCTACCAGCCCTATATACCACTGCTACCAGCCCTATATACCACCGCTACCTGCTCCTGTATACCACTGCTACTTGCCCCTATATACCACTGCTACCTGCCCCTAAATACCACTGCTACCTGCCCGTATATACCACTGCTACCTGCCCCTATATACCACTGCTACCAGCCCCTATATACCACTGCTACCTGCCTCTATATACCATCTACTACTGCTGCCTGCCTCTGTATACCATATACCACTGCTACCTGCCTCTATATACCACTGCTACCTGCCCCTATATACCACTGCTACCTGCCCCTATATACCACTGCTACCTGCCTCTATATACCATCTACCACTGCTGCCTGCCTCTGTATAGCAACGCTACCTGCCTCTGTATAGCACTGCCACCTGCCTCTGTATAGCACCGCTACCTGCCTCTGTATACCACCTACCACTGCTACCTGCCTCTATATACCATCTACCACTGCTGCCTGCATCTATATACCATCTACTACTGCTGCCTGCCTCTATATACCATCTACCACTGCTACCTCTGTCCTGTGTAGCTAATCTAGTCCTGTGTAGCTAATCCTGTCCTGTGTACAGTATCACACAAGATAGGATTATATACACGGCGCAGCACAGTATCACACAGGACAGGATTAGATACACGGCTCAGCAGTCAGTATCTAATCCTCTCCTCGACTCCTCTCACCCCTGCGTGTCTTTCCCCATTGTGGTTTATTATTTTTGTTGTGGGAGATGAGGGAGTCGAGGATTATGCGTTCGGTATGGTATAAAAAAGATTAATAAAGGACTTTATTCTGGCCGAGTCTTTATTTACAATACATGTGAGATCTATGTGGCGGCATTATGGGTGATCTATATGGCGGTATTATGTGAGAAGCATATGGTGGTATGTGAGAACACTGGCGGTATTGTGTGATATATATGGCGGTATATGAGAACACTGGCGGTATTATGTGTGATCTATATGGCGGTATGTGAGAACACTAGCGGTATTGTGTGTGATCTGTATGGCGGTATTATGTGAGAACACTATGGCAGTATTATCTTCAGAAAGCGGACCCATTCTATGGTGGTTCTGGCTGAGCACCTGCACGCGGGTCTGGGGTAATAGAGGGGACAGCATGGCCTCCAGTTAGGTGTAGTCAGGGGAAGGCTGGTGAGGTAGCTGAAGAGAGGGGTCTCATTTTTATCGTTACTATATGGCTACATTTCCTTCCCAGCGTCACCCCAGACTGCGCCTGTCACCTCGCTTTCACACATTGCCCGGACATGATGGAGAAGACAGGATCTGAGGAGGGGAATGGGGTCTGCATGCAAAGTCTGGATCAGAACAGGCCATCAATCCGCAGAAATGTTTCCTGGATTTCTGTGAAGCAGACAAGCAGACGGTCCATCTATGTGTATAAAAAGACAGCGCTCTATGTACAATCCCTGGCTGCTCCGCACACCGAACAGGGGGCCCCCATAGACCAGCACACTGCTCTCCTGAAATACTCTGTGCTGCTGTCACCCTGCTCCCTCCACCACATATCTCCCAGAATCCTTGCTGCCTGCTATCCTTGGTGACTGTCTACTTGTCAGTATAAGGCTGCTTTCACACTATCATTATTTGGTTTGTATTTTACCTCAGTATTTGTAAGCCAAAACCAGGAGTGGGTGATAAATGCAGAAGTGGTGACGTGTTTCTATTATACTTTTCCTCTGATTGTTCCACTCCTGGTTTTGGCTTACAAACACTGAGGTAAAAAACTGACCAAATACTGATAGTGTGACGGCAGCCATACTCTGCAGTCACCAACAAAATGGCTGCTCACTGGGTTCCTGAATATCATCCTCTCTAATCCCTTAGCAAACACCCAGAAGGGGAGGAGAGGAGACATCACACACGTCAGCAGACTCCGCCCATAATTACTGCAGTGCAGTAATGTGAGCTATTTGTACACTAGGTTTTTCTGACATTTCAGCAGCTGCTCCCCCTAGTGTTTAAAAGTGGAAATTCCAAAACTTTTCAAATTATTTTTCATATTTTACTAAATTATAAACAAATGTTAAATTTTTTTTAAGTAAATGTTATCATTAATTCTTTACATTTTTACAATTTCTGAAAAAAATTTTTTTTTTGATGGCACCTTCCCTTTAAGTTGCAGTTTTTCATGCCTTCAACCCTCCCCCCTAGCCATGCCCCTGAGAGGGGAGTTTGGAAAGAAATGTATCTAAATTTATTAACTCCACGTTTCTAAAAATGAAGCACTAAAGAAAATGTACACAAAAAATATAAAAAGCTCATCTTGAAACTTCAAACAGTTGTGCAAGCAAAAGTAATTAAATAAAAAATGAAATATACTTTGATTAACCCATTATCTACCAATGTCCTTTTTTTTGGGAAGCCTAATCTTTTGTTTCTAGCAACTAAGATTTTATAATTTTTATATTTAGGTCCAATTTTTTGTGTTGTGTTTGTAAAATTAATGTTTTCAAAATAGGAAATCATGTCATTGTCATTTTTAATTGAAGATTGGGACGCCCTTTTTTGAAAAATCTGTACTTGTAAAAATTTTAATTTGGCAAGTAATGGGTTAATATTAGATTCCAGCCCAGAATTCTAACTATTTAAAATGAGTTAAAGCATTCCCAGTTTTTATAAATAAAAAAAAACCTTTCACAACCTTGTCATGCTGATTGAATTTTAAAAGAAGACTGGTTGCTTTAAAAAGGGGCTGGTCCTTAAAATAATTGTTTTGTTCTATTAACCATGGATACTTCCAAGAAAACCCATGCAGTCATCATTGTTTTGCATCAAAAGAGCTTTATAGGCAAGTACATTTCCTCTTGTACGATTATCCTTAAACCAACCAGTTGTCAGATCATCAAGAACTTTGAAAAGAGAGAGGTGCAATGGCTGTAAAGAAGGTTCTAAAAAAAAGTCCAGCAAATGTCAGGTCCATCTACTAAAGAATATTGAGCCATGTGATAATTCAACACCAATGCAGAGCTTGCTCTAGAATGGCAACTGGCAGGTGTCAGTGTATTTGCATGTAAAGTGAGGCAAATGCTTATGGAGGCTAGCCTGGTGTCCAGAAGGGCAGCAAAGAATCCATTTCTCTCCAAGAAAAACATCAAGGACAGATTGACATTCAGCAAAAAAAATACAGGGATTGAACTGCAGAGGTCTGATGTCAAGTTATTTTCTCTCGTAAAGCCCCCTTCAGATTCATTGGGACATCAGGAAGAATGATTTTTTGAAAAATGTTTTAACTTTACTTAATTTTTTTATTATGTCAATTTTGGAAACATTGCTTTAAAAAGTGTATAGACGGATAAATATCAGCAATAAATACCAACAATAGGAATAAAAAACACATTATAATTTCTAACAAATATTTGATCGTGTAATTGCAAATCTAAGGTTTAACAGAATTTACATTTTTCAATGATGGTCAATTTTTGAAGTTAACCATGAGTTTGTCCATTGCTGCTACTACATCTGGTGTCAAAAGATGAGATTAGATTACTACACCCAATCACCCAGAAAAATGCTACATCCTACGACTCCTGTATGACATGCACAAGTAAATGGGAAACCCAGTTTCCCATTATCTTTCTTCAGTATTATAATACATCCTGTGACACCATCCTCAATGTACAAGTTAATAGTTTTTGTCTGTATGGTTGTTGATCCCTAAAGAGTTCATTCACATAGGCAATCTTGTACCATTTTGCTGCCATTGTGTTAAATGAGCTGTTCACTGAACTGATTGATGAGCTCTAGCACAATGGAGAACCCTACATCAAAGAATATACAATGTAGACCTTACATGTATATCTTTACAAGGACACACCATTCTAAGTATTTAAAACAAGGCAAAACCTTTCACAATGTTCGTGATAACCCTGCACTTAGACTGAATTTACAAGTACACAAGGATATTATATATTGAAAAAATAAAGTAGAAAAACGTAACTACTACATTTAAGGATACATCATTTTTCAATTTTGAGAAAACAGCATTAATTTTAATGACATATTAGACAAAATCATTGTTTGCTTTAAAGAAAAGGTGAACATTTGAAAGGAAAATAACATAGATATTGATTCCACAAAGAGTGGAAACTGGGAAGAGAAGCAAAAAACAACCCAAAGATAAGACTGCGGCTGCAGTGGAGCCGGGTCCTAGGGTCGCTGCTGGTGGAGGCCGGAGCGGGAGGAAGGGGTGTTCAGAGGTACGACACTGCAGGTGTTCAGTGGTGCAGGGGCTCTGTCGACATTTTGTGAAAGCCTGGAACAGCAGCACTTCCATGATTTACTTTGCAGTGTTTGCCCAAAATATTGGTGCCGAGATCTCCATCTGCGAATGTGCCACCCCCGGCTGCCATATTCCCAGAGTCCACCTCAATGTAAACCATGGAAGCAGTATTTAATCTATGCATTAACTGCATCCCTTTCCCTACAATAAGATGGCCGCAGGAAGTTCACTGGTGCCTGCATCACAACAGGAGTGGACTGACTCTGTGGCACGTCATGAATGGCAGCATGCCCTACAGTGTCGTGTGCCCTGTCCTCCGCCCAGGATGTGATTGCCATGCCCATGCATTGCCGGTGGCTTCCAGTAGCAAAGCATTCTCCATCTTGTAATTATGCACAGCTGCAATGTTATTACACCCCTCACTACACTCTCTGATGAAGCAGGAACGAAAAAGTGTTGGAGTGATGTGAGGAGGTTGTTCTATGTCCTCATACAGTGAATTTCATACCCCTATATTATGATATCTTATCATACCATGTATATAGTCTTCACTTTTTGAAGTTGTTAATAGCATTTGCACTTTAGATAGTCTCTCTTGAATCATGTATTCAGTATTACATCTTCTTTAGTCTGTGAAATTATCCATTGCATTGGCACTTTAAAATTGATTGCTTATTTGTATTGTCGGGCTAAAATAAATACCAGTAATTATTTAAGCATTTTGCTACTATACAATTATAATAATTATAACAACTAGTATTATGAATATATGTGTATAACCATTGGTGCATTTGGTTCCTGAAAAACTCTTTCTAATATATGGATTACACATTAAATATATAGACATTGCATAAATGCAAGCAGTTTATAAATAATAATAATATCAATGTATGATGATATGAAGATTCAAGGTTGTTTAGTGGTATATTATTATATTGACATAATGGAAAGATTAATAATTTTCATTTTTTTGAGGGTATATCCATCCCCTTCTGAGCTGTTGTTCTTTAACTATTTTTAATTTGTCCTTGTCTTGTGTTGCTTTTATGTGTGATTTATTTTCTTATAAAGTGCTGATATAAATTTCTTAATTATTGATGTTGTCCCCCTTTTTTGAACAACTGTTTTTTGGGTTTTTTTTTCACAGGAATGCAATCAAGCTGACAGTGAGAATGATGTCAACAATGATGCCGGCCTGACAACCAAATATCACAGCGAAGTATAAAAAAATAACAAATAAGGGCTTTTGGTTGTGCCTTCTAGCATAGCAAGCTGCATGCTATATTGCTTTTACAATGACAGGAGCATCATTAGCATCAAGCAAAACAATGACTTTTGATTACCTATGTATTTTATTTAGACCCTCTGTCATGACTTTCCTGTCAGATGTCCCGGGACCAGGGGTTCCTTCTCTGTACCTAACGCTAGGTTTACCCTAGCTCGCCATGTTACCCGGATTACTTCTGATGGTGAAGACACCAGGGCCATGTACATTTCCTTAGCTCCTGAATCCGCTCTCAGTCTGTACCCTTCCCCATCAAGGTAAGAGAGGAGCAGTAGTATGCTATAATACACCAACCAGACTAACAAGGTAATATGAACAGAGGCTATGAAAAACACCAAACATATAAATATAGACACACACAAATAACAGAGGGATACACCGGGAAGTGGAGGATGGGGTAAACCTAAGAAGGAGAAGAAAGTCAATTATCACACATTCAATAACCAACAACAACAACTTCCAGCGATGCAGCGAAAGCTTTCTCTAAGAGAGCTAGCCAGGACCCAGTTTAGATAGGAGATATGAGTGGCTAACAGTGCACAGCTGAGAGCCTAAACTCTCCAGGAGTTCTCAACTGAACAGATTAACCCCTGCACTGCCAAAATAAATTTACAACATTTACTCCGAAAGTGAAATGCTTCTAACCAGTGCAAGAGGAAGAGAAATCAGATGCTGAGGTCTTCTGGCTCCTCTCTGCTGTGGTAAAACTATGACACCCTCACTATAAAAAGAAAATGAGGGCTTTTTTATGGATCTCAAAAGGGAGACAACATTTTAGAATTACCAGGATAAGCTGTGTTACCGGCTTGGAAAATCTTTTACCAAGCAGACACCATGAGACCCCTTTCTGCTGCCCACAGAGCCAACATTCCCCAGCCTGTACCAACACCAGGTATTTAATGAGTAACTGTGGCTATAGCAGTGATTACAGTATATATTGCATTTTGAATTAGATGTTCTATCAGCCACTGTGTCAGCATGATGCACAAAGTATGCCCTTTCTTTGGCAGATACCCTGAGCCATGACTAGTGTTGAGCGATATCTTCCGATATCGGGAAATATCGGATCGGAGGATCGGATTGGATCGGACTGATACCCAAAAAATATCGGATATCGCTGATTTCAATACTGGAAACCAATGCAAATCAATGTGACACAAATATCGGAATGAAAATAAACCCTTTCCTTCTTTGTAGGTTAATTCCACATGAAGGAAAACATCTAAGAATAATGTAGAATGTATTGGGGGAGGTGGAGGAGACATTAAAGGCATAGAGGTTTAGCCCAATCAAATGGAATAGCAGGAATTTTTTTTTTAAGACGTTAGGAATTACAAAGATATTGACTATGTTAAGCTTTTTTATATTTTGTCAGATATTTATGTTTCACTACTTCCATGCTCTTCACCTTCTTTTTTACTTCTCCCACACTTTCTCCTTCATCATCCTCAGCAGCAGCATTGTTTTCATCAACTTCTTCTTCACTTTATTCATCTTCTTCTTCGCATTCTTCCCATTATTCTTTTTTTATACATCATTCATATTCTTCTTATTCAACTATTATTCTTCTTCATATTCTACTTCTTCATCGTCTTCATATTCTTCTTCATCATATTCTTATTTGTGACAGGCACTCCTGTAGTTGTTACCTATAAAAGTTTGAAGATTACACCTTCAGTTCTGCCTGTCACAAAAGATTTACAACAGGATTTGTCCGTTTTCACTTTGGCCTGCAGTAGGTATTTTTCAGGGGCAACACGAGGAGGAACAGACTCACCCCATACACTGCTTAGTCTTCTTCTGCTTATAATTTAGATAATATCTTTTGCTCTGTTTTTTAGTCTTATGCTTAATGTTCTTCTGCTTTTTGTTCTGCAGCTTCTTGTTCTTCTGCTTCTCGGTCTTCTGTCTCTTGTTCTTCTGTATCTTGGTGGTTGTCTTCTTGCTATTTGTCCCCTTGGTCATCTTCTTCAGGGTCATCTTCTTGGTCTTCTTTTGGGTGGTCTTCAGGGTCGTCATCTTCAGGGTCGTCGTCTTCAGGGTCGTTGCCTTCTTCGGGGTGGGCTTCAGGGTCGTCGCTTTCAGGGTTGTCATCTTTGGGGGTCATCATCTTCTTTGGAGTGGTCTTCAGGGTCGTCGTCTTCAGGGTCATCATCTTCGGGGTCGTCATCTTCTTCGGGGTGGGCTTCAGGGTCGTCATCTGTAGGGTCGTCGTCAGGGAGATCCAGAGTGATTACCAAAAACCATTTCAAAAAGCTTGAACTTGAAAATGTAGCAGAAGGTACAAGAAGGCTGAGGAACTGCCGAGAACCAACTGACGGTCCTGGAACCCGGATGGGTAGCAGAAGGTACAAGAGCCATTGGAATTACCGAGGACCAGCTGATGCTACTGGAACCCGGTTACTAAGCAGGAGGTACCTGTGCCAGAAAGCACTACCAAGGACCAGCAGACATTGGTGGAACTCGGATACTGAGAAGGAAGCACCTAATCAAAAGGCACTGCCTGGAACCAGCTGATGAAAAAAAGTTGCAAGGCCGCAAGCCGGCTGAAGTTACCGAAACCCACAGTCCTACAGGGGGTGCTTGTCCTATTGGCACTACGGAACCAGCCTTCATTGCCAGATCCCGCAGCCCACATAGGAAGCACCTAAACTGCAGGCACCATAGAGTCGGCTAACCCGACCGCAACATGACAGGACAACTTATTGGAGGCAACGTGACGTTGACACTAAAACAGCTGGCGTGCTGGAACCAGGCTGGGCATGAGGGAGTACCCGTGCCAAAGACACTGCCAGGAAACAGCTGGGAGTGCTGGAGCCCAGGATAAATCCTAGAAACAGAGTGGAGGCAGAGGCCTAATTGGAGCAAGTTTAAAATCAGTGGTAGTGTGAATGTGGACAGAGCAGGAGAAATTGCTGGACACACAGCAGGGGATCAGCTGACGTTACTGAACCCCAATAACACTGGAGCATGTGTTGAATGTGCAGATGGCACTTCTGAGTAGCAACTGGTGGTGTTGGAGCCCAGGGTAAATACTGGAAACAGAGTGGAGACAGAGGCCTAATTGGAGCAAGTTTAAAATCAGTAGTAGTGTGAATGTGGACAGAGCAGAAGAAATTGCCGGAAACACAGCAGGGGATCAGCTGATGTTACTGAACCCCAATAACCCAGGAGCAAGTGTTGACTGTGCAGATGGCACTTCTGAGCAGCAACTGGCGGTGTTGGAGCCCAGGGATTACAGTTCAGGTGGTAGAAACATGAAAACAACAGGAGACCTGGATACTGTTGCCAACCAATTATTTAATCTGGAAGAAGACTGGCAAATTCCTGCGAGATCCAGGCCCTGTTCATTTTCATAAAAGTAAGCCGGTCAACATTATCGGACGATAGTCGCATCTGACGGTCTGTTAGTACACCACCTGCGGCACTAAATATGTGTTCCGATAATGCACTAGCAGCAGGGCAAGCCAGCACCTCCAATGCATACTGGCTAAGCTCTGGCCTTGTATCCAGCTTAGAGACCCAAAACTTGAAGGGGGAAGAGCCGTGTGGGAGTACACTGAGAGGGCAAGACATGTAGTCTGTCACCATCTGACGGAAACATTGCCTCCTGCTGACTGGAGCCGTCTGTGATGGTGTAGACATTGGTGGCGGGGGACACAAAACTTTGCCACATTTGGGCCATACTGGTCTTGCCTTGTGCTGAGGCGCTGCTTCTGCTCACTCTTTGTGCAGAGCTTCCTCCACTGCCTCAACGCACTGAGCTGCTTTGTAAAGCACTAGCAGCACTGCTCTCAGGTGGAATTGAGAACATAATGGAATGCACCAGTGCGTCTTGGTACTCCCGCATTTTACGCTCCTGGTTTAACAGTGTTATGAGGCTTTGCAAGTTGTCCCGTTTGCGAGGATCTAGGAGAGTGGACACCCAATAATCAGCCATTTTGAGAATGTGGGTGATGCGGCAGTCGTTTCTCAGGCACTGCAGCATGAAATTAACCATGTGCTGCAGACTGCCAACTGGCCAAGAAATGCTGTCCCCCGCTTGAGGCGTGATCTCTGCCTGCTCTGCATCACCCCACCCTCGCTCTACATACTGACTACTAGAGCATTGTGTACCTCCCTCCTCTGGACAGATGTCTTCCTCCTCCATTGACTCCTCCTCATCCTCCTCACAAAGTTTCCCCTGTCTAGGCCTTTGTGAGGAACCACATTGCGTAGACTGTCCAGAAGCAGATGGCATTTGTGACTCCTCATCCTCCACCTCTTCCAAAACCCCCTCCCTTAGTGCTTGCAATGTTTTTTCAAGCGGGCAGATAAGGGGGATAGTCATGCTGACTAGTGCATTACCTGCACTCGCCATCCACCTGGAATCATTGAAGACACGTAAAACGTGGCAGAGGTCCTTCATAGAGGCCCACTCAGTGGTGGTGAAGTGTGAACAGCGCGCAGTGCGACTTGTTTGCGCCTGATGCAGCTGGTACTCCATTACTAGTGTTGAGCGATACCGTCCGATATTTGAAAGTATCGGACGGTATCGGCCGATATCGGAAAAATATCGGATATCGCCGATATCCGATACCAATACAAGTCAATGGGACACAAATATTGGAAGGTATCCTCTATGGTTCCCAGGGTCTGAAGGAGAGGAAACTCTCCTTCAGGCCATGGGATCCATATTCATGTGTAAAATAATGAATAAAAATAAAAAATATTGATATACTCACCCTCGGACGCGCCCTGGTTGTCACCGCTGCAACCGCCATGCTTCCCTTCCTAAAAATGAGCACGTTAAAGACCTTCGTTGACGTCGCGGCTTGTGATTGGTCGCTGAGCGGTCATGTGACCGCTCATGTGACCAATCACAAGCCGCGACGTCATCGAAGGTCCTTAACGCACTCATTCTTAGGAAGGATGGCGGTTGCAGCGGTGACAACCAGGGCGCGTCCGAGGGTGAGTATATCAATATTTTTTATTTTTATTCTTTATTTTACACATGAATCTTAATCCCGATACCGATTCCCGATATCACAAAAATATCGGAACTCGGTATCGGAATTCCCATACAGCAAATATCGGCCGATACCCGATACTTGCGGTATCGGAATGCTCAACACTATCCATTACTGCTGCCTGCTGCTCACACAACCTCTCTAACATATGTAACGTTGAATTCCACCTGGTGGGTAGGTCACATATGATGCGATGTTCCGGAAGGTGGAATCGGCGCTGCAGAGCTGCAATGCGCGATCTTGCCATGCTGGAACGCCGCAAGTGAGCGCACTAAATGCGGACCTTTGTCAGCAGTGCATCAAGATCCGGATGCTCCCTCAAAAAACTCTGCACAACCAAGTTGAGCACATGTGCCAGACAAGGGATGTGAGTGAGGTTGCCTAGGCCCAGAGCTGCCACCAGATTTCTGAAATTGTCACACACTACCATGACTGGCTGTAGACTCGCTGGCACAAACCACACATCGCTCTGCTGCTTGATGGCATTCCAGAGCTCCTGCGCTGTGTGGCTTCGATTCCCCTAGAAAATTAATTTCAATATGGCCTGTTGACGTTTGGCCACAGCTGTGCTCATATCGGTCGTAACAGGTAAGCGTTCACGGGTCCATGTGGAGGTAGACAGTGACATCACCTGCAGCGCTGATTCAGAGGAACTGGAGTATGAGGAGGAGTCAATGTGTACAGACTGGATTCCTGCAATCCTTGGATTTGGCAGAACACATACAGCGCCCCTCTCAAGATCTGTACCCTGCTCCACAACATTTACTTAATGGGCAGTGAGGGAAAGGTATCGTCCCTGTCCATGCTTACTGGTCCACGCATCGTTGGTCAGGTGGACCTTGCTACTGACGGTGTTTAGTAGCGCATGTTTAATTTTTCCCTCCACATGCTTTTGCAGGGCAGAGATGGCTAGCCTGCTGAAATAAAAGCGGCTGGGCACGTTGTATTGTGGGACTGCCAATGCCATGATGTTACGGAAGGTGTCAGTCTCCACCAGCCTGAATGATAGCATTTCAAGGGACAATAGTTTTGCAATGCCAGCATTCAGAGCCTGTGCTCAGGGGTGGTTTGCCGAGTATGGGCACCTTTTCTCTCATGCCTGTGCCACCGATGGCTGTAGACTGGCCTGGGAGTGTAAGGATGACAGTGAACGTGGTGCTGTGGGTGGTATGACACTGTCTCTGTACAACAGTGCCAGAGGTTCTTCCATGGCAATCCTGTGAGGAAGCCGAACCAGCTGTGTGTGAGCTGGAGGAAGAGGCTACAACACTAGCTGAAGAGGTGGTAGGTGCCGCTGTAGTTTGGCCTAGGTCTTCAGTGTGTCTTTGTAACTCCACCATGTGCTTGGTCTGCACATGTTTCCACATATTTGTGGTATTGAGGTTGCTGACACTTTACCCTCTTTTCACTTTCTGATTACACAGCTTGCATTTGACAAAGCAAATGTCATCTGCAACTGTGTCAAAAAAGGACCAGGCACTGCAAGTCTTGGGAGCGCCTGTTTTGGGTTTTGGATGATGCATGCTCCTAATTGGTGCCGAAGTGGAGGCTACAGGCAACCAAGTCTGCCCCTCCCTCTCCCTGCTTTTTTGGCCACTCAGGGAATCTCTTCCTCAGAGCTGCTCCCACCACCTTCCTGTAGCTCATGCCATGATGGGTCAAGGACCTCATCATCTACACTACCCTCTTCCACCAACTACTTCTCCTGGGTAGTCTCGACAGCACAGTACGCACCAGAAAGTGGCACCTGAGTCTCATCATCAGATGCATACTGAGGTGTGCTGACCATAGGCACTGGCCCACCCGCCTCTTCAGATTCAGAGAGACAAAGCTGATGTGCATCACTGCATACTACCTCTTCTTCAAATTCTAGAATGCTGCTTGGCTGGCCCCCTCTTTCCAAGCCAAGAGATTCAGAGAGCAGAAATAGAGATGGCTCCTGTCCAGGGCTCTCGGCTTCCTGGGCAATTTGGCAGGTGGTGAAGAGACAGATGGGTGCTCTTCAGTGCTCAGGATCTGAGTGGATCTGGAACTAATTGAAGTTGATGCATTAGCTGCCATCCATCCGTCAACACTTCAATTTGGTCCGCCCACAGCAGTGGGCTACGGCGAGCTCCTACAAAGCTGCACTTAAAGGACTGTTCCCTGGTAAAACTGTGGGATGCTGATTCACTGGTGCCCGCAGCAGGCACAAAATCCCCACGTCCTCTCCCTGCAGAAACTCCACACCCATGACCAGGTGCCTTACTCCCTGCCTTCTTCATCTTGGTAGACTGATAAAGATAGGCCGAAAAGTACTAAGGGCTTAGTGTGCTTATTCCTGAACAGCTGCTAACAGGTATAAGAAACACTAATTTTATAAAGTGGGGACTAGACTTTATTATGAGCTAATGTGGCCTACACAACTGTAAAATGGAGTGTTTGGTGAACTTTATTTCCTTTTTTTTTCACAAAAAGACACTGGATGTGCCCAAAGATGTAAAACTGATAGTATTACAAACTTTTTGTAGCTATTACAATGCAGGAAGGTAACCTACAGTGCAATATTTGAGGCTCCAAATAATGGGCTAATACTAATCTGGCTGGGGCTGCAGGGCACAAGCCAGCAGAAAGGCTCCTCTATCTACTCCTATATAGGGTTGAGCGACTTTTCCTTTTTTAAGGTCGAGTCGGGATTCGCGAAACCTGACTTTCTCAAAAGTCGAGTCGAGTAAAATCGGCCGATTATTATTGAAAAGTCGGGGTTGGGGGATCGGCCGAAACATGAAACCCAATGAAAGTCAATGGGAAATCTCTATATATTTATATTTACTTCAGCGCGATAATGTTGAAAAGCCGGTAATTCAATTGCCGGCTTTTCATTTCTCCTTCCTAAACCCGACATGATATGAGACATGGTTTACATACAGTAAACCATGTCATTTCCCCATTTTTTTGCATATTCCACACTGCTAATGTTAGTAGTGTGTATGTGCAAAATTTGGGCGCTGTAGCTATTAAATTAAGGGTTAAATCGCGGAAAAAATTGGCGTGGGCTCCCGCGCAATTTTCTCCGCCAGAGTGGTAAAGCCAGTGACTGAGGGCAGATATTAATAGCATGGAGAGGGTCCATGGTTATTGACCTCCCCCCTGGCTAAAAACATCTGCCCCCAGCCACCCCAGAAAAGGCACATCTGGAAGATGTGCCTATTCTGGCACTTGGCCACTCTCTTCCCATTCCCGTGTAGCGGTAGGATATGGGGTAATGAAGGGTTAATGTCACCTTGCTATTGTAAGGTGACATTAAGCCAGATTAATAATGGAGAGGCGTCAATTATGACACCTATCCATTATTAATCCAATTGTATGAAATGGTTAAAAAAACACACACAATATTGCAAAGTATTTTAATGAAATAAACACACAGGTTGTTGTAATATTTTATTGCACTCTCAATCCACCTGAAGACCCTCGACCTGTAACAAATTAAAAATAATAAACCAACAATATCTCATACCTTCCGTCGATATGTCCCACAATGTAAATCCATCTGAAGGGGTTAAAATATTTTAAAGGCAGGAGCTCTGCTATAATGCAGCTGTGCTTGTGCCTGTAAAACCCCGGGGAATGAAGGTAATGTAGGTCAATGACCTGTACAAGAATATTGCAATAAGCATAATTGGTGGTGTAGAGACGTACTAAAAATTAGAGTGATGGTCTATATATATATAGTCCACATACACCATCCATGCATGGACAATATGGATAACTGCCAAAAACCATATAGGAACAGCAAAAGAACATGCAGTCACTGGATCCAATAAAACAGTAAATCTTTATTACAAAACACTAAAATACATACACAAAGGCCAGACACATAATGAGCAAAATGGGGCCAGCAGATGACAAAAGAAATTTGCCTCAGGCAACAAAAAGAACGGTCACCCAAGGTATGGTGACCCCGGCAGCTATCCTGAACCACACAGCTGGTATAGCCAAGCACATAGCACGTCCCATGTTAAATAACCATGATAACAAAAGTATCGACAGTGCTGCCACAAAGGGCTCTCTAGTAACCAAAATGGTTATAATGGTAAGGTATAAAACATGTGAACGCTCAAATCCCTATGCGTATTACCTGCTGTACAGGGTCCGGACCGGTGCAGGGGACACGGGACAGGGGACCCTGTACAGCAGGTAATACGCACAGGGATTTGAGCGTTCACATGTTTTATACTTTACCATTATAACCATTTTGGTTACTAGAGAGCCCTTTGTGGCAGCACTGTCGATACTTTTGTTATCATGGTTATTTAACATGGGACGTGCTATGTGCTTGGCTATACCAGCTGTGTGGTTCAGGATAGCTGCCGGGGTCACCATACCTTGGGTGACCGTTCTTTGTGTTGCCTGAGGCAAATTTCTTTTGTCATCTGCTGGCCCCATTTTGCTCATTATGTGTCTGGCCTTTGTGTAGGTCAATGACCTGTAGTTACCTTCATTCACGGTGATGCGCCCTCTGCTGGATGTCCTCATATGAACTCGAACCTGGGAAGTTTTCTGAATATTTTCCCATGCTTGAGGTCATATGAGGACATCCAGCAGAGGGCGCATCACCGCGAATGAAGGTAACTACAGGTCATTGACCTACTTTCCATTCATTCGCTGGGGTTTTACAGCCACGAGCACAGCTGCATTAGCAGACCACCTGGGTGTAAAATTATTTAACCCCTTCAGATGGATTTACAGCGTGGGACGTGACAGATCATCGGAAGGTATGGGATATTGTTGTTTTTTTATTTTTCCTTTGTTACAGAGCGAGGGTCTTCAGGTGGATTAAGAGTCTAATAAAATATTACAACAACCTGTGTCTTTATTTCATTAAAAGACTTTGCAATAATGTGTGTGTGTGTTTTTTAACCATTTCATACAATTGGATTAATCATAGATAGGTGTCATAATTGACACCTCTCCATTATTAATCTGGCTTAATGTCACCTTACAATAGCAAGGTGACATTAACCCTTCATTACCCCATATCCCACTGCTACACTGGAATGGGAAGAGAGTGGCCAAGTGCCACTGGGGTGGCTGGGGGCAGATGTTTTTAGCCGGGGGGGGCCAATAACCATGGACCCTCTCCAGGCTATTAATATCTGCCCTCAGTCACTGGCTTTACCACTCTGGCGGAGAAAATTTTGCGGGAGCCCACGCCAATTTTTTCCGCGATTTAACCCTTAAACTTAATAGCTACAGAGCCCAAATTTTGCACATACACACTACTAACATTAGTAGTGTGGAAAAAATGGGGATATGACATGGTTTACTGTTTGTAAACCATGTCTCATATCTTGTCGGGTTTAGGAAGGAGAAATGAAAAGCCGGCAATTGAATTACCGGCTTTTCAGCATTATCGCGCTGAAGTAAATATAAATATATATATATATATATATATGTGTCTCAATGACATATATACAGTTAGGGCCAGAAATATTTGGACAGTGACACAATTTTCGCGATTTGGGCTCTGCATGCCACCACATTGGATTTGAAATGAAACCTCTACAACAGAATTCAAGTGCAGATTGTAACGTTTAATTTGAAGGGTTGAACAAAAATATCTGATAGAAAATGTAGGAATTGTACACATTTCTTTACAAACACTCCACATTTTAGGAGGTCAAAAGTAATTGGACAAATAAACATAACCCAAACAAAATATTTTGATTTTCAATATTTTGTTGCAAATCCTTTGGAGGCAATCACTGCCTTAAGTCTGGAACCCATGGACATCACCAAACGCTGGGTTTCCTCCTTCTTAATGCTTTGCCAGGCCTTTACAGCCGCAGCCTTCAGGTCTTGCTTGTTTGTGGGTCTTTCCATCTTAAGTCTGGATTTGAGCAAGTGAAATGCATGCTCAATTGGGTTTAGATCTGGAGATTGAATTGGCCATTGCAGAATGTTCCACTTTTTGGCACTCATGAACTCCTGGGTAGCTTTGGCTGTATGCTTGGGGTCATTGTCCATCTGTACTATGAAGCGCCGTCCAATCAACTTTGCAGCATTTGGCTGAATCTGGGCTGAAAGTATATCCCGGTACACTTCAGAATTCATCCGGCTACTCTTGCCTGCTCTTATGTCATCAATAAACACAAGTGACCCAGTGCCATTGAAAGCCATGCATGCCCATGCCATCACGTTGCCTCCACCATGTTTTACAGAGGATGTGGTGTGCCTTGGATCATGTGCCGCTCCCTTTCTTCTCCAAACTTTTTTCTTCCCATCATTCTGGTACAGGTTGATCTTTGTCTCATCTGTCCATAGAATACTTTTCCAGAACTGAGCTGGCTTCTTGAGGTGTTTTTCTGCAAATTTAACTCTGGCCTGTCTATTTTTGGTATTGATGAATGGTTTGCATCTAGATGTGAACCCTTTGTATTTACTGTCATGGAGTCTTCTCTTTACTGTTGACTTAGAGACAGATACACCTACTTCACTGAGAGTGTTCTGGACTTCAGTTGATGTTGTGAACGGGTTCTTCTTCACCAAATTAAGTATGCGGTGATCATCCACCACTGTTGTCATCCGTGGACGCCCAGGCCTTTTTGAGTTCCCAAGCTCACCAGTCAATTCCTTTTTTCTCAGAATGTACCCAACTGTTGATTTTGCTACTCCAAGCATGTCTGCTATCTCTCTGATGGATTTCTTCTTTTTTTTCAGCCTCAGGATGTTCTGATTCACCTCAATTGAGAGTTCCTTTGACCGCATGTTGTCTGCTCACAGCAACAGATTCCAAATGCAAAACCACACACCTGAAATCCACCCCTGACCTTTTAACTACTTCATTGATTACAGGTTAACGAGGGAGACGCCTTCAGAGTTAATTGCAGCCCTTAGAGTCCATTGTCCAATTACTTTTGGTCCCTTGAAAAAGAGGACGCTATGCATTACAGAGCTATGATTCCTAAACCCTTTCTCCGATTTGGATGTGGAAACTATCATATTGCAGCTGGGAGTGTGCACTTTCAGCCCATATTATATATATAATTGTATTTCTGAACATGTTTTTGTAAACAGCTAAAATAACAAAACTTGTGTCACTGTCCAAATATTTCTGGCCCTAACTGTATATATATATATATATATATATATATATATACAGTGGGGCAAAAAAGTATTTAGTCAGTCAGCAATAGTGCAAGTTCCACCACTTAAAAAGATGAGAGGCGTCTGTAATTTACATCATAGGTAGACCTCAACTATGGGAGACAAACTGAGAAAAAAAAATCCAGAAAATCACATTGTCTGTTTTTTTAACATTTTTTTTGCATATTATGGTGGAAAATAAGTATTTGGTCGGAAACAAACAATCAAGATTTCTGGCTCTCACAGACCTGTAACTTCTTCTTTAAGAGTCTCCTCTTTCCTCCACTCATTACCTGTAGTAATGGCACCTGTTTAAACTTGTTATCAGTATAAAAAGACACCTGTGCACACCCTCAAACAGTCTGACTCCAAACTCCACTATGGTGAAGACCAAAGAGCTGTCAAAGGACACCAGAAAAAAAATTGTAGCCCTGCACCAGGCTGGGAAGACTGAATCTGCAATAGCCAACCAGCTTGGAGTGAAGAAATCAACAGTGGGAGCAATAATTAGAAAATGGAAGACATACAAGACCACTGATAATCTCCCTCGATCTGGGGCTCCACGCAAAATCCCACCCCGTGGGGTCAAAATGATCACAAGAACGGTGATCAAAAATCCCAGAACCACGCGGGGGGACCTAGTGAATGAACTGCAGAGAGCTGGGACCAATGTAACAAGGCCTACCATAAGTAACACACTACGCCACCATGGACTCAGATCCTGCAGTGCCAGACGTGTCCCACTGCTTAAGCCAGTACATGTCCGGGCCCGTCTGAAGTTTGCTAGAGAGCATTTCGATGATCCAGAGGAGTTTTGGGAGAATGTCCTATGGTCTGATGAAACCAAACTGGAACTGTTTGGTAGAAACACAACTTGTCGTGTTTGGAGAAAAAAGAATACTAAGTTGCATCCATCAAACACCATACCTACTGTAAAGCATGGTGGTGGAAACATCATGCTTTGGGGCTGTTTCTCTGCAAAGGGGCCAGGACGACTGATACGGGTACATGAAAGAATGAATGGGGCCATGTATCGTGAGATTTTGAGTGCAAACCTCCTTCCATCAGCAAGGGCATTGAAGATGAAACGTGGCTGGGTCTTTCAACATGACAATGATCCAAAGCACACCGCCAGGGCAACGAAGGAGTGGCTTCGTAAGAAGCATTTCAAGGTCCTGGAGTGGCCTAGCCAGTCTCCAGATCTCAACCCTATAGAAAACCTTTGGAGGGAGTTGAAAGTCCGTGTTGCCAAGCGAAAAGCCAAAAACATCACTGCTCTAGAGGAGATCTGCATGGAGGAATGGGCCAACATACCAACAACAGTGTGTGGCAACCTTGTGAAGACTTACAGAAAACGTTTGACCTCTGTCATTGCCAACAAATGATATATTACAAAGTATTGAAATGAAATTTTGTTTCTGACCAAATACTTATTTTCCACCATAATATGCAAATAAAATGTTAAAAAAACAGACAATGTGATTTTCTGGATTTTTTTTTCTCAGTTTGTCTCCCATAGTTGAGGTCTACCTATGATGTAAATTACAGACGCCTCTCATCTTTTTAAGTGGTGGAACTTGCACTATTGCTGACTGACTAAATACTTTTTTGCCCCACTGTATATATATATGTATATATATATATATATATATATATAAATCGAAACCCATCTTTGGAGCGAAGATCGTCGACCCGATCCCACAGTGGGATCGGGTCGGGTTTTACGAAACCCGACTTTGCCAAAAGTCGGCGACTTTTGAAATTGGCCGATCCGTTTCGCTCAACGCTACTCCTATATAGTGTTTGAAAGCAATCTAGCTGGATATGGATGGAACCACACTAATAGGAGAAATCAGGAAAAATGAGCAGCACTAATGCAAAAAAGGACAATGTATGAGGCAGTAACACACGCTGAGCAGACTACAACTGGAGGTGGCTGCAGAAAACACTACAGCGTGAGCTGCACTCACACACACAGAGACCTCGCAGACAGCCATGAACAGTGCAGAGAACTGTGCACTAGCGCTGCAAGGCTGCAGAAAGGCTACTCTATCTACTCCTATATAGTGTTTGCAAGCAATCTAGCTGGATATGGATGGAACTACACTAATAGGAGAAATCAGGAAAAATGAGCAGTACTAATGCAAAAAAGTACAATGTATGAGGCAGTGATGCACGTTGAGCGGACTACAACTGGAGGTGGCTGCAGAACACACTACAGCGTGAGCTGCACTCACACACAGAGACCTCGCAGACAGCCGTGAACAGAGCTGCAAGGCAAAAGAAAGCTTCTCACACAGCGGTTGCTAAAGTAGCCTGGGCAAAGCACAATAAAGCAAATCGCTAGCTCAAACTGTCCCTCAGAGTCAGAACAACAGCGTCCTGACCCTAAGTAAATTCACAGCAGAGTGAACGCAAAATGGTGGCGGCAGCTTTATAGTGCATCATGACATCATTTCAGCAGCCAATCACAGCCTTGCCATTAGTTAACATGCCTAACATGCCTAACAGGATGTGCCCACACTTCTTAGGATCCTCATTGGCTGAATAAAATCAAACTGGCTCATTGCATTATGGGAACTTCCAATTCCGGTATTCAATATTCTAAAAGTATCGGAACTCAGTATCGGAACTCCGATACAGCGAATATCGGTCGATACCCGATATTTCAGTATTGGAATGCTCAACACTAGCCATGACCTCATGACACTTGGGCTAGCAGATGGAACTAGAAGCAATAACTGGTCTTGTTTGCTAATAGCACAGCAGATGGCTTTGTCATGCCCAAGAGGAGCAGATTGCCCTTCACAATTGTAGTAAACATTACATTTGTCAAAATTATTAATCCCTGCCTAGACTTGTATCTCCTGCCTGTCCATTATATTATATCTATTATGTGCTAGTGCTGTTGAAGATGTCAGGGCTGGCTACTCCTTGCCAAACAACTCTTTGCCAGACAATTCCTTGCCTGCCCCATCCTATTCTATACAGTGCGACTTTTGTCAATGCCTATAGATAGCCATACCAGCCATACATTACCTATCCACTGTGTTTTATTACTATACTATACTACTGCTCTTGAGATCGTTGGCCCTGATCTGTTAAACATCGCATTGCCTTACCAATCATATTCTACAGCTGCGACTGCCACATCCACTGCCACTCCTGACAAACGGTAGCATATATATCCTGTTTGTCCATTGTGTTCTAAAGTTTTCCTATAATGCTGCTTGCAACCCTACTGTACAACAATATTCTATTGTTTTAAAAAATAGCGTATCTTTATCTTGCAGTTGTGCGACTGGGGCAATCAGGATAGAGATAATCTTAACCCCTTAATCCGATATGACGTACTACCCCGACAAGGTGGCCTGGGACTTAATTCCCAGGGACGGGATAGTACGTCATAGCAATCGGCCGTGCTCACGAGGGGAGCACAGCCAATCGCGGCCGGGTGTCAGCTGACTATCGCAGCTGACATCCGGCACTATGTGCCAGGAGCGGTCACAGACACGCATATTAACCCCCAGCACACTGTGAACAAACATGATTTCAGCGTTTCAGGGGCTTAGGGAAGCATCGCTGCGGGCTTCCCTGAGACCCTCGGTACAAGGCGATGTGCTCACCTTGTACCGAGCGTCTCCTTCCTGCAGGCCCTGGATCCAAAATGGCCGCGGGGCTACTTCCTGGTCCTGCAGGGAGGTGGCTTACAAGAGCCTTCTCAGAGCAGGCACTGGTAAGCCAAGAGCAGTGCACATCAGATCGCTGATCAGACATAGTGCATTGCAAAGTGTCAGATCAGCGATCTGACCTTATAACATGATGCCGCCCACTAGGGCAATGTTATAAAGTTAAAAAATATATATTTAGATATGTAAAAAAAAATCCTAAATAAAGAAAAAAAATATTGTTCCCATAAATACATTCCTTTATCTAAATAAAAAAAACAATAGAAGTGCACATTGGGGTTGAGCGACTTTTACTTTTTTAGGGTCGAGTCAGGTTTCGCGAAACCCGACTATCTCTATAGTCGAGTCGAGTGAAATCGGCCGATTATGGCGAAAAGTCAGGGATCGACCGAAACACGAAACCCAATGCAAAGTCAATGGGATTTTTTTTTTTTTTCTCTCTCTCTCTCTCTCTCTCTCTCTCACTCTCTCTCTCTCTCTCCCCTCCGTCCCTGAACAGAAAAGCTGGTGTTACACATTTCAAATCGCTGCAGCGCACAAGCGACAAGATGACGATAGGCGTCCACGCCCCTAAGACCTATGTAATCACTCTGCCCACGCTCCTTCATTGGCTGAAAAAATGGCGCCAAGCGCGTCATACGAAACGCGACTTTGGCGTGAAAGTCGCGTACCGCATGGCCGACCCCACACAGGGATCGGGTCGGGTTTCATGAAACCCGACTTTGCCAAAAGTCGGCGACTTTTGAAAATGAACGATCCGTTTCGCTCAACCCTAGTGCACATATTTAGTATCGCCGCATCCGTAACAACCCGACCTATAAAAGTTTCCCACTAGTTAACCCCTTCAGTGAACGCGGTAAAAAAATGAGGCAAAAAACAACACTTTATTATCATACCGCAGAACAAAAAGTGGAATAGCAAGCGATTAAAAAAACAGATATAAATATCCATGGTACCGCTGAAAACATCATCTTGTCCCACAAAAAACGAGCTGCAATACAGCGTCATTAGCAAAAAAATAAAAAAGTTATAGTCCTCAGAATAAAGCGATGCAAAAATAATTATTTTTTCTATAAAATAGTTTTTATCGTATAAAAGCGCCAAAACATAAAAAAATTATATAAATGAGGTATCGCTGTAATCGTAATGTCGCGATGAATAAAAATGCGTTATCCATATTACCAAACGCGGAATGGTATAAACACCCCCCCAAAAGAAGTTCATGAATAGCTGGTTTTTGGTCATACTGCCTCACAAAAATCGGAATAAAAAGCGATCAAAAAATGTAATGTGCCTGAAAATTGTACCAATAAAAACGTCAACTTGTCCGGCAAAAAAAAAAGACCTCACATGACCCTGTGGACCAAAATATGGAAAAATTATAGCTCTCAAAATGTGGTAACGCAAAAAAATATTTTTTCCAATAAAAACCGTCTTTTAGTGTGTGACGGCTGCCAATTGTAAAAATCCACTAAAAAACCCGCTATAAAGGTAAATCAAACCCCCCTTCATCACCCCCTTAGTTAGGGAAAAATAAAAAAAAATTCAAAAAATATATTTATTTCCATTTTTCCATTAGGGTTAGGGCTAGAGTAAGGGCTAGGGTTAGGGCTAGGGTTAGGGCTAGGGTTTGGTTAGGGTTTGGGCTAGGGTTATGGTTAGGGCTAGGGTTAGGTCTAGGGTAAGGGTTTGGGCTAGGGTTAGGGTTAGAGTTGGGGCTAGGGTTAGGGATTGGATTACATTTACGATTGGGATTAGCGTTAGGAATGTGTCAGGGTCAGGGGTGTGGTTATGGTTATGGTTGGGATTAGGGTTAGGGGTGTGTTGGAGTTAGAGGTGAGGTTAGAGTTGGGGTTAGGGGTGTGGTTGGGATTAGGGGTGCGTTTGGGTTAGGGTTTTAGTTAGAATTGGGGGTTTCCACTGTTTAGGCACATCAGGGCTCTCCAAACGCGATATGGCGTCCGATCTCAATTCCAACCAATTCTGCGCTGAAAAGTAAAACAGTGCTCCTTAACTTTCGAGCTCTCCCATGCACCCAAACAGGGGTTTACCCCAACATATGGGGTATCAGCGTACTCAGAGCAAATTGGACAACAACTTCTGAGGTCCAATTTCTCTTGTTACCCTTGGGAAAATAAAAATTTGGGGGCTAAAAAAAACAATTTTTGTAGGAAAAAAATGATTTTTTTATTTTCACGGCTCTGCCTTATAAACTCTAGTGAAATACTTTGGGGTTCAAAGTTCTCACAACACATCTAGATAAGTTACTTGGGGGGTCTAGGTTCCAATAGGGAATCACTTGTGGGGGGTTTCTACTGTTTAGGTACAACAGGGTGTTAGGACTGGCGGAATGCACCAAGACAGATGGTAAAGATGCGTTCGCAGTCCGGGGTCCACCGTGCAGGTGAAAACCTGCTGCTAGCAATTAGCAGACTATATGGCGGTACACTAAAGTATGCACGCGTGGGTTAACCTCACCCAGCGTGAAAGAAGCAATCCTGTTAAGGCACAGGACCGCGGTACCGCACCTAAAGCGCGAGCAAGTAGTCAGCGAACTCAACCCCAACTAGGATTGAAGTCCGATTAGACCCTTGCTGGCACAACACCGCAAGTGGGTGTGTAAGGAAACTGAAGAGCAATATTAAGGCACAAGAGTGCATGCAGTGCCGCACTGACGAACGCCACTAAACACCCAGGCTTGGGTAAGGAAAGCACCGAGGAAGTGCACGGCGCCGTACTGGCGGTCACAGCAACTGGACGCTATAATGTGTGACTAGTGCTGTAGGATAAGTTGGGCGCTAGGTAGCAGCCATACACCTTCCACGAACAGTCATTCAATAGGGTAAGGGTATCCAAGGACGACTTGCACTCACAACATACACACATTAGCGATTGAAAGACAATACTAGCGCATGGCCGTGCGGTCATGCGCAGTTTATATAGCAGCAGCACAGGAAGTGGCCACAGCACCTTTGCCCTTCCAAGATCTGCCAAGAGGACCAATGGAATGTGCTGCAAAGCCTGAGCACATGACCCTCGATCTCCAACGGGAGATCTTACCCTGGGCATGCTCAGTACGTGTAGACAAGGACTTAGTCCCAGAGAAGTCCGCTCACTGCTGACCAGCACTGACTTTAATGGCAGAGACTGGAGAAGCAGCAGTAACTCTCAGAACAGAGTGAGAATGAGCAAGACGCTGGGACCGACGTCTCTGCTGAGCAGACTCCACTGCGGCTGGACAAGAATGGGATACCGCAGCGGAGGTGGGTCGAGATTCCCCCTGTGCAGAAGCGGGAACTCGACCCCTAACACAGGGTCTCTGCAAATGCAACGTGACGCCTGCAGACTAATCCATCTAAGTCTGCATTCCAAATGGCGCTCCTTTCCTTCAGAGCTCTGCCATGCACCCAAAAAGTGGTTTCCCCCCACATATGGGGTATCAGTGTACTCAGGACAAATTGGACAACAAATTTTGGGGACCACTTTCTCCTGTTACCCATGGGAAAATACAAAACTGGGTGTTAAAGATAATTTTTGTGGAAAAAAAATGATTTTTTATTTTCATGGCTCTGCGTTATTAACTATAGTGAAACACTAGGGGGTTCAAAGTTTTCACAACACATCTTGATAAGTTCCTTAGGGGGTCTAGTTTCCAAAATGGGGTCACTTGTGGGGGGTTTCTACTGTTTAGCTACATTAGGGGATCTGAAAACGCAATGTGACGCCTGCAGACCATTCCATCTATGTCTGCATTCCAAATGGCGCTCCTTCCCTTCCGTGCTTTGCCATGCTCCCAAATGATAGTTCCCCCCACATATGGGGTATCAGGGTACTCAGAACAAATTGCACAACAACGTTTAGGGTCCAATTTCTCCTGTTACCCTTGGGAAAATACAAAACTGTGGGCTAAAAAATAATTTTTGTGAAAAAAAAAGAATTTTTATTTTCACGGCTCTGCGTTATAAACTGTAGTGAAACACTTGGGGGTTCAAAGCTTTCAGAACACATCTAGATAAGATCATTAGGGGGTCTACTTTCCAAAATGGATGGTTTCAATGTTTAGGCACATCAGGGGCTCCCCAACGCCACATGGCGTCCCATCTCAATTCCAGCCAATTTTGCATTGAAAAGTCAAACGGCGTTTCTTCCCTTCTGAGCTCTGCTATGCACCTAAACAGTGGTTTACCCCACATATGGGGTATCAGCGTACTCAGGAAAAATTGCACAACAATGTTTGGGATACAATTTCTTCTGGTAACCTTGGGAAAATAAAAAATTGTGGGCGAAAAATTCATTTTTGTGAAAAAATATTATTTTTTATTTTTACGCTCTACATTATAAACTTCTGTGAAGCACTTGGTGGGTCAAAGTGCTCACCACACATCTAGATAAGTTCCTTAGGGGGTCTACTTTCCAAAATGGTGTCACTTGTTGGGGGTTTCAATGTCTAGGCACATTAGTGGCTCTCCAAACGCAACATGGTGTCCCATCTCAATTCCAGCCAATTTTGCATTGAAAAGTCAAATGGCGCTCCTTCCCTTCCAAGCTCTGCCATGCACCCAAGCAGTGGTTTACCCACACATATGTGGTATCGTGGTACTCAGGACAAATTGTACAACAACTTTTGTGGTCTATTTTCTCCTGTTACCTTTGGTAAAATAAAACAAATTGTAGCGGAAGTAAATTTTTTGTGAAAAAAAATTAAATGTTCATTTTTTTAAACATTCCAAAAATTCCTGTGAAGCACCAGAAGGGTTAATAAACTTCTTGAATGTCGTTTTGAGCACCTTGAGGGGTGCAGTTTTTAGAATAGTGTCACACTTGGTTATTTTCTATCATATAGGCCCCTCAAAATGACTTCAAATGTGATGTGGTCCCTTAAAACAAATGGTGTTGTAAAAATAAGAAATTGCTGGTCAACTTTTAACCCTTATAACTCCCTAACAAAAAAAATGTTGTTTCCAAAATTGTGCTGATGTAAAGTAGTCATGTGGGAAATGTTACTTTGTGTGACATTTCTCTGTGATTTAAGGGTATAAAAATTCAAATTTGGGAAATTGCAAAATTGTCAAAATTTTTGCCAAATTTCTGTGTTTTTCACAAATAAACGCAGGTAATATCAAAGAAATTTTACCACTGCCATGAATTACCATATGTCTCGAGAAAACATTGTCAGAATCACCGGGATCTGTTGAAGCGTTCCAGAGATATAACCTCATAAAGGGACAGTGGTCAGAATTGTTTAAAATTGTCCGGGTCTTTAACGTGCAAACCACCCTCGGGGCTTAAGAGGTTAAGTGACAATTGAGCAGAGGCAATAATCTTCATTACTCCACATTTGGAGTTTGTCAGCAAGCTGATTTAAAAAAAATCATAATTTTCTATTGTTCTAAAAAAACAGTGTTTCTTTATCTAGCAGTTGTACGACTAGCTCAATTCAGGTACAGATCTTAAGTGACAATTTAGCAAGAGCAATAATCTTCAATATTCCGCATTTGGAGTGTGTCAGCAGCCAATTTAAAAAAAATCATGATTTTCTATTGTTCTGAAAAATAGCATATCTTTATTTGGCAGTTGTGCGACTGGCGCAATCTGGGTACAGATAATCTTAAGCGACAATTTAGTAAGGGCAATAATCTTCATTACTCCGTATTTGGAGTGTGTCAGCAAGCCAATTTGAAAAAAACCATTATTTTCTATTGTTCTAAAAAATAGCTTATCTTTATCTAGTAGTTGTGCGACTGAGGCAATCGGGGTACAGATAATCTTATTTGACAATTTAGCAGGGGCAATAATCTTCATTACTCCGTATTTGGAGTGTGTCAGCAAGGTAATCAACAGGGAGTACAAGTTTCACCATTGCACAATGTGCCAAGTTTTCACAAAGTACAAAACATGAACCACGTGGGGTATACATACATGACCACTAAGTACTTGTTGCAGAAGCAGGAAGAAGATAGTCCGCCGAAAGCCTGAGATAACTTTCGGAAATCTGCACTGACACACCGCCACCTTGTTATACACTTTATTATCGCACACAACAAGACCTGGTTGGAAGTTCATCAGGAAGAGACACTGATCAGTCTGTTCTTTTATCACCTTCAACATCTCGGCTGCATTGTGAGCTTTATCACCTAAACAGATAAGCTTCAGCAGAGCATGCTGATGCTTTGTCAAGGCAGTGTTGCAGACCTCCCAGCTGGGGAGTGATTGGGAGGCTACTTTTGGTAAGGAGGTGGAGAGACTGGAACTGTAATGCAAGGAGCCTGAAACCCTGATGGAAGTTGGGACTGCTGTTCTTGGCGTGGTTAAGATGTGTGATGTCCCAGCTTCTGACTTCCCAGACTCCATCAGGTTCAGCCAGTGTGCTGTAAAGGAAGTCCAGCATCCCTGTCCACAAGAACTAGTCCACATATCTGTGGTAAAGTACACCTTCCCTGTGTTTGCGTTGACCAAAGCAAGGCAGATATTGTGTAACATGTGCTTATTTAACATTGACGGCACACCAGGAACAATAGTGTTGGATGGTAATCGAGTACCGTGGGGCTGCCACTGTCAAGAGGATGCAGAATGAATCAGTTCCCAAAAGGCTAAATGGCAACATTTCAAGGCCTATTAATCTGGCTATGTGGGTGTTTAGCATTTTGGACTGTGGGTGGGTTGATATTTCTGCTTTCTGTTAAACATCTAGGGCAGGAACAAGTGAATGCTCCACTGGGACAATGAACTGGAAGTGGTTGCTGACTGTTGTGTCTGTGCAACTGCAGGTTGTGGGCAGGAGGCATTAGCGCCTGCTTCATGGACAGCAGATTGGGAAGGCCGTAACGCAGGAGAAGGGGCAGTGGTTTCACCATCGGTCACAGATTTTGTACCCAGGCGTTCAGCCCACCTACTGGGGTGCTTGGCTGTCATGTGCTTTTGCATGATGGTGGTGATCAGGTTGGCAGTGTTCTTGCCTATTCTTAGTTTGCGTTTGCAGATGATGTAAATAACAGTTGTTTTGTCTAAAGGAATTTCAGAAAAAAACTGCTATACAGGGAACAATGCACCCTTGGCCTGTTATCTAGCTGAGTGCAGGGGGCTCTGTGGAATGTAAGCTCCCAAGGGCAGGGTCTTCTCCCCTCTGTATCAGTCTGTCATTGTTAGTTTGTTTAATGTAAGTGTTATCTCTAATTTGTATGTAATCCCTTCTCATGTACAGAACCATGGAATCAATGGTGCTGTATACAATGGGTATGGAAAGTATTCAGACAATTAAAACAGAAATGTAGTAATTTGTGTAAATGTATTAAAAAAGAAAAACTAATTTATCACATGGTCATAAGTATTTAGACCCTTTGCTCAGTATTGAGTAGAAGCATCCTTTTGAGCTAGTACACCCATGAGTCTTCATGGGAATGATGCAACAAGTTTTTCACACCTGGATTTAGGGATCTTCTGCCATTCTTCCTTGCAGATCCTTTCCAGTTCTGTCAGGTTGGATGGTGAACGTTGATGGACAGCCATTTTCATGTCTCTCCAGAGATGCTCAATTGGGCTTATTTCAGGGCTCTGGCTGGGCCAGTCAAGAATGATCACAGAGTTGTTCTGAAGCCACTCCTTTGTTATTTTTAGTTGTGTGGTCATTGTCTTGTTGGAAGGTGAACCTTCGGCTAAGTCTGAGGTCCAGAGCACTCTGGAAGAGGTTTGCATCAAGGATCTCTGTACTTTGCCGCATTCATGTTTCCTTCAATGACAACCAGTCACCTGTCACTGCAGCTGAAAAACACCTCCATAGCATGATGCTGCCACCTCCATGTTTCACTGTTGGGATTGTATTCGGCAGGTGATGAGCAGTACCTGGTTTAGAATTATCACGAAAAAGGTCTATCTTCATCTCATCAGACCAGAGAATCTTATTTCTCATAGTCTGGGAGTCGTTCATGTGCTTTTTAGCAAACTATATGCAGGATTTGATATGTCTTGAACTGAGGAGAGGCTTTCTTCGGGCCACTCTGCCATAAAGGCCAGACTGGTGGAGGGCTGCAGTGATAGTTGACTTTGGGGAACTTTCTCCCATCTCCCTACTGCATCTTTGGAGCTCAGACATACTGATCTTGGGGTTCTTCTTTATCTCTCTCACCAAGGCCTTTCTTCCACGATTGCTCAGTTTGGCTGGAAAGCCAGGTCTAGGAAGACTTCAGGTGGTCCCAAACTTCTTCCATTTGCAGATTATAGAGGCCACTCTACTCTTAAAAACTCTGAGTACTGCAGAAATTCTTTTGTAACCTTGGCCATATCTGTGCCTTGCCACAATTCTGTCTCTGAGCTCCTTGGCCAGTTCCTTTGATCTCATGATTTTGGGAGACTCGCGCAGGTTTCTCGCATCACACTCACAAGTGTGATCTAGGCCTAATAACAACAGTTGACCGAGTTCTCCCGCTGTTCAAATCACTACCCCTTCTTGCCTGTTTTTATGCTATGGACCCATCTCTGTCTGCACTGCTGTGCTCGCTAGGCATGCCACCTTGCCAGGTTGGATCAGTGGCCTCATCATCGACCACGACATCTTCTAATTCCTCAATCTGATCCTGATCTTCCTTCTGAGATTCGATTTTAGGCTGACCTGATGGCAACTGTGAGTTATGATTATCCTCCACCTCTTCAGACATGAATTGACCTTCCCCAACGTGACTTCTTCCTGGCCGTGGGTGCACAAGTGTTTGGGCATCAATGTGCTCCACCTAGTCATGACCCTCTTTAATTGTGCACATTGAGAGGCCTGACAAATTACAAGGGAACGTAAACAGATCCTAAGAGTGGCCAGCATTGGGGTCGTATGTCTCCTGGGACTCTTGGTGTTGTGAGGAAGGGGGACCAGGTGGAGTATTCAGAGGACCCGCCTCTTGACTAGTGAGACTGGACTGTGTGGAAGACTTCGTGGTGCTGCTTGTCAACATATTGAAGGGTTTGTCTGCCATCCAACCCACAACATCCTTGCAATTGTCTGGGTTTGTCAGTGGTGTACCACACTGACCACATTTTCACAGGAAGCTAGAACGAGATCCAGTGTTCCTTCTGATATGTAACATGACCTTGGGGGGCACCATCACATCCACGTCCCTTAACGTCACCCTTTCTCATGTTGAATGCTTTATGTTTATGGAACAAGTACCCTCACAGTGGTGTTATGTACAAATTCAATATATCTAGCAATGTGTGGCAAATTTTTTTTAAAGATATCAGCTTTATTACACACGGCAACTGCCGACTCATGATAATTAGAGATAAATAGTCACAGTTTCATATCTCTGCAGGCTTTGCGACAGTTGCACAACTGCTAGATAAAAATACCCTATTATTAAACCAATAGAAAATGTGTAGGCTTGTGCAGATTGGACAATGACACTCCTGTCTCTTCCCCTTGAGGAGGCTGCTTCCAAGTAAAATGAGGCTTGTATATGTTCATGACATAGGTTTCAGGCCTGACAGACTGACCACAATACAGGCCCTCACTTGCATACACCATATTCTGAATTTAATTCTAATGCTTTTGGTGTCTGGTAGAATCCAGCTTACTGTAATTGATCATACAGCTCCCCCAACTCCTGTAAAATATTCACCTTTCAGTGGCTTCACGTGCTATGACAGTTGTTCCATTGGGATCCAGTGGCAAAAACGAACTGTGGAGCTTACAAAATGCAGGTTTCACTTTGCTAATTGTCAAGAAAAGGGCCGCATAATGACATGGCGGTGGACATGGTGGTGGTGGTGGGCAAAGCCCGAATTTCAAATAGGCATGTTTTAGCTGGCATTATAAAGAGATGGGGGATATGTATTCCACTATCTGGCTAACTATTTGGCATGAGGGAGGGTCCTCCCAAATGTAGGAGTGAGAGTCCTCACAATTGTTAAAGTAAAAAATAAAGCCAACACGCTCTGTGTGAACATATGCTAAAGGGGAGGTATATATATATAAATATACATTTTAGTTTTGCGTTATATACAGGTGCTTCTCACAAAATTAGAATATAATAAAAAAAGTTATTTGATTTCAGTTCTTCAATACAAAAAGTGAAACTCATATGATATATAGAGTCATTACAAACAGAGTGAGCTATTTCAAGAAAACCTAAAAGTCATTATCTCAGTAAATTAGAATACTGTATAACACCAGCTTGAAAAATTATTTTAATATCCGAAATGTAACCTACTGGATTGTATGTTCAGTAAATGCACTCAGTACTTGGTCGGGGCTCCTTTTTCATCAATTATTGCATCAATGTGATGTGGCTATCCGCCTGTGGCACTGCTGAGGTGTTATGGAAGCCCAGGCAGGTTTGATTGCAATCTTCAGCTCATCTGCATTGTTGGATCTGGTGTCTCTCATTTTCCTCCTGACAATACACCATAGATTGTTTATGAAGTCAAGGTCAGGTGAGTTTACTGGCCATTGGCCAATCAAGCACAGTGATGCTGTTGTTTTAAAACCAGCTAATGGTACTTTTGGCAGTGTGGACAGGTGCCAAGTCCTGCTGGAGAATGAAATTTCCATCTCCAAAAAGCTTGTCGGCAGAGGGAAGCATGAAGTGCTCTAAAATTTCCTGGTAGACGGCTGCGCTGACTTTGCTCTTGATAAAACACAGTGGACCTACACCAGCAGATGACATGGCTCCCCAAACCATCAATGATTGTGGAAACTTCACAATAGATCTCAAGCAGCTTTGTTTGTGAGCATCTCCACTCTTCCTCCAGACTCTGGAACCTTGATTTCCAAAATGAAATACAAAATTTTCTTTAGTCTGAAAACAATACCTTGGACCACTGAGCAACAGTCCAGTTCTTTTTCTCCTTGGCCCAGGTAAGAAACTTCTGGCATTATCTATTGGTCAAAAGTGGCTTGACACAAGGAATGAGACACTTGCAGCCTATGTCCTGGATACGTCTGTGTGTGGTGGCTCTTTAAGCAATGATTCCAGCAGAAGTTCACTCCTTGTGAATCTCACCCAAATTTTTGAATGGCTATTACTCCTTTCAAGGCTGCGGTTATACTGATTGCTTGTGCACCTATTTCTACCACACTTCTTCCTTCCATTCAACTCTCCATTAATATGCTTGGATACAGCACTCTGTGAACAGCCAGCTTCTTTAGCAATGACCTTTTGTGGCTTACCCTCCTTGCGGAGTGTGTCAATGACTGCCTTCTGGACATCTGTCAAGTCAGCAGTCTTCCCCATAATTGTGAAGCGTAGTGAAGGACTTTTTTAAATGCTTAGGAAGCCTTTGCAGGTGCTTTTTGTTGATTATTCTAACTTACTGAGATAATGACTTTTGGGTTTTCATTGGCTGTAAGCCGTAATCGTCAACATTAACAGAAATAAACTTTTGAAATAGATATTTTTGTAATGACTCTTTATGAGTTCACTTTTTGTATTGAAGAACTGAAATAAATTAACTGTATGATGATATTCTAATTTTGTGAGAAGAACATATACATATAACCATGAAGAAAATAATGTTTCTTAGTATTTTTCCCTTTAAAAAAAAATTTTGGTTTGGTAGGTCTTTTTAAAAGTCCTTAAAACCGTCGCAACAGTCTGACAACATTATTCTTAGATACCATACATGAGTGAGAAAGGCATGCAGGCTTTTTCCCATCCATTTCAACTTTTTTCCATGCCCCCAGACCTGTTTGTTGGGTCCAGCAGAAAAATATTCAGCTTTTCCTTTGACTTGCATTGGATTCGTTATTCAGTGCAAATACACAGATATTAGAAATTATTTGTGCTGATTTTCCCGAGCCTGAATATTTCACTATTCAATCATCACTATATTTGAATCTTCAAAAAGGTCAAATTTTGTTAAATCTGTTTACTACACTTAGAATATTATGTCAACATCACATTTCACTTGTATTAATATAGAGGATGCATGTTCTGTAACAAAAGATTATATATCAAATAAATGAAACTCCTATGGCTTCTATGTGACATAAACATAATTTCTGTTATGATTGCATATATGTAAATAAAAAAAACTATTAAGCCCTTATCTATCTACTAAATCACTTGTTCATCTCTGATATTCCATTATTGTTACCAAGGTAAATCATTACCCTGGAAGATTTTAATTACACTAACCAGGTTTCTGAGGTCATTATTTACCCTGTAACATTTTATTACTGTAACCAGGTTGATGAGTGCTTTATTACTACGTGGCATATTGTCAAAATATCTTGGCTCCTTGTTCAAATTAATTTTGTTATATTACGTTTATTACATTTATATTAACCTCTTTGCTGCAAATATTAAACAAAAGTCATTTGAATTAGTTTTTAAATAGTATTTGTTATTTTAGATTTATTTATTTATTCAAAAAAATTCTACTTTAAAATAATTAGCACATTATTAAGAACTTAAGGGCAAAATAGTTATTTTTTTATTACTGAAGGAACTGACAAATATACTTATTAGAAAGGATCAGTAATAAATGACATATTTGTCAATATCAGCATGTGCAGTGAGGAAAATAAATATTTGATACACTGCTGATTTTGCAAGTTTTCCCACCTAAAAAAAAATACAGAGGTCAGTCTACACACTCAGACCAAAGAGCTGTCTTAAGACACCAAGGGCAAAATTGTAGACCTGCACAAGGCTGGGATGGGCTTCACGGTATATATACAGTATATACTCATGTATAAGCCGAGTTGTTCAGCACCTTTTTTGTGATGTATATGCCCCCTTGGCTTATGCATGAGTGATTGTCCCAGGTTACAGCGGGGAGTAGGAGCGGAGGAGCAGCGGGCCACAGGAGGAAGGAGCCAGTGGTTGCATCTAAAGCCTTGCCCACTGCTAAAGATAATTAACTATTCACTGCACTGGCAATGAATTGTTAGGGCTAGCGGAATGCACCAAATAATTATAAGGATGGTATAAGGTGCGTTCGCAACCCGGGGTCCATCGTGCAGAGATGGAACCTGCTGCTGAGTAATGACGGACTATATGGCGGTATAATGTGGATACACACGGGTTAGCTTCACCCAGTATGAAGGAAGTGAACCCTGCTGCGTCACAGGGCCGCGGTACTGCACAAAGAGCGCAAGCAAAGAGTCACAGACCTCTGTCCCAAGACTCAGGGAAAGAGTTCCTCTAGACCTTTTGCGCTCGACACCGCTACTGGGGTGTCAGAGATTAATAGAACTAATAATTTACTGCACAAGAGTGCGTGCAGTGCCGCTCTGGCGGATGCCACTAATCACCCAGACTTGGGCCAGGAAAGCGCTCTATTAGCGCACGGTGCCACACTGGTGGTCACTGCTATCAGATGCTGTATTGTGTGGTAGCTGTGTGGGATTACACTGTCAGGCGCTAGGTAGCTTCCACCATTCGCAAAAAATGAACAACACTAGGGATGGGAATGATTCGGAGCTTTCATACATCCACAGGCATACATCCACACACACACACGATAATAAGTTTACACTAGCGCATGGCCATGTGGCCATGCAAACCTTTTATAGCGGAAGCTCTCCGGGACCTTCCTAGTGGTCCAATAGGAGCTGCTACAGGACCTGAGCATGTGACCCTGACCTCCAATGAGAGGTCATCCCTTGGGCCTGCTCAGAAGAAGAAAAGCAGAACTTAGTCCCAGGGATGCCCGCTCACTGCTGATCAGTACTGGTTACAATAGCTGAGCCGGAAGGACAGCAGAAACCAGCTGCACAGTATCAGCTTGAGCCAGAAGCTGGGACCAATGTCTCTGCTGAGCAGGCTCTGCTGCAGCTGGAGGAGAATGGGAGACCGCAGCGGAGATGGTTTGAGATTCCCCCTGTGCAGCGGTGGGAACTCGACATCTAACATTACTCCCCCTCCTAGGGCCCCCCTCCGTGGGCCTTGCTATGCTCAAAGGCAGCAATGAGCAGCGGGGCCCGAATGTGCTCAACAGGCTCCCAGGACCTGTCCTCTGGGCCATGACCCTTCCAATCCAAAAAATAGAATTTTTTGCCACATACCACCTTACACCCCATGATAGTGTTCACCTTGTACTCGTCCATGGACAAACCCGATGTCCCGGCAGATGACTCAGAAAACCGGGACATGTGAACGGGCTTTTGGAGCGAAACATGAAAGGTGTCAGTGATACCCAGGCATGGAGGAAGGGCCAGACGGTAGACCGCAGGATTAACCTGTTCCAGGACCTTGAAGGGGTCTAGGTAGCAAGGGGCAAATTTAGTGGAATCAACTCGCAGTATGATGTTACGGGCAGAGAGCCACACTAAATCGCCAGGAGCAAAGGTCGGAGTGGAGCGCCGATGTGCATCAGCGGATGCCCTTATTCTCTCCTTGGAGGCCCGGATAGCATACTATGTGCGGTCCTAAATGTCATGTGCCTCCACAGCCCAGTCTGCCACCCTGGAGTCGGCGGAAGACAGGGGCATGGGTACAGGAACCCGCGGATGCTGGCCGTAATTAAGGAGGAATGGGGTCTGCCCAGTGGAGTCAGCTACGGTGTTGTTCAGCGCAATCTCCGCCCACGGTAGCAAGGATGCCCAGTCATCCTGCATGAGACAAAATGTTGCAGGCATGTGACCAGGGTCTGGTTGGCCCTATCTACCAACCCATTTGGATGGTATGCTGAAGAGAGATTCAGCTCAATGCTGAGAAGATGACAAAGATCTCTCCAGAACCGAGACGCAAACTGGGGACCCCGGTCGCTTACAATTTTGTCTGGCATACCGTGTAGGTGGAAAACGTGCTTTATAAGCAACGCCGCCAAGGCCTGTGCAGAAGGTAGCTGTGGAAGAGGCACCAAGTGCACCATTTTGGAAAAATGGTTGGTGACTACCCAAATAATGGTACAGCTATGGGACTTGGGTAAGCCTACCGCAAAGTCCATCCCGACCATTTCCCAGGGCCTGTCCGTCACTGGCAGGGGGTAAAGTAGCCCAGCCAGCTGTTGCCGAGGAGATTTATTCTTGGCGCAGGAGACACATTCCCGAATATAGTCTCCGATGTCACGGGCCATATGCGGACACCAGTATGTCCTTACCAGAAGTTCAGATGTCCTCTTGGTCCCAAAATGTCCACCCACCCTGGACGAGTGAATCTAAGAGAGACCCTCCGGTAGCAAATTAGATGGCACAAAGGTCTTGCCCGGGGCACAGGCTCAAGCGAAATCGGGGCCACGGTCCTCAGGCTCTCTGAAGGGACAATTAGCCGAGGCTCCTCCTCCTCCTCCTCTACTGATGACACTACGGAGTCGCAGAGAGATGCTCCCATCGGCACGGATGTTCTTATCCCTGGAAAGAGAGTGGAGGGTGAAGTGGAAATGGGAGAAGAACAAGGACCATCTAGCCTGGCGAGAGTTTAGCCGCTGGGCAATCTGTAAATAAACCAAATTTTTGCAGTCAGTATACACTTGGAAGGGAAAACGAGCCCCCTCCAGGAGGTGTCTCCACTCTGAGAATGCCAACTTCATAGCTAGCAACTCCCTGTCCCTGATGGAAAAATTCCTCTCTGCTGGTGTGAAGGTCTTGTAGAAAAAGAAGCAAGGATGCTTCTGACCTTGAGGGCGATGTGGGATGGTAGCGCTAGCAAAATGAGACATAATAGAGAGGAAGGCCTTGGAGACCTCCTCCTACCAAAATTTGGGATTAGCTCCCTTCTTGGTGAGGGCAACCAGGGGAGCTACCAAGGTTGAGAAGTGGGGAATGAACTGGCGATAATAGTTAATGAACCCCATAAAGCGCTGCACCTCCTTGAGAGAATGGGGTTGCTGCCAGTCTATCACAGCCTGTAGCTTGGCAGGATCCATAGCCAATCCCTGGGCGGAGATGATATAGCCAAGGAAAGGCTAGGACTCCTGCTCAAACACGCACTTCTCCAATTTGGCACAGAGGGAGATTGCCCGTAGGAGGTCGAAGACTTTGCAAACATCTCTCGGGTAGGAATCTAAATCTGGAGAGTAGATGAGAATATCATCCAGATAGACTACAACCGAGGTGGTGATCATATCCAGGAAGATATCGTTCACAAAGTCTTGGAAAATGGCAGGAGCATTGCAGAGCCCAAAGGGCATCACCAGGTTTTCATAGTGCCCGTCCCTGGTGTTAAATGCTGTCATCCATTCGTCCCCCTCACGGATGCGAATCAAGTTGTAAGCACCCCGCAGATCAAGCTTAGTAAATACCTTCGCTCCCCGCAACCTATCGAATAACTCAGATATCAGGGGCAGAGGGTACTTGCTCTTAATGGTTATGGCGTTAAGACCCCTGTAATCTATGCATGGACGTATAATTCTCCGTTCATCTTCTGCACGAAGAAGAACCCCACCCCTGTAGGTGACACTGACTTCCTAATGAATCCCCTTGCCAGATTCTCCTGAATGTATAAGGCCATCACCTCCATCTCCGGGTGAGACAGGGGATAGACTCGACCCCAGGGAGGCTCTGCACCAGGTAAGAGGTCAATAGGACAGTCATAGGGGTGGTTAGGCAGAAGGTTCTCCACAGCCCTCTTGGAGAACACGTCCACATAGGGCCAATAGTGCTTGGAGAGAGAGAAAAGATCTGCGGGTAATTCAGTAGTAGCAACCTGAACGCACTCCCTCAGACATCTACCCTCACAAGATTCACTCCATCCCAGAATTCTCCCAGAGGACCACTCAATATGAGGAGAGTGGTAGAGTAGCCATTCTATCCCTAACAGGACCTCATCAACTCCCTCAGGAATGTCGAGCAAGGAAATAATCTCCTGATGAGATGGCGATATAGGAGATATGGATAAGGTAAATGGGATGGTCTGGTGTGTTATATGTGAGGGCAATGTCGGCCCATTCACCACTCGTACGGTCACAGGTTTGGCGAGCATCACCAGGGGTATTGCGTGTCATTGGGCGAAGGCAGAAGACATAAAATTGCCCTCTGCTCCAGAATCCACACAAAGCTCTACAGTAAGAGTGGAAGGGCCTATGGTAATTGCCCCCTTGAAGGACAGTTTGGAGGAAAACGTCGCCGTGTCTAGTGTACCTCCTCCTAAAACCACTTGACACTGACATTTTCATGACCGCTGGGAACATCTGGAGACAAGCGGTAAGGGACTTAGATCCCGCATGTAACACCTTCATGGCCTCATGTGGCTTGGATGCCTGGAACGGAAATTCCAAAGGTTTGGCGAAGGTGGGAGCCAGTGGAAACCTCTGCCTACACTGGGCTCGTTCCAACCTTCGCTCGTTAAAACGGAGGTCCATGCGAGTTGATAGAGCTATTCTCCATAGCTCCTCCAGTGTGGCGGGAATCTCCCTAGTGGCCAAAGCATCCTTCACATAATCAGCCAGCCCCCTCCAAAGTACAGGGATGAGGGCTTTATCCAGCCACGCCAGCTCAGATGCTAAAGTCTGGAAGTGAATGGAAAAATGGCTGGCCAAGGATGAGCCCTGTGTCAGTGCCAGCAGTTGGAGCACCATGTCAAGGGTGACTTAAGGTCCTAAAAAGACCTGTTTCACAGTGCTAAGGAACTGCGGAGCACTCTGCACCACATGATCGTCATGCTCCCATAGTGGCGTAGCCCACTCCAATGCCCTGCCCGACAAGAGAGAAATAATAAATCCCACTTTAGCCCGCTCTGAGGGGCAATGTGCAGCCTGGAGCTCAAGGTGTATCACACACTGGTTCACAAATCCTCTGCATGACTTGCTATCACCAGAGTATTTATCTGTGAGCGGGATGTGGGAAAAAAATCGGAACAGGGGTGGCAGTGGACAAACTAGCTGCAGCCACGCTAACAGCCTGAACAGCTACTGCGGTAACATCCACAGCCAGGGTTGTGCGCTCGAGAGCCGCCAACTTGCCCTCCAGCTGTTGGATGTACCGCTGCAGTCGCTGTTCATCCACCATTACTAGCCAGACCCTGGTGCTAGTGTAATGTTAGGGCTAGCGGAAAGCACCAAATAATTATAAGGATTGTATAAGATGCGTTCACAGCCCGGGGTCCACCGTGCAGAGATAGAACCTGCTGCTGAGTAATGACAGACTATATGGCGGTATAATGTGGATACAGACATGGGTTAGCTTCACCCGCTATGAAGGAAGTGAACCCAGTTGTGTCACAGGGCCGCGGTGCCGAACAAAGAGCGCAAGCAAAGAATCATAGAACTCTGTCCCAAGACTCAGGGAAAGAGTTCTTCTAGACCACTTGCGCTCGACACCGCTACTGGGGTGTCAGAGATTAATAGAACTAATAATTTACTGCACAAGAGTGCGTGCAGTGCCGCTCTGGTGGACGCCACTAACCACCCAGACTTGGGCCAGAAAAGCTCTCTGTTAGCGCTGTATCGTGTGCTAGCTGTGCGGGATAGCACTGTCAGGCGCTAGGTAGCTTTCACCATTCGCGAACAGTCAACAACACTAGGGATGGGAATGATTTGGAGCTTTCATCCATCGACAGGCATACATCCACACACACACAATAATCTTAATAATAATCTTTATTTTTATATAGCGCTAACATATTCCAAAGCGCCTTACAATTTTTGCACACATTATCATCACTGTCCCCGATGGGGCTCACAATCTAAATTCCCTATCAGTATGTCTTTGGAATGTGGGAGGAAACTGGAGAACCAGGAGGAAACCCACGCAAACACAGGGAGAACATACAAACTCCTTGCAGATGTTCTCCAAGGTGGGATTAGAACACAGGACTTCAGCGCTGCAAGGCTGCAGTGCTATCCACTGAGACACCGTGCTGCCCCGATAATAAGTTTACACTAGCGCATGGCCGTGCTGCCATGCGAACCTTTTATAGCGGAAGCTCTCTGGGACCTTCCTAGTGGTCCAATAGGAGCTGCTACAGGACCTGAGCATGTGACCCCCAAACTCTAATGAGAGGTTGTCCCTTGGGCATGCTTAGAAGAAGAAAAGCAGGACTTAGTCCCAGGGACATCCGCTCACCGTTGATCAGTACTGATGAGCCTGGAAGGACAGCAGTAACCAGCTGCACAGTATCAGCTTGAGCCAGACGCTGGGACCAACGTCTCTGCTGAGCTGGCTCCACTGCGGATGGAGGAGAATGGGAGACTGCAGCGGAGATGGTTCCAGATTCCTCCCGTGCAGCAGCGGGAACTTGACACCTTACATGAATATTCATTTCTTTTATAGCACTCGCACAGCTACAGCCGCAGCCATCGGCTTCCAGCGGCTGACGGGCTCTCATGGGTGCCCGCTCATTGAGGTATGAATATTCACCTCTCTCCACTCCCATAGGTGTGGAGAGAGGTGAATATTCATTACCTCAATGAGAGGGGACACTTGATCGCTCAGGCACAGGAACTGTTGGCACCAGATCAAGATGCTGCGAGGGCGTGCAAGGATAGTAAGTAGGATGGTTTTTATATTACGCTTTTCTCATGTGGGCCATTCATACAAGAATGGGGATGAGGAACCATGCAGACAAGGATCTCAATAAGGAGTCATGCATGCAAGGATGAGGATGAGAAACCATGCATGCCAGAATAGGGATTAGAGGACAATGCATACCCAACATATACTCGAGTCAATAAGTTTTCCCAGTTTTTCTATGCAAAATTAGGTGCTTACACTCAGTTCGACTTATACACGAGTATATACGGTACATATATATATATATATATATATATATATATATATACAGTTGCGCTCAAAAGTTTACATACCCCAGCAGAATTTTTGCTTTCTTGGCCTTTTTTCAGAGAATATGGATGATAACAACAAAACTTTTTTTCCACTCATGGTTAATGGTTGGGTGAAGCCATTTATTGTCAAACTACTGTGTTTTCTCTTTTTAAAGGGAACCTGTCACCCCGTTTTTTCAGTAGGAGATAAAAATACTGTTAAATAGGGCCTGAGCTGTGCTTTACAATAGGGTATTTTTTGTCCCCTGATTCCCTACCTATGCTGCCGAAATACCTTACAAAAGTGTCCTTTTTCGCCTGTCAATCAGGCTGGTCAGGTCAGATGGGCGTGGTCACAGCGCTGTTTCTCCCCCACAGCTTGCTTATGTTCCCGTTGGTGGCGTAGTGCTTCTTGCATGCGCAAGTGCCGAATACAATGCGCAGCTGTAGAAAAAGAGCGCGCTCGCCGCTATTCAGCGGTTTTTCGGTGGGCGCGGCCATCTTCCTGAGGCCGCGCGTGCGCAGATGGAGTCTCCTGCTTCCTGGGGCTTCAGGAAAATGGCCGCGGGATGCCGTGCGTGCGCAGATGGACATCGCGGCGGCCATTTTCCTGAAGCCGAGATTCAAACTCGGCTTCAGGAAAATGGCCGCTGCGATGTCCATCTGCGCATGCGCGGCATCCTGCGGCCATTTTCCTGAAGCCCCAGGAAGCAGGAGACTCCATCTGCGCACGCGCGGCCTCAGGAAGATGGCCACGCCCACCGAAAAACCGATGAATAGCGGCGAGCACGCTCTTTTTCTACAGCTGCGCAGTGCATTCGGCACTTGCGCATGCGAGAAGCACTACGCCACCAACGGGAACATAAGCAAGATGTGGGGGAGAAACAGCGCTGTGACCACGCCCATCTGACCTGACCAGCCTGATTGACAGGCGAAAAAGGACACTTTTGTAAGGTATTTCGGCAGCATAGGTAGGGAATCAGGGGACAAAAAATACCCTATTGTAAAGCACACCTCAGGCCCTATTTAACAGTATTTTTATCTCCTACTGAAAAAACGGGGTGACAGGTTCCCTTTAAATCATAATGAGAGCCTAAAACATCTAAATGACCCTGATCAAAAGTTCACATACCCTGATGATTTTGCCCTGATAACATGCACAGAAGTTGACACAAATGGGTTTGAATGGCTACTAAAGGTAACACTTCATCTTTCATCCAGCCACTGATGTTTATGGATTATGAGTCATTGGGGAATCAAAAGAGTTGTCAACAGATCTACCAGAAAAGGTAGTTGAACTGTATAAAACTGGAAAGGGATACAAAAGGATATCCAAGGAATTGATAATGCCAGTCAGCAGCGTTCAAACTGTGATTAACAAATGGAAAATCAGGAGCTCTGTAAAAGCAAAACCTTGGTCAGGTAGACTAACAAAAATGTAGTCCACAACTTACAGGAAAATTGTTCAGGTTGCAAACAAAAACCCACAAATAACATCATTTGAAATACAGGACTCTCTGAAAACTAGGGGTGTGGCTGTTTCAAGATGCACAATAAGGAGGCACGTGAAGAAAAATGGGCTGCATGGTTGTGTTGCCAGAAGAAAGCCATTACTGCGCAAATGCCACAAAGTATCTTGCATATAATACACAAAACAGCACAGAGTTACAAGCCTCAAAACTTCTGGAACAAGGTAAATTGGAGTGATGAGACCAAAATTGAATTTTTTGGCCACAACTAGGGTTGAGCGAAACGGATCGTTCATTTTCAAAAGTCGCCGACTTTTGGCAAAGTTGGGTTTCATGAAACCCGACCCCTGTGTGGGGTCGGCCATGCGGTACGCGACTTTCGCGCCAAAGTCGCGTTTCAATGACGCGAAAAGCGCCATTTCTCAGCCAGTGAAGGTAAACGCAGAGTGTGGGCAGCGTGATGACATAGGTCCTGGTCCCCACCATCTTAGAGAAGGGCATTGCAGTGATTGGCTTGCTGTCTGCGGCGTCACAGGGGCTATAAAGAGGCGTTCCCGCCGACCGCCATCTTACTGCTGCTGATCTGAGCCTAGGGAGAGGTTGCTGCAGCTTCGTCAGAAGCAGGGATAGCGTTAGGCAGGCTCCATTAACCACCAAACCGCTTGTGCTGTAGTGATTTCCACTGTCCAACACCACCTTTTGTTTGCAGGGACAGTGGAAGCTACATTTTTTTTTCCTCAGCGCTGTAGCTCATTGGGCTGCCCTGGAAGGCTCCCTGATAGCTGCATTGCTGTGTGTACGCCGCTGTGCAAACCAACTGCTTTTTTCAAAGCACAAATCCTCTTGTTCCTTCCTTTCTGCACAGCTATCTTTTTTGTTTGTCCACACTTTTTATTTAATTTGTGCATCAGTCCACTCCTTATTGCTGCCTGCCATACCTGGCTGAGATTACTGCAGGGAGATAGTAATTGTAGGACAGTCCCTTTTTCTTTTCTTTTTTTAATTCTCCCTAAAAAAATAAGTTGTGGGAGATTAAGATTGGCATTTCTGCTAGAGTGCCATCCCTGTGTGTGCCATCTCTCTCACATAGTGGGCCATAGAAAGCCTTTTTATTTTTCTGTTTTTTTTGGGGGGGGTTTATAAATTCTCCCTGAAAAAAAAAAAAACAGTGGGAGATTAATATTGGCCTTTGGGCTTGTGTGCCAGTCCTGAGTGTGCCATCTCTCTCTCAAATAGTGGGCCATAGAAAGCCTATTTATTTATTTATTTTTTTTAATTGGTTTCTAAATTCTCCCTGAAAAAATAAAAAAAAACAGTGGGAGATTTGTTAGGAGTCGAGTTTCCTCTGCTGCACAGGGGGAATCTCGATCCGTGTCTGCTGCGGTCTCCCATTCTGCTTCGGCCGCAGTGGGCTCTGCTCAGCGGAGGCGTCACTCCCAGCGTCTTGCTGGGACTGATTCTGTGCAAAGGGTTACTGCTGCCTTTTCTGGCTCTCCTGTTGTACCCTGCACTGATCTGCGGCAAGCGGGCTTCTCTGGGACTAAGTCCTTATTTGCACACACTGAGCATGCCCAGGGCAAGATCTCCCGTTGGAGATCGAGGGTCACATGCTCAGGTACTGCAGCACATCCCATTGGTCCTCTTGGCAGGTCCTGAAAGGGCAAAACTTCTGTAGCTGCTTCCTGTGCTGCAACTATATAAACTGCGCATGACCGCACGGCCATGCGCTAGTATTGTCTTGATATAATGTGTGTGTGTAGATGGATGTATGTCGATGGATGAAAGCTCCTAAGTATCCCTCCCTAGTGTTGTTGACTGCTCGCAGATGATGGTAGCTATCTAGCGCCCGACTAGCCATCTGCACGTAACACACATCACAGCGTCCAGTTGCTGTGTCCGCCAGTACGGCGCCATGCGCTTCCTCTGCGCTTTCCTTACCCAAGCCTGGGTGGTTAGTGGCGTCCGTCAGTGCGGCACCGCATGCACTCTCGTGCCTTTATACACTATTTTTATAGTTTCCTTACACACCCAGTTGCGGTGTTGTGCCAGCAAGTGGTCTAATCGGACTTCAATCCTGTGTTGGGGTTGTGTTCGCTGACTTCTTGCTCGCGCTCTATGTGCGGTACCGTGGTCCTGTGACGCAACAGGATCGCTTCCTTCATGCAGGGTGAAGTTAACCCGTGCGTGTATACTTATAGTACCGCCATATAGTCCGTCTTACTAGCAGCAGGGTTTTTACCTGCACGGTGGACCTCGGACTGCGAACGCACCTTGGTTCATATCATCTATACTTGGTGCGTTCCGCCAGTCTTTAACATGATTAATATTGGCCTTTCTGCTTGTGTGCCAGTCCTGACTCCTGGGTGTGCCATCTCTCTCTCTCAAATAGTGGGCCATAGAAAGCCTATTTTTTATTTTTTATTTGGTTTCTAAATTCTCCCTGAAAAAATAAAAAAAAACAGTGGGAGATTAATATTGGCCTTTCTGCTTGTGTGCCAGTCCTGACTCCTGGGTGTGCCATCTCTCTCTCTCAAATAGTGGGCCATAGAAAGCCTATTTTTAAATTTTTATTTGGTTTCTAAATTCTCCCTGAAAAAATAAAAAAAACAGTGGGAGATTAATATTGGCCTTTCTGCTTGTGTGCCAGTCCTGACTCCTGGGTGTGCCATCTCTCTCTCTCAAATATTGGGCCATAGAAAGCCTATTTTTTTTATTTGGTTTCTAAATTCTCCCTGAAAAAATAAAAAAAACAGTGGGAGATTAATATTGGCCTTTCTGCTTGTGTGCCAGTCCTGACTCCTGGGTGTGCCATCTCTCTCTCTCAAATAGTGGGCCATAGAAAGCCTATTTTTTTTTATTTGGTTTCTAAATTCTCCCTGAAAAAATAAAAAAAAAACAGTGGGAGATTAATATTGGACTTTCTGCTTGTGTGCCAGTCCTGACTCCTGGGTGTGCCATCTCTCTCTCTCAAATAGTGGGCCATAGAAAGCTTTTTTTTTTTTTTGGTTTCTAAATTCTCCCTGAAAAAAATAAAAAAAAAACAGTGGTAGATTAATATTGGTCTTTCTGCTTGTGTGCCAGTCCTGACTCCTGGGTGTGCCATCTCTCTCTCTCAAATAGTGGGCCATAGAAAGCCTATTTTTTTTTATTTGGTTTCTAAATTCTCCCTGAAAAAATTAAAAAAAACAGTGGGAGATTAATATTGGCCTTTCTGCTTGTGTGCCAGTCCTGACTCCTGGATGTGCCATCTCTCTCTCTCAAATAGTGGGCCATAGAAAGCCTATTTTTTTTTATTTGGTTTCTAAATTCTCCCTGAAAAAATAAAAAAAAACAGTGGGAGATTAATATTGGCCTTTCTGCTTGTGTGCCAGTCCTGACTCCTGGGTGTGCCATCTCTCTCTCTCAAATAGTGGGCCATAGAAAGCTTTTTTTTTTTTTTTATTTGGTTTCTAAATTCTCCCTGAAAAAATAAAAAAAAACAGTGGGAGATTAATATTGGCCTTTCTGCTTGTGTGCCAGTCCTGACTCCTGGGTGTGCCATCTCTCGCTCTCAAATAGTGGGCCATAGAAAACCTATTTTTTTTTTATTTGGTTTCTAAATTCTCCCTGAAAAAATAAAAAAACAGTGGGAGATTAATATTGGCCTTTCTGCTTGTGTGCCAGTCCTGACTCCTGGGTGTGCCATCTCTCTCTCTCAAATAGTGGGCCATAGAAAGCCTATTTTTTTTTATTTGGTTTCTAAATTCTCCCTGAAAAAATAAAAAAAAAACAGTGGGAGATTAATATTGGCCTTTCTGCTTGTGTGCCAGTCCTGACTCCTGGGTGTGCCATCTCTCTCTCTCAAATAATGGGCCATAGAAAGCATTTTTTTAATTTGGTTTCTAAATTCTCCCTGAAAAAATAAAAAAAACAGCGGGAGATTAATATTGGCCTTTCTGCTTGTGTGCCAGTCCTGACTCCTGGGTGTGCCATCTCTCTCTCTCAAATAATAGGCCATAGAAAGACTATTTTTTTTTTTATTTGGTTTCTAAATTCTCCCTGAAAAAATAAAAAAAAACAGTGGGAGATTAATATTGGCCTTTCTGCTTGTGTGCCAGTCCTGACTCCTGGGTGTGCCATCTCTCTCTCTCTCAAATAGTGGGCCATAGAAAGCCTATTTTTTTTTATTTGGTTTCTAAATTCTCCCTGAAAAAATAAAAAAAAACAGTGGGAGATTAATATTGGCCTTTCTGCTTGTGTGACAGTCCTGACTCCTGAGTGTGCCATCTCTCTCTCAAATAGTGGGCCATAGAAAGCCTATTTATTTTTTTTTATTTGGTTTCTAAATTCTCCCTGGAAAAATTAAAAAAAACAGTGGGAGATTAATATTGACATTTGTGCTTGAGTGACAGTCCTGCGTGTGTGGCATCTCTCTCATTTGGTGCCACAGAAAACAGAGTGTGTAACATTGTGCCTGATTTTCCTTGCGGTCTCACCCACCTGTAAAGGGATATCTAAATCATACTGAAGTTATAGCTCACCGTGTAAGTTGTTTGACAGCAACAAATACCGTTACTTTGGTTACGTTTTTAAAACATTGAGGAAGTCTGGTGGAAGAGGTCATAGCCGTGGGCGTTCATTGTCAGCTGGTAATGATGGTAGTGGAGCATCAGGTGGTCGTGGGAAAAAAAATATAGCACCTAAGTCTGGAGCTGTGGAGCCAGGTTCGTCGTCTGGCTACACAAGGCCTCGAACGCTCCCTTTTCTCGGAGTAGGAAAACCGCTTTTAAAGCCGGAGCAGCAAGAGCAAGTTTTGGCTTACCTTGCTGACTCAGCCTCTAGCTCTTTTGCCTCCTCTTTTGAAACTGGTAAATGTAAAAGCAGTGCGTCATTAGTGGATGTTCACGGTCAGGGACAAGTCGCTTCCTTGTCCTCGTCAGCAAAAACAACAACAGAGAAGGATGCAGCAGGCGACACAACGGGTTACTCCATGGAGCTCTTTACACATACCGTCCCTGGCTTAGAAAGTGAAAAAGTTAACAGGCCATGCCCATTACAAGTTGAATCTGACATGGAGTGCACTGATGCACAGCCACAGCCAGACTACTATGCTGGTCCTTTGACTCAGACCACAACATTGCCCTCGCAGGGTACTGATCCAGAATCAGACCCTGATGAGACTATATTGCCCCGTCACGAACGCTATACCACCGACTTACACGGTGACACAGACGAAGTTGCACACGAGCTAGAAGAGGAGGTAATAGATGACCCAGTTGTTGACCCCGATTGGTAGCCATTGGGGGAACAGGGTGCAGGCGGCAGTAGTTCTGAAGCGGAGGAGGAGGGGCTGCAGTAGGCATCAACATCGCAACAGGTTCCATCTGCCGGGCCCGTAGATGGCACAAAATGCATGGCAAAGCCAAAACCTGTTGGAGTACAGCGTGGCCATCCGGTTAAAGCTCAGTCTGCAATGCCTGAAAAGGGATCCGATGCTTGAAAGAGTGCAGTCTGGCATTTTTTTAAACAACATCCAATTGATCAGCGCAAAGTCATCTGTCAAAAATGTTCAACTACCTTAAACAGAGGTCAGAATCTGAAAAGTCTCAATACAAGTTGCATGCATAGAGATTTAACCACCATGCATTTGCAAGCCTGGACTAACTACCAAACGTCCCTTAAGGTTGTAGCACCCTCGGCCAATGAAGCTAGTCAGCAACGCTACATCCCTTCCGTCACTGTAAGGCCACCATTTTCCGCACCACTTGCAGTATCTGTGCAGGTTTCTTTGCCAGGCCAAAGCAGTCAGGGTCAGGGAATCACCAGTTTCGTAGTAGGAAACACTGCATCTAGGGCACCGGCGGTAAGAATACCGTCTCCAACCGTCTCTCAGTCTGCCATGTCCACCGGCACACCCGCTAGTTCCACGATCTCCAGCTCTCCAGTCCAGCCCACCCTACATGAGACTCTGGTTAGAAAAAGGAAGTACTTATCCTCGCATCCGCGTACACAGGGTTTGTACGCCCACATAGCTAGACTAATCTCGTTAGAGATGATGCCCTACCGGTTAGTTGAAAGCGAAGCTTTCAAAGCCCTGATGGACTACGCTGGACCACGCTACGAGCTACCCAGTCGACACTTTTTTTCCAGAAAAGCCATCCCAGCCCTCCACCAGCATGTTAAAGAGCGCATCGTCCATGCACTCAGGCAATCTGTGAGTACAAAGGTGCACCTGACAACAGATGCATGGACCAGTAGGCATGGCCAGGGACGTTACGTGTCCATCACGGCACACTGGGTGAATGTGGTGGATGCAGGGTCCACAGGGGCCATCAATTTCGGGACAGTTCTGCCTAGCCCACAGTCTAGGAAACAGTTGGCTGTAGGCGTTCGCACCCCCTCCTCCTCCTCCTCCTTGTCCTCCTGCAGAAGCGAGAGCTCATCCACAGACCGCAGTCGCCCAACCACTCCATCCGCAGCTGCCACTGTTGCACACCAGTTGTCCCATTATGGGGCAGCTACTGGCAAGCATCAGCAGGCTGTATTGGCTATAAAGTGTTTGGGCGACAACAGACACACCGCGGAAGTTCTGTCCGAGTTCTTGCAGAAAGAAACGCAGTCGTGGCTGGGCACTGTAGATCTTGAGGCAGGCAAGGTAGTGAGTGATAACGGAAGGAATTTCATGGCTGCCATCTCCCTTTCCCAACTGAAACACATTCCTTGCCTGGCTCACACCTTAAACCTGGTGGTGCAGTGCTTCCTGAAAAGTTATCCGGGGTTATCCGACCTGTTCCTCAAAGTGCGCGGACTTTGCTCACATATCCGCCGGTCGCCCGTACACTCCAGCCGTATGCAGACCTATCAGCGGTCTTTGAACCTTCCCCAGCATCGCCTAATCATAGACGTTGCAACAAGGTGGAACTCAACACTGCACATGCTTCAGAGACTGTGCGAACAGAGGCGGGCTGTTATGTTTTTGTGGGAGGATACACATACACGGGCAGGCAGTAGGATGGCAGACATGGAGTTGTCAGGTGTGCAGTGGTCGAAGATACAAGACATGTGTCAAGTCCTTCAGTGTTTTGAGGAATGCACACGGCTGGTTAGTGCAGACAACGCCATAATAAGCATGAGCATCCCCCTAATGCGTCTGCTGATGCAAATTTTGACGCACATAAAGGATCAGGCGTCTGCAGCAGAGGAAGAGGAAAGCCTTGATGACAGTCAGCCATTGTCTGGCCAGGGCAGTGTACAGGACGAGGTAGCGGGTGAAGAGGAGGTGGAGGACGAGGAGGATGATGGGGATGAGTATATTTTTAATGAGGAAGCTTTCCCAGGGCCACTGGAAATTGGTGGCGTGGCAAGGCCCGGTTCTGGTTTTTTGAGGGACACAATTGACGTAGATTTGCCTGAAACTGCCCCTCAACCAAGCACAACCGCAGATTTGACAACTGGAACTTTGGCCCACATGGCGGATTATGCCTTACGTATCCTCAAAAGGGACACATGCTTTACTAAAATGATGAACGATGACGATTACTGGTTGGCCTGCCTCCTTGATCCTCGCTATAAAGGCAAATTGCAAAATATTATGCCACATGAGAACTTGGAACTAATATTAGCAACCAAACAATCAACTCTTGTTGACCGTTTGCTTCAGGCATTCCCAGCACACAGCGCCCGTGATCGTTCTCACACGAGCTGCAGGGGGCAGCAGACCAGAAGTGATAGAGGTGCAGAAATCAGAAGTGGCGTTGGACAGAGGGGTTTTCTGACCAGGTTGTGGAGTGATTTTGCTATGACCACAGACAGGACAGGTACTGCTGCATCAATTCAAAGTGACAGGAGACAACATTTGTCCAGTATGGTTACTAACTATTTTTCATCCCTTATCGATGTTCTCCCTCAACCGTCATTCCCATTTGATTACTGGGCATCCAAATTAGACACCTGGCCAGAATTGGCAGAATATGCATTGCAGGAGCTTGCTTGCCCGGCAGCTAGTGTCCTATCAGAAAGAGTATTCAGTGCTGCAGGTTCAATATTAACTGAAAAAAGGACTCATCTGGCTACCCAAAATGTTGATGATCTAACCTTCATTAAAATGAACCACAACTGGATTTCGAATTCTTTTGCCCCACCTTGCCCGGCCGACCCCTAGCTTTCCTATGAAAAGGTCTTGCCTGTGGACTACTCTGAATGACTTTACCAATCTCGTAATTTGCAGCAGCTGTTTGTCCAGCATACAACATGTTTACACCTCCCTAAATGGCCAAACTCCCCACACGGGGCCGTGGTATCGCCACTTGGCGCAAGCACCCGTGAGAGTGCTGTTTGTCTGAAGAGGTGGGTGTGCCCACTTTTGGTCGACGACACTGCCACTGGGTCCCTCATAGTACAATATAGTGTCTCTGGCGGTGGTGGTGCGCACCCAACGTCAGACACACTGTTGTAACATGAGGAGCCCTGGGCCTGTACCACCGGCCACAAGAGAGTTCCCCCACTCCCAGCTCAAACATTGCTCTACCACTTGCACAATTATCTCTCACAGTTCCACCAATGTTTAGTCTATGCGCTGACATCCTTAAATTCCTGCCACTGACAATACCATTGTGTTGACATGTATGATGGTACTTAACATAGTCAGGGGCAGCGTCCTATATTTACCCAAGTAAATACTTTGCGCCAAATTACTAGGTCTGAAACTACGCAGAGGAGCCCACCCCTGTACCTAATGATTGCACCCTTTTGTGTTTTCGTTTTGTTGTAATGCGAGACATAAACATGTATTTATTGTTTGGGACTACTAACTGGCAGACACTCATTACAATCAGCCTCCGCTGACAACACCAATGCTGCCTGTGTACCCCTGCAAGAGAATTCCAAGTTTCTACAGCCAAATTTTATTATGTTAGGCCTACTACGCCTGTCTGTGGTCCCTCCTTCCACTAGTCCTCCAGTGACCTGTCTACTGCTGCCCGTGTACCCCTGGAACCAATTTTAAAGTGCCTACAGCCCAATTTTATTATGATAGGCCTTCGAAGCCTGTCTGCGGTCCCTCCTTCCACTAGTCCTCCAGTGACCTGTCTACTGCTGCCCGTGTACCCTTGGAACCAATTTTAAAGTGCCTACAGCCATATTTTATTATGTTAGGCCTACTACGCCTGTCTGCGGTCCCTCCTTCCACTAGGCCTCCACTGACCAGACCACTGCTGCCCGTGTACCCCTGGAACCAATTTAAAAGTGCCTACAGCCATAATTTATTATGTTAGGCCTACTACGCCTGTCTGCGGTCCCTCCTTCCACTAGTCCTCCAGTGACCTGTCTACTGCTGCCCGTGTACCCCTGGAACCAATTTTAAAGTGCCTACAGCCATATTTTATTATGTTAGGCCTACTACGCCTGTCTGCGGTCCCTCCTTCCACTAGTCCTCCAGTGACCTGTCTACTGCTGCCCGTGTACCCCTGGAACCAATTTAAAAGTGCCTACAGCCATATTTTATTATGTTAGGCCTACTACGCCTGTCTGCGGTCCCTCCTTCCACTAGTCCTCCAGTGACCTGTCTACTGCTGCCCGTGTACCCCTGGAACCAATTTTAAAGTGCCTACAGCCATATTTTATTATGTTAGGCCTACTACGCCTGTCTGCGGTCCCTCCTTCCACTAGTCCTCCAGTGACCTGTCTACTGCTGCCCGTGTACCCCTGGAACCAATTTTAAAGTGCCTACAGCCATATTTTATTATGTTAGGCCTACTACGCCTGTCTGCGGTCCCTCCTTCCACTAGTCCTCCAGTGACCTGTCTACTGCTGCCCGTGTACCCCTGGAACCAATTTTAAAGTGCCTACAGCCCAATTTTATTATGTTAGGCCTTCTAAGCCTGTCTGTGGTCCCTCCTTCCAATAGTTCTCCACTGACCAGACCAATGCTGGCCGTGTACCCCTGGAACCCAGCTGAAAGTGCATGGAGCCTACTTTTTTTCTTTGTTTTATATTTATAAAGCCCAGATGAACTACGCTGTACCACGGTTCAAGCTACCCAGTCGACACTTCTTTTGCGAGAAAAGCCATCCCAGCCCTCCACCAGCATGAAAAAGTCTGCATTGTCATAGCACTCAGGCAATCAAACAGTAGAAAGGTGCACCTGACAAGAGACGCATGGACCAGTAGGCATGTCCACAAAAAGTTACGTGTCCATTACGGCGCACTGGGTTAATGTGTTGGATGCATGGTCCACAGGGGACAGCCTACAAAGTCTGTCTGCAGTCCCTAATTCAAATTGTCCTCCGCTGACCACACCACTGCTGCCCGTGTACCCCTGGAACCAATTTTAAAGTGCCTACAGCCTAATTTTGTTATGTTAGGCCTACTACGCCTGTCTGCGGTCCCTCCTTCCAATACTCCTCCACTGACCACAACACTGCTGCCCATGGACTCCTGGAACCTATTTTTAATTGCATAGAGTATCCTTTTTTTAATAGTAGGCGTACAAAGTCTGTCTACGGTCCATAATTGAAATTGTCCTCCACTGACCAGACCAATGCTGCCTGTGTACCCCTGTAACCTTTTTTAAACTGCATTGAGCCACATTTTTGGTTTAAGGCCTACTACCTGTGTCTGTCTGCGCCACTCAATACAGCTGTCCTTCTTTGAAAAAAGCTGAGCGTCAATAGTCTGGTTTTCAGCCTCTAGGAATTTGAAAACTGCATTGGGGCTACTACTTCGGTAGGGCCTACTAACGGTGTCTGCCGCTTCAAGGTGTTCCCCAGGTTTCCTCTCCATTGCTTCGATCTTCTGACTCTCGTTTAGTAGTTGTTGAAAACTACACTGCATTAGGCCTACAAATTGGGTATGGGGTGTAGAGACGGTGTGTTCCACTCTAAGGTGTTCCCCAGGTTTCCTCTCCAGTCTCCATTTCTTCGATCTTCTGGCTCTACTTTAGTAGTTGTTGAAAACAACACTGCATTAGGCCTACTAATTGGGTATGGGGTGTAGAGACGGTGTGTTCCACTCCAAGGTGTTCCCCAGGTTTCGTCTCCATTGCTTCGATCTTCTGGCTCTTCTTAAGTAGTTGTTGAAAACAACACTGCATTAGGCCTACTAGTTGGGTTGGGGCCTTCTATTTGTGTCTGCCGCTTCTTGCTGTTCTCCTACAGTGAACAAAGCTGTGCCACCGGTTTACTACTGTTGCCAATTTTGAACTGCATTTAGAATACTTACTGATTTGGGCCTACTCTCTGTGTCAGCCTTTCATTCCAGTTGTCCTCCACTGATCAAAGCAATGCCCCCTGGTTAATCCTGTTACCAATTTTGAACTGCATTTAGCCCACTTTATTCTTTGGGCCCATATCTGTTTCCCCCTCATCCTGCCCATTGCCCAGCCAGTGATAGATGAGTCTGCTGGTACATTGACCCATAACGCAACATTCCCCGTGCACGCTACACTGCAAGATTGTGACCCTGCTGAAAGTCAGGTCCCCCTTCCCGCATACCATACCACATTACACGGGGACAAAGAGGAAGGTGCAGATAAAGGTGCAGGTTCCTTCATCAGGTGGGGGGAGGAATACTCGTTGGCGACGTCACTGGCACAGGGCCTCTCATAAGACGCAAAAGTGTTGCTGCCGGTGGGAGGCGCCCCCGCCGTGCAAACACACCGCTGTACTTTGAGGGGCCCTGTGCCAGTGCCAATGCCAACGAGTGGGCCCCCCCTGCTTGCTCAGGATCACAGCACTTGCAAAGTTGAAATACTTACCTCTCCCTGCTCCACTGCCGTGATGTGGTCCAGATGTCCTTGGCCCACTAATTGCTTGAACCAGCCCTACCCCCCACAACTTTAGCCAAATGACCCCCAATTTCAAATGCCTTACAATTATTATAAGCTAAATTACGATTGACAAGCTTCAGTAGCAAGAATGGATGTTTTTGCCAATACAATGGGCTCTGTACATGTTTTCCTGGCCTCTACTCACTGCTCACAGTTGATGCTCCCACATTGACTTGCATTGGGTTTCGTGTTTCGGTCGATCCCCGACTTTTCGCGATAATCGGCCGATTCCACTCGACTCGACTTTTGAGATAGTCGGGTTTCGCGAAACCCGGCTCGACTCTAAAAAGGTCAAGGTCGCTCAACTCTAGCCACAACCATGAACATTACATTTGGAGACAGGTCAACAAAGCTTATGATGAAAGGAACACCATTTCTACTGTAAAGCATGGAGGTGGATCGCTGATAATTTGGGAATGTGTGAGCTACAAAGGCACAAAAAACTTGGTCAAAGTTGAAGGAAAGATTAATGCAGCATGTTATCAGCAAATGCTGGAGGCAAATTTGCACTCATCAGCCTGGAAGCTGCACATGGGACGTACTTGGACATTCCAACATGACAATGATCCAAAACACAATGCCAAGTAGACCTGTCATTGGCTTCAGCAGAACAAAGTGAAGGTTCTGGAGTGGCCATCTAAAACTCCTGACCTCAATATCATTGAGCCACTCTGGGGAGATCACAAGCACGCAGTTGATGCTAGACAGCTCAGGAATTTGCTGGAACTGGAGGCTTTTTGCCAAAAGAGTGAGCAGCTATACCATCTGAGAAAATAAAGAACCTCATCCACAACTACCACAAAAAACTTCAAGCTGTCATTGATGTTAGAGGGGGCAATACATTGTGAACTTTTGATCAGGGTCATTTGGATGTTTTGGGTTGTCATTATGATTTAAAAAGAGAAAACACAGTATCTTGACAATAAATGGCTTCACCCAACCACTAACCATGAGTGGAGAAAAAGTTATAGTGTTATCATTCATATTCTCTGAAAAAAAGGCCAGGAAAGCAGGAAAGCAAAAATTCTGCCAGGGTATGTAAACTTTTGAACACAACTGTATATATATGTTTGCCTAACAAACAAAGGAAATGTGTCATCTTTAACTTTAAGCCTCTTAGAGATAATTTGATCTTCAACTTGCTTGACTGTTCACAAAATCAGTAATTTTGACTTGGGGTGCCCCATACTTTTATATGCCACTGTATTTCTAAATTTCGAATAAGGTACGTTAACAAAATTGAATTAAATAGATTAGAATATACAGGATAATTAAACATAAGTTCAGTTATTTGTATTTCTTGTACTTTTTAGTTGATTGATTGTAGAGGAATATGATTCTTTATGCTGCAGAAAGAGAACAATTTCCAGGTAAGAAATGACAAAGAAATAGAATAGATCTTCCACTAAAGTTACATGGCATTTCATTTGTTTTTAAAGATTGTCAACATTGGTATTTCCCTTAATGCAAATCATTTTTAGTCCCTGTCTGGAAATCAGAGGGATCAATATACCAATATTTTTTGATCAATTGACTTTCTTCTCTAGAACAGCTTATGTCAGCATACAATATGATTTTTATGCATTTTTCAGAGCACTTAAAAAAATTCTATTAATTCAAGAAACATCTTAACAAAATACCTGTTACTCAGAGTTTACCCATTTTTCATTCAACCTTTAAACTACAGAGCAAGTATGAAAAATCTAAAATATTGTATCTTATGTTTCCTAAACACGATTTTAACAAAAAAAAAAAAAAAAAATATATATATATATATATATATATTTTAGAAAAGTGAATGAAGAGGAAGGCAATTATAGATATTCTCAAAATTGTTGCCAGATAACATGTGCCCTGCATGGCTAACAAATAGACTTTTGCTTCTGAGCGATATTAGTTTATTCTTTTAAATCTTTCAAAAATCCAATACATGGCATGTATTGAGAATGAACTTCAAATGTTTCATTTTGGTAGGAATTTACAATATTTAGCACTGTTAGACTCCATATTTAGAAGATTAACCATACCCCTTTACATATAGTATGTTTATTGGACCATGTAAGATGACCATGTATGGTCCATTTGTCTTTGTCAGAAGGTTCTCGATTAAGAGGCAGCAAGAGTTTAATAGATGTTTCCACAATAAATGCAAAAAAAATTAATGAAGGTTCTGGTTAAGTATACAATAGGAATTTATTATAATTAGAATACAATTTTGATTTACTTCTTAGATTAATAAAAAAGAAAGATTTTAGAAAATACAGTATACTTGTGTAACTGTTTCATGTTTCCAGAGCTGAAAGAAAGTATTTGATACCTTCTCAATGTTTTATACTTTTCATCACCTCACTTAAATAGAATTTTTATGCAAAGTGAAACACGCTAGGAAGTATCACAAAATAATAAATGTTTCCACATTTTAGAGAATATCATATACAGATATAAAACAAAGCAATTAAAATCTGAGGACAGTCTGGAAAAGGTGCCAAAACAAATATGGGGAGCATCTTTTTTCCTGAAATGAAGAAAACTTGAAAGTGAGATGATTCTAGAAAAGAGCTGTTTCTCTCACTTTCTGTGGATGTATGTGATTCATCCAAAGACAAGCAAGCACTTACAGGAGGTAGGGATCGTGTGATATAATAATGTCACGCAATCCCTAGAAGAGCTAGTGCCGGCACCGGTGGAGTTGAGTATAGGTTTTATTATTTTACAAGTGGCAACATAGGGATAAAGAAGGGGTTGTCCTTAGGGTATGTGCAGATGTTCAGTGTTTGGCAGCACTTTGGACTCAGCACATGTACACTGCATCCAAAGAGCTGCCAGCTTTTGAACGCAGGTTATTCCTCATGTATTCATTGAACCGAGCAGAATCACCGCATCCAATACACGTCTCCGCAAGATAAATTGACATGCTGCAGTCTGGGAAGATGTGCCACATGTCTGTCTCCACGGGTGATCTGCAGGCATCTGTGCACGCATAGTGGAGATTTCTTGAAATTCCGTCCACTATGCTGTAACATCTGGCCGCTGTAGTTTGGATGCTGTAGATGTATGCAGCGTCCAACCTGCTGCCTTTACTGACCGTGGGAACGTACCCTAATAATGGACAACCCTTTTAAGGCAGATCTTGTAGGACTATCATGTTTCCTTATTTCTCATTACTTCTTTGGCAATCCTGCCATAATGTGCAGGTTCAAAGAATATATATACAGTATCTAATGTGTATAGCCATAGTAATTTCATTGGTGATCACATGCAATGTAAACTCTAAAAAAAAAAAAAAAAAAAAGTTTATACATAAATTACCTTGGAAAAGATACCAAATCTGGCTGTAATTTTACACAAAGAAATGGAGTCTATGATTTAAAGTATACACGTTTAGGCGCAATAATAATTTACAGATCGTGAAGCTATGTTTGTGATTTACCGCTAATGATGCCTCAAAACCCCAATGGAAACAGTGTAACCAACTGTCTAAATTAGCGAATGCTCTTTAAAGTTATTTAGCAGCAGAAGATGGTAATTTTCTTAAGTATACTTGGAATAATATGTTTACCTGTCAATATTGTCAGAGGGATAGCTCTGTCGCAGCATATGTTAGGAACATTTCAGGATTACCAATAAATATGCAGACACAGAGTGTGTTCGCCGAGCACTGTTGGGAGATGCACAGGCTTCTCCTGGCACACCTCCAGTTATAGCATATAAATTGACAAGTAAGTGCATCAACAAGGAATTTTTTAATATCTCCCAGTTCTTAAATAATTAATTACAGCATTCTTAGGCACAATTACATGCAACTTGCATAAGTTTAAATATATATGGTTTAAATATATTCTGCTAAAAGTAAAAATATTGATTTCATTTTCATATTCTTAAATAACAATATGATAATGTTTCCTATCGTGATATAGGCACAAGAATAATTATCCTAGCACTCATTAGACCAATAAACATATACATTTTCCTCTTCTGCCAAAATCTATTTTAATTTGTAGAGGCTGAAATATGTGTGACAATATAGTGATGAAAACCTAGATAGTATGGTCTATTAAAGAGAATCTGTCACCAGGTTTATGCTTCCCAATCTGAGAGCAACATAAAATAAGGACAGAGACCCTCATTACAGCCATATTTCACTTACTTGGCTCCTTGATTTTATTTTGATAAAATCACTGATTTATCAGCTGCAGCTCTGCTAGTCTTCTCATTGATGAGATCTGTTAATCCCAACATACATCAATAATTGAAACAATTTTGAATTCACTATGTATAGCCAAAAAGCTGCCAATCAATTGTGATAGCCACTGTTTATGACTATCAAGGACAATATAGCAGACAATACCACTGAGATGACTTGGAGCTCCATTGTATAAGACAGTTTTTTTTTAATCAAAACTAAAGAAAGAAGTCAAATAATTGACAAAGCATTTGATTTAGGTTTTCTTTCCCTACTTAACACCTTAGTGACCACCATTATGACTAAAAACTGACCTGAGATAGGGAATTGCATTCCCAGATGGGTGAAAATGTAGCAGTTGTCAGCTATACACTATAGCTGACACCCTGCTGCATCAGTCACGATTAGTATTAGCATTGACCATGGCCATTTAACCTCTTGGATGCTGTTGTCAATAGTGACTATGATATCTAGATGGTTAACAGAGTGTAGGGGCTCCCTCTTTAACCCCATCCCTGAGATCCTAATGGTTGTTATGGCTATTCAAACAATGACCTTAAAGTCTGCCAGCTATAGTGATTTACTCAGAAATTAGGAACATTTCGGTGGTAAAAGTAACATTTTCTTACCTAAACTACCTAAAAGCTGATTTTAGTATGTTGAGGGGAACGGTTTTAAAATCAAATCACTTTTAGGGTTTTTACAATATATAGGTCTCCCAAAGTCGCTTAAAACTTAATAGGTCCCTAAAAAAAATAAGTTTTGAAAATGTCTTTGAAAAAATGAATAATTGCTGCTACAGTTTTAAAGCTTCTAACATCCTCACAAAATAAAACAACATTTTAAATACGGAGTGCTGATGTAACATGAGGTATTTGGTGTTTATTAACTTTTTGTATGTTATGACTATCTGCATTAAAGGAATAATAGTTCAAAGTTTAAAAATTGCAAATTTTTTTACATTTTTGTAAAATTTCTGATATTTTTATAAATAAATGGAAAACATATGAGCCTAAGTTTACCATCATCATAAAATTTAATCTGTCATGAAAAACAATGTCAAAATCATCTGGATATGTTGAAACATTCCGGAGTTATTGCCACATAAAGTGTCACGTCAGAATCGAAAAATTTGGCCTCTTCACTAAGGTGTTAAACTGCTCTCAGATGGAACGGCATAAACCACAGATTATTTTTAATTACTCTTGTCCGCTGCAGATTCACTTTATTACCCAGCAGGCTTATTTTGTTCTGGACATGAGAGCTATAACTGGACGGATATTGGATAGTTTAAGCCTTGAAAAAAGTACATTTAAATTATATTAAAGACAAGTGATAACAGGGAAAATAATTCTGTTATAAAATTGCAAACGATACATGACTCACACACTATCATGGACTTAAAGTACCACTCTTGACCACTGTTTGAGAATAATGCCATTACTGATCTGTGTCATTGTCCTCGGGGTAATCCTTGACGCTGATCTCTCCTTCAAACCACATATCCAAGCCCTTTCCACTTCCTGCCGACTTCAACTCAAAAATATTTCACGAATCCGTTCATTCCTCAACCGAGAATCTTCAAAAACCCTAGTCCATGCCCTCATCATCTCTCGCCTTGACTACTGCAACCTCCTGCTCTGTGACCTCCCCTCTAACACTCTCGCACCCCTTCAATCTATTCTAAACTCTGCTGCCCGACTAATCCACCTGTCCCCCCACTATTCCCCGTTCTCTCCCCTCTCTGATTCCCTTCACTGGCTCCCCATTGCCCAGAGACTCCACTACAAAACCCTAACCATGACATACAAAGCCATCCACAACCTGTCTCCTCCATACATCTGTGACCTCATCTCCCGGTACTTACCTACACGCAACCTCCGATCCTCACAAGATCTCCTTCTCTACTCCCTTCTTATCTCCTCTTCCCACAATCGTATACAAGATTTCTCTCACGTATCACCCCTACTCTGGAACCCTCTACCACAACATATCAGACTCTCACCTACCATCGAAACCTTCAAAAAGAGCCTGAAGACCTACCTCTTCTGACAAGCCTATAACCTGCAGTAACCACCGATCGACCAAACCGCTGCCTGACCGACTCTATCCTCACCTACTGTATTCTCACCCATCCCTTGTAGATTGTGAGCCTTCGCGGGCAGGGTCCTCACTCCTCCTGTACCAGTTATGACTTGTGTTGTTTAAGATTATTGTACTTGTTTTTATTATGTATACCCCTCCTAACATGTAAAGCGCCATGGAATAAATGGCACTATAACAATAAATAATAATAATTGTAATTTATATAAAAATCTGAAACATTTTATAGTAAAAAGTTCTGCGATGTTGAATTACTCAACATTTCTATGATCATATTTGTGCACATGCAGAAGGTGATAGCTATCCCTGAGTTATTTTTCTCATATATTGACCAGCTACCTCCATCATGACCCTGAAGCAGAACAACAGCTGCTTTATCCTAAGAGAATTGTATAGCTATGAAGGATGACGAGAAAGGTAAAGAAGGGATGATTCTCCACACTACTAGATCGCTTTTCTAAACCATTATATTAATGCATCTAAGACAAGACAATTTATGATCCTTCATATAAGTGTCCTCTGATTTATCCTGGAGAAATAGTTATGGGAAAGAAAAATGTAACACTAAACCAGGAACAAGACGTGAAAGCTGGTTGTTACCTAGTTGCTTGAATAAACTTCAGCAGATTGTCAGTATATGAGTGCTGCTGTATTTATTTGTTGATTTCTTGAGCTCTGTGGATAGGTTCAGAAATGGAAAACATGAAGTGGACTTTCCATTCAGTTTGCATGAGGAAAATCCACAGCATATTACAGAAGCAAACAAATCTCATCATTCTATTCTTGGATTTCTCATGTATCGCAATATTTATTAAGGTGTTCACAACCTTAAAGGAGTTGTACAGCCTTACGGTACAAGTCTGTAGTCATTATATGTGACTGCAGACTTGTAAATCCTCCCAGAACATGCAGTGCACTGTGAAGATTCTACATTGCTGGAGTCAAAAGCCACGGACACGTGACTGAAATTACGTTCATGAAATTCTCACCAGATGTCGGTAACAACCCATCCAATCTACACAAGCACAGAAATCAAACTTTAGATGTAAATAAATAAATCTATGTGTAACAATGAGAATTGACACTGGAAAAAAGTATTGCACACATTTACTAAAAATTGAATAATACTTTGTACAAAAGCCTTTGTTGGTGGTGATAGCTTCCAAATGCCTCCTGTATGGAGAAACTAGTCGCGTGCATTGCTTAGGTGTGATTTTGGCCCATTCTTCAACATAAACGCTCCTGAAATCCTGAAGGTTCGATGTGCTCTTTCTATGAACTCTGAGCTTTATTTTCTTTGTCTGAAACAAATTTATAGTTTAGTTGACTGTGTGTTGGGAATTATTGTCTTGCTGGAATGTCCACCCTCGTTTCATTTTCATCATTCTGGTAGAGGGCAGCTGATTTTTTTTAAGAATGTCTCATACAGTTGTCCATTCATCCTCCTTTCAATTATATGAAGTTTGCCAGTGCTGTATGCTGGAAAACATCCCCACACCATTATGCTCCCACTTCTAAACTTCACTGTTGGTATGGTGTCCTTTGGCCTCCTAATATGGTATTGCTTAAGGCATCCAAAGAGTTCAATTTTAGTCTCACATGTCCAGACTATACTATCCCAGTATTTCACAGTATTTCTTGCATGTTGAGCATGCATACATGCCATGGAGGTTGAGTGCATTACTTCTTGTTTTCTTTGAAACAATTATACCTGCTAATTCCAGGTTTTTCTGTGGCTCTCCGCAGGTGGTCATAGAATCATAGAATCTTTATTAGGGTTGGTGGAAAGCACCAAATATACAGTAATTTAATGACAAGGTGCGTTTGCAACCCAGGGTCCACTGTGCAGAGATGGAATAGTGCTGCTCAGCAATGGTGGGCACTATATGGCAGTATAACACCTGGGTACACGCAGGTTAACAGACACCCGGTGTGAAATGCAGCATAGTCTCTTGCTTCACAGAACCGTTGTAAAGAAAGATATGGAATTCGTACCCTGTTAACTGTCACAAGGCACAGAACTAACTGAGGATATTTAGCGCACTGAGTGCGCGTGGCGTCGCACTGGTGAACCCCACTACTAGACGCTAGCAATCGAGTTTGTGCAAAGTGAGCGCACGGCATAAGGCTAGAGATGCCACAACTAGGCGCTGTCTCTGACTCCAATCACCCAGACACAAAAACAACATGAGGGTAGGGGATTATTAGGAGCTATCACCAGAGACATTCACACTTGCACACACACAACACGATTTTCGGATATACTAGCACACAGCCATGTGGCCATGTGATTCTTTTATAGCCGCAGCCTTCTGGGACCTTGCTGACGGCCCAATCCGAGCTGCTTTAGGACCTGAGTATGTAACCTCCGACCACCAATGAGCATGCTCAGATGGAGAGAAGCAGAACTTAGTCCCAGGAGTGTCTGCTCACCGCTGACTAATGCTGGTTGCTATAGCTGGACCCGTAGAGGCAGTAGCAACCAGACACACAGCATTAGCCTGAGCAAGACGCTGGGACTGACGTCTCTGCTGTGCAGGCTCCTCAGTGGCTGAGGAAAAATTGAGATTCCCCCTGTGCAGCAGTGGGAACTTGACATCTAACAATGTTAATATTAGAAAGGACCACCAAGGTCATCGTGTTGAAACTCCTGCTCAATGCAGAATTCACTAAACCATGTTAGACAGATATTTCATTTCATTGCTTCTCATATTGTAATGAAACTAAAAGAGAGAAGATACAGATTAGATATTAGAAAAAACTTTTTGACAGTGAGGTTGATCAATGAGTGGAACAGGCTGCTACAAGAGGTGATGAGTTCTCCTTCAATGGAAATCTTCAAACAGAGGATGAACAGACATTTGTCTGAAATGGCTTAGTGAATCCTGCATTGAGCAGGGGGTTGGACATGATCACCCTGGAGGTCCCCTTCAACTCTAATATTCTATGATTCTATGGTTCTATGACCACTTATGGCTGCAGAAAGACTTGGAATCAGCAGGTACATTTGTTTCAAAGAAAACAATAAATAATGCATTCTACCCCCATGGTCCTTGGCTCTTGGACAACTCTTTTGATAGTTTTATTCACACCTCTGTTTGAAATATTTCAAGGAGCACCTGTTCGTGGCCACTATATGTTGAAATTATGTTATTTACACTTCAAGATTATGGCCCCAACAGTGCTCACTGGAACTTTAAGTAGTTTAGAAATTCTTCTGTAACCAATGCCATCAGTATTGGTTTTACCCATTATGAGATGTTTCTTGTGTGTTACCTTGGTAGCAAGACATCTTTTATAGGCTATCAGTTGAACCACCTAATATTGCTTTTTACTAAGTGGTAGGATAGCATTTTAATTACTGATAGATTTCAGCAGATGTCATGACTTTCCATGGTTTTTTGCACCTCTTTCTTCATGTGTTCAATACTTTTTTCCTCTGTCATTTATTGACATCTATGGTTTGATTTCTTTGCCTGTGTGGATTGGATGGACTGTTACTGACATCTGGGTCAATGGCACCTTTAGACATGTACTTACTTAGAAAATTGGTGACTTGTTCAATACTTATTTTACCCACTGTTTCTATATATGTGATCTGTGCATGCAGCATGTCTCTGTATGTACAGTTAGGGCCAGAAATATTTGGACAGTGACACAATTTTTGCGAGTTGGGCTCTGCATGCCACCACATTGGATTTGAAATGAAACCTCTACAACAGAATTCAAGTGCAGATTGTAACGTTTAATTTGAAGGGTTGAACAAAAATATCTGATAGAAAATGTAGGAATTGTACACATTTCTTTACAAACACTCCACATTTTAGGAGGTCAAAAGTAATTGGACAAATAAACATAACCCAAACAAAATATTTTTATTTTCAATATTTTGTTGCAAATCCTTTGGAGGCAATCACTGCCTTAAGTCTGGAACCCATGGACATCACCAAACGCTGGGTTTCCTCCTTCTTAATGCTTTGCCAGGCCTTTACAGCCGCAGCCTTCAGGTCTTGCTTGTTTGTGGGTCTTTCCGTCTTAAGTCTGGATTTGAGCAAGTGAAATGCATGCTCAATTGGGTTTAGATCTGGAGATTGACTTGGCCATTGCAGAATGTGCCACTTTTTGGCACTCATGAACTCCTGGGTAGCTTTGGCTGTATGCTTGGGGTCATTGTCCATCTGTACTATGAAGCGCCATCCAATCAACTTTGCAGCATTTGGCTGAATCTGGGCTGAAAGTATATCCCGGTACACTTCAGAATTCATCCGGCTACTCTTGTCTGCTCTTATGTCATCAATAAACACAAGTGACCCAGTGCCATTGAAAGCCATGCATGCCCATGCCATCACGTTGCCTCCACCATGTTTTACAGAGGATGTGGTGTGCCTTGGATCATGTGCCGTTCCCTTTCTTCTCCAAACTTTTTTCTTCCCATCATTCTGGTACAGGTTGATCTTTGTCTCATCTGTCCATAGAATACTTTTCCAGAACTGAGCTGGCTTCTTGAGGTGTTTTTCTGCAAATTTAACTCTGGCCTGTCTATTTTTGGTATTGATGAATGGTTTGCATCTAGATGTGAACCCTTTGTATTTACTGTCATGGAGTCTTCTCTTTACTGTTGACTTAGAGACAGATACACCTACTTCACTGAGAGTGTTCTGGACTTCAGTTGATGTTGTGAACGGGTTCTTCTTCACCAAATTAAGTATGCGGCGATCATCCACCACTGTTGTCATCCGTGGACGCCCAGGCCTTTTTGAGTTCCCAAGCTCACCAGTCAATTCCTTTTTTCTCAGAATGTACCCAACTGTTGATTTTGCTACTCCAAGCATGTTTGCTATCTCTCTGATGGATTTTTTCTTTTTTTTCAGCCTCAGGATGTTCTGCTTCACCTCAATTGAGAGTTCCTTTGACCGCATGTTGTCTGCTCACAGCAACAGCTTCCAAATGCAAAACCACACACCTGGAATCCACCCCTGACCTTTTAACTACTTCATTGATTACAGGTTAACGAGGGAGACGCCTTCAGAGTTAATTGCAGCCCTTAGAGTCCATTGTCCAATTACTTTTGGTCCCTTGAAAAAGAGGACGTTATGCATTACAGAGCTATGATTCCTAAACCCTTTCTCCGATTTGGATGTGGAAACTATCATATTGCAGCTGGGAGTGTGCACTTTCAGCCCATATTATATATATAATTGTATTTCTGAACATGTTTTTGTAAACAGCTAAAATAACAAAACTTGTGTCACTGTCCAAATATTTCTGGCCCTAACTGTATGTGCTTCATGTATGCATGCATCTCTAAGTAGGTGCTGCGCATATGCATGTATCTATATGTAGGTGCTCCACATATGCAAGTGTCTGTATGTAGGTCCTTTGCGTATGCATGTGTCTGTATGTAGGTGCGCTGTGTATGCATGTGTTTGTATGTAAGTGCTCCGCATATGTATTTATCTGTCTGTAGATGCTCTGTGTAAATGTATCTGCTTAGTGTATGCATGAATCTGCATGTATATAATTATGCATAAATATATGTGTGTATGTGCTCTGTGCATACATGTTTGTGTGCACTTTGTATATATACACATATGTATGATATGCAGTTTGCGTATACATGTGTGTAACATACAGTGTTTGTGCCACATATTGTGTGTGTGTAGCATCTGCATTCATAAATCCCAACAGTGCAGATGAACGTTTATAGATGTAAACATTTGTGATGAGCGGACCTGTGGATGTTCAGGTTCATCAGGTTTGATGAAGCTACAGTGAAAAGTTCAGTTCAGGACCGAACTTTACCATGAACTTGACCTCGAACCCAATAGAAGTCAATCCAAACTTCAGTGCTTTAAAATTGCTGTAAAATGGTCATAGTAAGGGATAGGGGGCTGCAAAAGAAAGTCAAATGGGGATAGGAACAGGACAATTGCCTTGCAAACAAATATGGATAAGAAAATTGCTTAAAATAACATAGAATTAAAAAAAGAAAAAAATATAATCTTGAACTAGGAGGCAAAGGTTCAAGTGGAGCAGGTGGTTGAAGAGGAGATGGCGGTGTAGATGGAAGAGGCGGTGTAGATGGAAGAGGCGGAGTAGGAGGAGTTAACCAACACTGTTTTATTGGTTATTTACAGGGGGGGAAATAAGTATTTGATCCCTTGCTGATTTTGTGAATTTGCCCACTGACAAAGACATGAAAAGTCTACAATTTTAAGGGTAGGTTAATTTTAACATTGAGAGATAAAATATCAAAAATAAAATCCAAGAAATCACATTGTATAAATTATATAAATTTATTCGTATTTTGTATCAAGAAATAAGTATTTGATCCCTTACTAACCATTAAGGCCGAAAAAACGCTAAAAAAGCTTACATAACCATCCCATCATTTTTAATGCACTCTGCATTTTTTGTGCACATGCTGCGTTTTTTTCCGCAGTGGAATCGCATTCCGGAAAAAACGCTGCATGTTCATTCTTTGCGTGGAATCGTGGCGATTCCTCACACATAGGAATGCATTGATCTGCTTACTTCCCGCATGGGGCTATGCCCACCATGCGGGAAGTAAGCGGATCATGTGCGGTTGGTACCCAGGGTGGAGGAGAGGAGACTCTCCTCCAGGCCCTGGGAACCATATACCTGTAAAAAAAAGAATTAAAATAAAAATCGTGATATTCTCACCTTCCCATGGCCCCCTCAGCCTTCCCGCTCCTCGCGATGCTCCTGTTTCCTAGTAATGCCTTGTGACAATGACCTGTGAAGACAAAGCGGTCTCGCGTGATGCTACGTCATCTGGGGTCATTGCCGCAAGGCATTACTGGGAACGGGAACTGCCGGGAGCATCGCGAGGAGCGGGAAGGCTGCGGGGGCCACCGGAAGGTGAGAATATCATGATTTTTTATTTTTTAAACTATATTTAACATTATATCTTCTTACTATTGATGCTGCATAGGCAGCATCAATGGTAAAAAGTTGGTCACACTTGTCAAACACTATGTTTGACAAGTGTGACCAATCTGTCTGTCTGCTACAGATCACTTGGAAAACGCTATCATTCTGCAAGCTAATTATGCTTGCAAAATGCTAGTGTTTAGCGGGAATATGCATGCCAATTCTGCAGGCGTATTTCCCGCGGCAGGGAGTTGCAGAATTGCCACGGAAATTTCCACCGCAATTCTGCAACATGTGCACATAGCCTAAAGGTACCTTTACACTGAGCGACTTAACAACGATAATGATAGCGATCCGTGACGTTGCAGCGTCCTGGATAGCGATATTGTTATGTTTGACATGCAGCAGCGATCAGGATCCTGCTGTGAGATCGCTAGTCGGAGCTAGAAGGCCAGAACTTTATTTCGTCGCTGGATCACCCGCTGACATCGCTGAATCGGCGTGTGTGATGCCGATTCAGCGATGTCTTCACTTGTAACCAGGGTAAACATCGGGTTACTAAGCGCAGAGCCGCGCTTAGTAACCCGATGTTTACCCTGGTTACCTAAAAAAAAAACCACTACATACTTACATTCCGGTGTCTGTCGCGTCCCTCGCAGTCAGCTTCCCTGCGCTTAGTAACCTGATGTTTACCCTGGTTACCCAGGGAACTCGACATCGTTGGGCGCTGCTCTCCAGCGACCACACAGCAACGCTGCAGCGATCGGCATCATTGTCTTTATCGCTGCAGCGTCGCTTAATGTGACGGTACCTTAAGAGTTCTGGCTTCTACAGACCAGTTAGACGCTCCTAATCAACTCATTACCTGCATTAAAGACAGCTGTCTTACATAATCTTTTATAAAGGTTTCTTAAAGACTCCTGTCTACAGACTCAATTAATCAGTCAGACTCTAATGTCTTCAACAAGGGCAAGACCAAAGAGTTTTATAAGGATGTCAGGGACAAGATCATAGACCTGCACAAAGATGGAATTGGCTACAAAACCATAAGCAAGACACTGGATGAGAAGGAGACAACTGTTGGTGCAATAGTAAGAAAATAGAAGAAATACAAAATGACTGTCAATCGAAATCAATCTGGGGCACCATGCAAAATCTCACGTTGTGAGGTATCCTTGATCATGAGGAAGGTAAGAGATCAGCCTGAACCTACACAGGGGGAACTTGTTAATGATCTCAAGGCAGCCTAAATAAAGGAAAAAAAATTTTGTTCCCATAAATAAACAATAAAAGTACACATATTTAGTATCGCCACATCTGTAACAACCCGACCTATAAAACTGTCCCATTAGTTAACCCCTTTAGTGAACACCGTAAAAAAAAGGAGGCAAAAAACAACGCTTTATTATCATAACGCCGAACAAAACAACAAAAAGTGGAATAACACGCGACCAAAAAGACGGATATAAATAACCATGGTACCGCTGAAAACGTCATCTTCTCCCGCAAAAAACGAGCTGCCATACAGCATCATCAGCGAAAAAATAAAAAAGTTATAGTCCTCAGAATAAAGCAATGCAAAAAATAATTATTTTTTTCTATACAATAGTTTTTATCGTATAAAAGCTCCAAAACATAAAAAAATGATATACTGTAAATTAGGTATTGCTGTAGTCATACTGACCTGAAGAATAAAACTGCTTTATCAATTTTACCAAACGCGGAACGGTATAAACGGCCCCCAAAAGATATTCATGAATAGCTGGTTTTTGGTCATACTGCCTCACAAAAATCGGAATAAAAAGCAATCAAAAAATGTCACGTACCCGAAAATGTTACCAATAAAAAGTCAACTCGTCCCGCAAAAAACAAGACCTCAAAGACTCTGTGGACCAAAACATGGAAAAATTATAGCTCTCAAAATGTGGTAACGCAAAAAAATATTTTTTGCAATAAAAAGCGTCTTTTAGTGTGTGATAGCTGCCAATCATAAAAATCTACTAAAAAACCACTATAAAAGTAAACCAAACCCCCTTCATCACCCCCTTAGTTAGGGGAAAATAAAAAAAAATAAAAAAAATGTATTTATTTCCATTTTCCCATTAGGGTTAGGGCTAGGGTTAGGGCTAGGGTTGGGGCTAGGGTTAGGGTTAGAGTTAGGGCTAGGGTTAGTAATAGGGTTAGAGCTAGGGTTAGGGTTAGGGCTGGGGTTAGGGTTAGGGTTGGGGCTAGGGTTAGGGTTAGGGTTGGGGCTAGGGTTGGGGCTAGGGTTAGGGTTAGGGATAGGGCTAGGTTTAGGGCTAGGGTTAGGGTTGCGGCTAGGGATGGGGCTTGGGTTAGGGTTAGGGCTAGGGTTAGGGCAAGGGTTAGGGCTAGGGTAAGGGCTAGGGTTAGGGCTTGGGTTAGGGTTAGGGTTGGGGCTAGGGTTAGGGTTTGGATTACATTTACGGTTGGGATTAGGGTTAGGGGTGTGTCAGGGTTAGGGGTGTGGTTAGGGTTATGGTTGGGATTAAGGTTAGGGGTGTGTTGGAGTTAGGGGTGTGGTTACGGTTGGGTTTAGGGGTGTGGTGGGATTAAGGGTGTGCTTGGGTTAGGGTTTCAGTTAGAATTGGGGGTTTCTACTGTTTAGGCACATCAGGGCTCTCCAAACGCGACATGGCATCCGATCTCAATTCCAACCAATTCTGCGCTGAAAAAGTAAAACAGTGCTCCTTCCCTTCCGAGCTCTCCCGTGCACCCAAACAGGGGCTTACCCCAACATATGGGGTATCAGCATACTCAGGACAAATTGGACAACAACTTCTGTGGTTAACTTCTCTTGTTACCATTGGGAAAATAAAACTTTGGGGGACTAAAAAAACTTTTTGTGGGAAAAAATGATTTTTTATTTTCATGGCTCTGCGTTATAAACTGTAGTGAAATGCTTGGGGGTTCAAAGCTCTCACAGCACATCTAGATAAGTTCCTAGGGGGTCTAGTTTCCAATATGGGGTCACTTGTGGGGTTTTCTACTGTTTAGGTACATCAGGGGCTCTGCAAATGCAATGTGACACCTGCAGACCAATCCATCTAAGTCTGCATTCCAAATGGCGCTCCTTCCCTTCTGCGCTCTGCATGCACCCAAAGGGTGGTTCCCCCACATATGGGGTATCAGCATACTCAGGACAAATTGGACAACAACTTTTGGGGACCAATTTCTCCTGTTACTCTTGGGAAAATACAAAACTGGGTGTTAAAGATAATTTTTGTGGAAAAAAAAATATTTTTTATTTTCACGATTCTGCGTTATTAACTGTAGTGAAACACTTGGGGGTTCAAAGTTCTCACAACACATCTAGATGAGTTCCTTGGGGGGTCTACTTTCCAAAATGGTGTCACTTGTGGAGTTTTCAATGTTTGGGCACATCAGGGGCCCAAAGTTTGGGGAACAATTGCTCCTGGTACCCTTGGGAAAATAAATAATTGGGGGCGAAAATTCATTTTTTGTGAAAAAATATTTTTTTATTTTTACGGCTCTACATTATAAACTTCTGTGAAGCACTTGGTGGATCAAAGTGCTCACCACACATCTAGATAAGTTCCTTAGGGGTATACTTTCCAAAATCGTGTCACTTGTGGGGGGTTTCAAAGTTTAGGCACATTAGTGGCTCTCCAAACGCAACATGGCGTCCCATCTCAATTCCAGTCAATTTTGCATTGAAAAGTCTAACTGCGCTCCTTCCCTTCCAAGCTCTGCCATGCACCAAAACAGTCATCTACCCCCACACATGGGGTATCAGCGAACGCAGGACAAATTGTACAACAATGTTTGGGGAACAATTTCTTCTGGTACCCTTGGGAAAATAAATAAGTGGGGGCGAAAATTCCATTTTTGTGAAAAAATATTTATTTTTTATTTTTACAGCTCTACATTATAAACTTCTGTGAAGCACTTGGTGCGTCAAAGTGTTCACCACACATCTAGATAAGTTCCTTAGGGGGTCTACTTTCCAAAATGGTGTCACTTGTGGGGGGTTTCAATGTTTAGGCACATTAGTGGCTCTCCAAACGCAACATGGCGTCCCATCTCAATTCCAGCTAATTTTGCATTGAAAAGTCAAATGGCGCTACTTCCCTTCCGAGCTCTGCCATGCGTCCAAACAGTGGTTTACTCCCACATAATGGGTATCGGGGTACTCAGGACAAATTGTGCAACAACTTTTGTGGTCCATTTTCTCCTGTTACCCTTGGTAAAATAAAACAAATTGGAGCTGAAGTAATTTTTTTGTGAAAAAAAATTAAATGTTCATTTTTTTTAAACATTCCAAAAATTTCCTGTGAAACACCTGAAGGGTTAATAAACTTCTTGAATGTGGTTTTGAGCACCTTGAGGGGTGCAGTTTTTAGAATGGTGTCATACTTGGGTATTTTCTATCTTATAGACCCCTCAAAATGACTTCAAATGTGATGTGGTCCCTAAAAAAAAATGGTGTTATAAAAATGAGAAATTGCTGGTCAACTTTAAACCCTTATAACTTCCTAACAAAAAAGATTTTGTGTCCAAAATTATGCTGATGTAAAGTAGACATGTGGGAAATGTTATTTATTAAGTATTTTGTGTGACATATCTCTGTGGTTTAAGGGCATAAAAATTCAAATTTGGAAAATTTTCAAAATTTTCGCCAAATTTCCGTTTTTTTCACAAATAAGCGCAGGTAATATCAAATAAATTTTACCACTATCATGAAGTACAATATGTCTTGAGAAAACATTGTCAGAATCACCGGGATCTGTCATAAATGGACAGTGGCCAGAATTGTAAAAATTGGCCCGGTCATTAACGTGCAAACCACCCTCGGAGCTTAAAGGGAACCTGTCACCTGAATTTGGCGGGACTGGTTTTCGGTCATATGGGCGGAGTTTTCGGGTGTGTGATTCACCCTTTCCTTACCCGCTGGCTGCCATGCTGGCCGCAATATTGGATTGAAGTTCATTCTATGTCCTCCGTAGTACACGCCTGTGCAAGGCAATCTTGCCGTCGTAGCGATCAAAATGCCACTGTGTGACGGTACCCTTAGGCAAGTGAGGCCTGTAGTTCTTTGGATGTTGTTGTGGGGTGTTTTATAACCTCTTTGATTAGTCATTACTGCGATCTTAGGGTAATTTTGGTTCACCGGCCACTCCTAGCAAGGTTCAGCACTGTTGCATGTTTTCACCATTTCTGTATAATTGCTCTCACTTCTCGTTCCCTGGACTCCTAAAGCTTTAAAAATGGCTATATAACTGTAATGATAGCTCTCAATTACTTTCTCATTTGTTCCAGAACTTCTTTGGATCGTGACATGATTTCTAGCTTTTCAGAATCTTATGGTTTACTTCACTTTGTCACATAGATCCTAGTTCACTGATTTCTTAATTGAGAACAATTGTGGCTTCCCAAAGATGTGATAAACCACAGTTAATTTAAGTTATAGTGGGCGGCAATCAATTTTTCACACAGAGCCCTGTAAGTTTGCATTTCTTTTTCCCTTAACCCCTTAACATTCATGTATACAGTACGTCTTTTAACGTTGGCAGTTAAGGGTACTTATTCCCCGCTTTATAAGGTTATAGTGCCCCCAAACGTCAGAAATTCTCCAGTGTCTCGGCTACCAGGGATAGCTGAGACCCCAGAGAACATGATTCAGGTTGATTTTTACCAACCCTGGTGTTGCGATCACCGTTATTCAAGGAATAAGGCGACCACAAAAAAAATCCGATTTCCCATTTAATTTCTCTCTCCTCTGATATGATCTATCACATCAAAGGAGAGAGAAATGGGGTCCCCGAGCCCCCCTGGTATCTCCGGTGTCCCTGGACCCTCCTGCATCCCTCGGTCATTTCCCCCAACCATCCGCATTTTCTTCCAGGAAGAAAATGGAGGTCGCTTACACAGTACGCCAGCTGAGATCTGCCAGCCAGCACCTGGCAACAGTAAGAAATTTTTCCTATTGGTTCATTTTGATCACTGTGATAGACCCTATCAGTGATCAAAATAAAAAAAAATAGTTAATCAAACTGTTAGGACTGGCGGAACGCACCAAGTATAAGATGAAATATTAATAGGTGCGTTCGCAGTCCGGGGTCCACCGTGCAGGTGAAAACCTGCTGCTAGTAAATGGCAGCGCTATATGGCAGTGGAAGCGCACCCTGGTAAAGCCACAGGTCCGCAATACCGCACTAAAGAGTGCAAGCAAGGAGTCAGCTAACTCAATCCCAAGACTCAGGGTTGAAGTCCGTTCAGACTACTTGCGCACAACACCGCAACTGGGTGTGTTAGGTAACTGATATAATTAGAGCACCGAAGTGCGAACTGTGCCGTGCTGGCAGACACCACTAAGCACCCAGACGTGGGTCAAGAAGCACACTACTGGCGCGTGGCGCCACACTGGCAGTCACAGCAATAGACGCTGATTCGTGTGTGACACGTTGAGTGGTTAGTCGGGCCCTAGATAGCAGCCATGCACCTTACGCGAACAGTCATACAATAGGGTAGGGGTAATTAATGAACGACTTGCACTCACAACAAACACACGTATACAATTGTACACTAGCGCATGGCCGTGCGGTCATGCAAAGCTTATATAGCTGCAGTATGTTCAGGACCTTCCAATAAAGGACCAATGGGCAGCTGCCACAGAAGTTAGCCCTTTCAGGACCCTACAGGAGGACCAATGGGAACGGCTGCAGCATCTGAGAATGTGACCCTCGATCTCCAACAGGAGATCTCACCCTGGGCATGCTCAGAAGGGACAAAGCAGGACTTAGTCCCAAAAGCATCCGTTCACTGCTGCCCAGCACTGGCTTTAATGGCAAAAGCTGGAGAAGCAACAGCAAGCCTAAGCACAGAGTGAGACTGAGCCAGACGCAAGGACCGACGTCTCTGCTGAGCAGGTTCCACTGCGGCAGGAGAAGAATGGGAGACCGCAGCAGAAACGGCCCGAGATTCCCCCTGTGAAGAAGCGGGAACTTGACCCCTAACACAAACCTTCCTTTATCACCCCCTTAGTTAGGTAAAAATAATAAAAGTTAAAAATTTATTTATTTCCATTTTTCTATTAGAGTTATGGTTGGGCTAGGGCTAGGGTTAGGTTTGGGGCTAGGGTTTGGGTAGGGGCTAGAGCTACGGTTAGGGTTGGGCTAGGCTTAGGGTTGGGCTAGAGATAGGGTTGGGGCTAAGTTTAAGGTTGGGTCTAGGGTTAGAGTTGGGCTAGGGTTAAGGTTGGGGCTAGGGTTAGGGTTGAGCTAGGGTTAGGTTTGGGGCTAGAGTTAGGGTTGGTCTAGGATTAGGGTTGGGGCTAGGGTTAGGGATGGGGCTAAGGTTAGGGTTGAGCTAGGGTTGAGCTAGGCTTAGGGTTGGGCTAGAGGTAGGGTTGGGGCTAGGGTTAGGGTTAGGGCTAGGGTTAGGGTTGAGCTAGGGTTGGGCTAGGGTTAAGGTTGGGGATACTGTTAGGGTTGGGGCTAGGGATAAGGTTGGGGCTAGGGTTAGGGTTGGGGCTAGGGTTAGGGTTGGGCTAGGGTTAGAGTTGGGGCTAGGGTTAGGGTTGGGCAAGGATTAGGCTTGGGCTAGAGTTAGGGTTGGGGCTAGGGTTAGGGATGGGGCTAATGTTAGGGTTAGGGTTAGGTTTGTGGTTATGGTTAGGGTTGTGGTTAGGGGTATGGACAGGGTTGAGATTAGGGTTAGGGTTGTGTTGGGGTTAGGATTGGAGTTGAAATTGGGAGATTCCACTGTTTGGGTACATCAGAGGGTCTCCAAATGCAACATGGCACCCACCATTGATTCCAACCAATTTTGTGCTCAAAATGTCATGCGGTGCTCCCTTCCTTCTGTGCCCTGGCATGTGCCCAAACAGTGGCTTTCACTCACATACGGGGTATCAGCATACTCAGGAGAAATTGCACAACTTTGTGGTCCATTTTCTCCTGATACCCTTGTGAAAAGACAAAAAAATTGGTTCCAAAGTAATTTTTTTGTGAAACAAGTAAAATGTTCATTTTTTCCTTCCCCATTGCTTTAGTTCTCGTGAAGCACCTGAAGAGTTAATAAACGTCTTGAATGCGGTTTGCGCACCTTGCAGTTTTTAGAATGGTGTCACGTTTGGGTATTTTCTGTATATTGACTCCCAAACTCACTTCAAATGTGAGGTGGTCCCTAAAAAAATGGTTTCGTAATTTTTGTTGGAAAAATGAGAAATCGCTGGTCAACCTTTAACCCTTATAACATCCTAACAAAAAAATTATGTTTCCAAAATTATGCTGATGTAAAGCTGACATGGGGAAAATGTTATTTATTAACTATTTTGTGTGATACCACCCTCTGATTTAAGGTTACAAAAATTAAAAGTTTAAAAATGGTAAAATTTTCAAAATTTTTGCCAAATTTCCATTTTTTCATAAATAAATGCAAGTTATATCAAATAAATTTTACCGCTAACATGAAATACAATATGTCACAAAAAACAATCTCAGAACCAGTAGGATACATTGAAGTGTTCCAGAGCTATAACTTCAAAAAGTTCCAGTAGTCAGAATTGTAAAAATTGCCTTGGTCATTAAGAACCAAATTGGCTCTGTCACTAAGAGGTTAAAAATAAAGACCTACATTTAAAAACTGCATTTTGTGCTTACCTGCATTATCTTTGTTTAATATTTAAATGTAAACGTCTTTGGTGATCTGAAACATTTAACCCCTTCCCGACCCATGACGCCACGTAGGCGTCATGAAAGTCGGTGCCAATCCGACCCATGACGCCTATGTGGCGTCATGGAAAGATCGCGTCCCTGCAGATCGGGTGAAAGGGTTAACTCCCATTTCACCCGATCTGCAGGGACAGGGGGAGTGGTAGTTTAGCCCAGGGGGGGTGGCTTCACCCCCTCGTGGCTACGATCGCTCTGATTGGCTGTTGAAAGTGAAACTGCCAATCAGAGCGATTTGTAATATTTCACCTATTATAACTGGTGAAATATTACAATCCAGCCATGGCCGATGCTGCAATATCATCGGCCATGGCTGGAAACACTAATGTGCCCCCACCCCACCCCACCAATCGCCCCCCCAGCCCTCCGATCTGTCCGGTACACTGCTCCGGCTCCCCTCCGTCCTGTGCTCCACTCCCCCCGTGCTCTTGTCCGCTGCCCCCGTGCTCCAATCACCCTCACCGTGCTCCAATCACCCCCCCTGCACTCCGATCCACCCCCCTCCGTGCTCCGTTACACCCCCCCGTGCTCCGTTCCACCCCCCCGTGCTCCGTTCCACCCCTCCCGCGCTCCGATTCACCCCCCCATGCTCCAATCCCCCCCCCGTGCTCCCGCCCACCCCATCATACTTACCGATCCTGCCGGGGTCCATCCGTCTTCTCCCCGGGCGCCGCCATCTTCCAAAATGGCGGGCGCATGCGCAGTGCGCCCGCCGAATCTGCCGGCCGGCAGATTCGTTCCAAAGTGCATTTTGATCACTGAGATATAATCTATCTCAGTGATCAAAATAAAAAAAAAATAAATGACCCCCCCCCTTTGTCACCCCCATAGGTAGGGACAATAAAAAAATCAGGAATTTTTTTTTCCACTAATGTTAGAATAGGGTTAGGGTTAGGGGTAGGGTTAGGGCTAGGGTTAGGGCTAGGGTTAGGGTTAGGGTTAGGGGTAGGGTTAGGGTTAGGGGTAGGGTTAGGGCTAGGGTTAGGGTTAGGGATAGGGGTAGGGTTAGGGCTAGGGCTAGGGGTAGGGGTAGGGTTAGGGCTAGGGTTAGGGTTAGGGGTAGGGTTAGGGCTAGGGTTAGGGTTAGGGCTAGGGTTAGGGGTAGGGTTAGGGGTAGGGTTAGGGTTAGGGGTAGGGTTAAGGCTAGGGTTAGGGGTAGGGTTACGGGTAGGGGTAGGGTTAGGGGTAGGTTTAGGGGTAGGGTTTCGGTATATGCACATGTATTCTGGTCCTCTGCGGATTTTTCCGCTGCGGATTTGATAAATCCGCAGTGCTAAACCGCTGCAGATTTATGGCGGATTTACCGCATTTTTTCTGCGCATTTCACTGCGGTTTTACAACTACGATTTTCTATTTGAGCAGTTGTAAAACCGCTGCAGAATCCGCACAAAGAAGTGACATGCTGCGGAATGTAAACCGCTGCGTTTCCGTGCAGTTTTTCCGCAGCATGTGTACAGCGATTTTTGTTTCCCATATGTTTACATTGAACTGTAAACTCATGGGAAACTGCTGCGGATCCGCAACGTTTTCCGCAGCGTGTGCACATACCTTTAGAATTAGGCTATGTGCACACGGTGCGGATTGGCCGCTGCGGATTCGCAGCAGTGTTCCATCAGGTGTACAGTACCATGTAAACATATGGAAACCAAATCCGCTGTGCCCATGGTGCGGAAAATACAGCGCGGAAACGCTGCGTTGTATTTTCCGCAGCATGTCAATTCTTTGAGCGGATTCCGCAGCGTTTTACACCTGTTCCTCAATAGGAATCCGCAGGTGAAATCCGCACAAAAAACACTGGAAATCCGCGGAAAATCCGCAGGTAAAACGCAGTGCCTTTTACCCGCGGATTTTTCAAAAATGATGCTGAAAAATCTCACACAAATCTGCAACATGGGCGCATAGCCTTAGGGTTAGGGTTGGAATTAGGGTTGTGGTTAGGGTTAGGGGTGTGTTGGGGTTAGGGTTGTGATTAGGGGTGTGATTAGGGTTATGGCTACAGTTGGGATTAGGGTTAGGGGTGTGTTGGGGTTAGTGTTGGAGGTAGAATTGAGGGGTTTCCACTGTTTAGGCCCATCAGGGGTCTCCAAACGCAACATGGCCCCACCATTGATTCCAGCCAATCTCGTATTCAAAAAGTCAAATGGTGCTCCCTCACTTCCGAGCCCCGACGTGTGCCCAAACAGTGGTTTACCCCCACATATGGGGTACCAGCATACTCAGGATAAACTGCGCAACAATTACTGGGGTCCAATTTCTCCTGTTACCCTTGTGAAAATAAAAAAATGCTTGCTAAAACATCATTTTTGAGGAAAGAAAAATGATTTTTTATTTTCACGGCTCTGCGTTGTAAACGTCTGTGAAGCACTTGGGGGTTCAAAGTGCTCACCACATATCTAGATAAGTTCCTTGGGGGGTCTAGTTTCTAAAATGGGGTCACTTGTGGGGGGTTTCTACTGTTTAGGCACACCAGGGGCTCTGAAAACGCAACGTGACGCCCGCAGACCATTCCATCAAAGTCTGCATTTCAAAAGTCACTACTTCCCTTCTGAGCCCCGACGTGTGCCCAAACAGTGGTTTACCTCCACACATGGGGTATCAGCGTACTCAGGAGAAACTGAACAACAACTTTTGGGGTCCAATTTCTCCTGTAACCCTTGGGAAAATTAAAAAATTCTGGGCTAAATAATTATTTTTGAGGAAAGAAAACGTATTTATTACTTTCACTGCTCTGTGTTATGAACTTCTGTGAAGCACTTGGGGGTTCAAAGTGCTCACCTCACATCTAGATAAGTTCCTTTCAGGGTCTAGTTTCCAAAATGGGGTCACTTGTGGGGGGTTTCTACTGTTTAGCCACATCAGGGGCTCTGCAAACGCAACGTGACGCCCGCAGAGCATTCCATCAAAGTCTGCATTTCAAAACGTCACTACTTCAATTCCGAGCCCCGGCATGTGCCCAAACAGTAGTTTACCCCGACATATGGGGTATCACCGTACTCAGGAGAAACTGGACAACAAATATTGGGGTCAAATTTCTCCTGTTACCCTTGGGAAAATTAAAAAATTCTGGGCTAAATAATTATTTTTGAGGAAAGAAAACGTATTTATTATTTTCACGGCTCTGCATTATAAACTTCTGTGAAGCACTTGGGGGTTCAAAGTGCTCAACACACATCTAGATAAGTTCCTTTCGGGGTCTAGTTTCCAAAATGGGGTCACTTGTGGGGGGTTTCTACTGTTAAGCCACATCAGGGGCTCTGCAAACGCAACGTGACGCCCACAGAGCATTCCATCAAAGTCTGCATTTCAAAACGTCACTACTTCACTTCCGAGCCCCGGCATGTGCCCAAACAGTGGTTTACCCCCACATATGGGGTATCAGCGTACTCAGGAGAAACTGGACAACAACTTTTGGGGTCAAATTTTTCCTGATACCCTTGGGAAAATAAAAAATTGCAGGCTAAAATATCATTTTTGAGAAAATATTTTTTTTTTTATTTTCATGGCTCTGCGTTATAAACTTCTGTGAAGCACTTGGGGGTTCAAAGTCCTCACCACACATCTAGATTAGTTCCTTTGGTGGACTAGTTTCCAAAATGGGGTCATTTCTGGGGGATCTCCAATGTTTAGGCACACAGGGGCTCTCCAAACGTGACATGGTGTCCGCTAATGTTTGGAGCTAATTTTCCATTTAAAAAGCCAAATGGCGTGCCTTCCCTTCCGAGCCCTGCCGTGCACCCAAACAGTGGTTTACCCCCACATATGGGGTATCAGCGTACTCAGGACAAACTGTACAACAACATTTGGGGTCCAATTTCTCCTATTACCCTTGGCAAAATAGGAAATTCCAGGCTAAAAAATCTTTTTTGAGCAAAGAAAAATTATTTTTTATTTTCATGGCTCTGCGTTATAAATTTCTGTGATGCACCTGGGGGTTTAAAGTGCTCAGTATGCATCTAGATAAGTTCCTTGGGGGGTCTAGTTTCCAAAATGGGGTCACTTGTAGGGGAGCTCCAATGTTTAGGCACACAGGGGCTCTCCAAACGCGACATGGTGTCCGCTAACAATTGGAGCTAATTTTCCATTCAAAAAGTCAAATGGCGCGCCTTCCCTTCCGAGCCCTGCCGAGTGCCCAAACAGTGGTTTACCCCAACATATGAGGTATCGGCGTACTCGGGAGAAATTGCCCAACAAATTTTATGATCCATTTTATCCTATTGCCCATGTGAAAATGAAAAAAATTGAGGCGAAAAGAATTTTTTTGTGAAAAAAAAGTACTTTTTCATTTTTACAGATCAATTTGTGAAGCACCTGAGGGTTTAAAGTGCTCACTAGGCATCTAAATAAGTTCCTTGGGGGGTCTAGTTTCCAAAATGGGGTCACTTGTGGGGGAGTGCCAATGTTTAGACACACAGGAGCTTTCCAAACACGACATGGTGTCCGCTAACGATGGAGATAATTTTTCATTCAAAAAGTCAAATGGCGCTCCTTCCCTTCCGAGCCTTACCATGTGCCCAAACAGTGGTTTACCCCCACATATGAGGTATCAGTGTACTCAGGAGAAATTGCCCAACAAATTTTAGGATCCATTTATCCTGTTGCCCATGTGAAAATGAATAAATTGAGGCTAAAATAATTTTTTTGTGAAAAAAAAGTACTTTTTCATTTTTACGGATCAATTTGTGAAGCACCTGGGGGTTCAAAGTGCTCACTATGCATCTAGATAAGTTCCTTGGGGCGTCTAGTTTCCAAAATGGGGTCACTTGTGGGGGAGCTTCAATTTTTAGGCACACGGGGGCTCCAAACGTGACATGGTGTCCGCTAAAGAGTGGAGCCAATTTTTGATTCAAAAAGTCAAATGGCGCTCCTTCCCTTCCAAGCCCTGCCGTGCGCCCAAACAGTGGTTTACCCCCACATATGAGGTATCAGCGTACTCAGGACAAATTGGACAACAACTTTCGTGGTTCAGTTTCTCCTTTTACCATTGGGAAAATAAAAAAATTGTTGCTAAAAGATAATTTTTGTGACTAAAAAGTTAAATGTTCATTTTTTCCTTCCATGTTGCTTCTGCTGCTGTGAAGCACCTGAAGGGTTAATAAACTTCTTGAATGTGGTTTTGAGTACCTTGAGGGGTGCAGTTTTTAGAATGGTGTCACTTTTGGGTATTTTCAGCCATTTAGACCCCTCAAACTGACTTCAAATGTGAGGTGGTCCCTAAAAAAAATGGTTTTGTAAATTTCGTTGTAAAAATGAGAAATCGCTGGTCAAATTTTAACCCTTATAACTTCCTAGCAAAAAAAAATTTTGTTTCCAAAATTGTGCTGATGTAAAGTAAACATGTGGGAAATGTTATTTATTAACTATTTTGTGTCACATAACTCTCTGGTTTAACAGAATAAAAATTAAAAATGTGAAAATTGCGAAATTTTCAAAATTTTCACCAAATTTCCGTTTTTATCACAAATAAACGCATAATTTATTGACCTAAATTTACCACTAACATGAAGCCCAATATGTCACGAAAAAACAGTCTCAGAACCACTAGGATCCGTTGAAGTGTTCCTGAGTTATTACCTCATAAAGGGACACTGGTCAGAATTGCAAAAAACGGCAAGGTCTTTAAGGTCAAAATAGGCTGGGTCATGAAGGGGTTAAGTGTGACAAACGTAAAAGAATAGGAAATCAGGAAGTGGGGCAAACACTTTTTCACACCACTGTAGGTTTCTCTCCCACTTTGCAGAAATGCACCTTACACCACTTCTCAAACCAGAACAGTGCGAACTGGTGGTTGGTTGGATAGCAGATAATATTTCCAGCAAGCTTGGCAGCACTGCCCAGTCTTCCATATGGTGCAATCTCACCAGCCTATAGTCTGGATCATTTAATCCTCACCATGTTGATTTCCAGAAGACTAGTGATCCCACACTAGGACACTTGGCCTCTCAACCTGCATGCTCCAAGAGGGACAGGCGTACATGCTGTTTAGTGGTGCACAAAACTTAATGCAACCAAAGCCACAAGACAATGACGGTGGGGAATAGCAAATTTTGGCTAAGGAGGAAGATGAGACACAGTTGCCGCTAAGTCTTGCTGTTAAGTCACAAAGTGAGGAGCACCAGGGTGCGGGGGTGAAAGACGAGGTGGTGAATGAAGAAGTCAATGACACAACCTGCAAAACTGACATTCAAAGCGAAGCCAACACTGCTGAGGGTGAGAGATTGGCAGCACCAAAACAGACAGGAAGATGCAGTGGGGTCACCAGAAGGAGAAGGTGGACAACTGTTCTGCAGAGCACTGACACTCCTTAATTTATTTGTCAAAGAGTTAGTTGTTCCCCTGTCTGGGACTTTTTCAAAGAGAGTTCTGAGACCAACAAAATGGCCATTTGCAACCTATGCCATGCCAAGAACAGCATGGGCCATTAAGCCACTAAGCACCTAGCCACCACCAGCATGATCAGGCACAAGTCATCTAAGCACCTGACTCAGTGGGCCGAAAGCCTGGGTATAAGAGTGGTGCTATGTAGAGTTGAGCGACCTTGACCTTTTTAGAGTCGAGCCGGGTTTTGCGAAACCCGACTATGTCCAAAGTCGGGTCGAGTGAAATCGGCCGATTATGACGTAAAGTCGGGATCGACCGAAACACGAAACCCAATGCAAGTCAATGGGGCAGCATAGTCGGCAGTGAGTGGGGGCCAGGAAAACACCTAGAGTGGCCATTTTAATGTCAAAACCATCCATTCTTCTTAATGAAGCTTGTCAAGCGTAATTTACCTTATAATAATTGGAAGGCATTTGAAATTGGGGGTCATTTGGCTAAAGTTGTGGGGGGTAGGGCTGGTTCAAGTAATTAGTGGGCCCAGGAAATCTGGACCACGTCACGGCAGTGGAGCAGGGAGAGGTAAGTATTTCAACTTTGCAAGTGCTGTGAACCTGAGCAAGCAGGGGGGGCCCACTCGTTGGCATTGGCACTGGCACAGGGCCCCTCAAAGTACAGCGGTGTGTTTGCACGGCGGGGGCGCCTCCCACCGGCAGCAACACTTTTGCGTACTATGAGAGGCCCTGTGCCAGTGACGTCGCCAACTAGTATTCCTCCCCCCACCTGATGAAGGAACCTGCACTTTCATCTGCACCTTCCTCTTTGTCCCCGTGTAAGGTGGTATGGTATGCGGGAAGAGCAACCTGACTTTCAGCAGGGTCACAATGTTGTTGTGTAGCGTGCACGGGGAATGTTGCGTTATGGGTCAATGTACCAGCAGACTCATCTATCACTGGCTGGGCAATGGGCACGATGAAGTGGAAACACAGATATAGGCCCAAAGAAGAAAGTGGGCTAAATGCAGTTCAAAATTGGTAACACAGGAATAACCAGGGGGCATTGCAGTGGAGGACAACTGGAATGAGAGGCTGACACAGAGAGTAGGGCCAAATCAGTAAGTAGTCGAAATGCAGTTCAAAATTGGCAACCGTAGTAAACAGGCGGCACAGCTTTGTTCAGTGGAGGAGAACAGCAAGGAGTGGCAGACACCGATAGTAGGCCCCAAACCAACTAGTACGCCAAATGCAGTTGTTCCATTTAACCACAATTTAATGAGAGCCTGAAGATAGAAGCTCAGGAAAGGCAACCTGGGGAACACCTTGGAGTGTAACACACCATCTCTCTCCACCCCATACCCATTTTGTATGGCCTAATGCAGTGTACTTTTCTACAACTACTAAACGAGAGTCGGAAGACCGAAGCAATGGCAAGGAAACCTGGGGAACACCTTAGAGTGTAACACACCCTCTCTCTACACCCCATACCCAATTTGAAGGCCTAATGCAGTGTAGTTTCCAAGAACTACTAAACGAGAGCCGGAAGATCGAAGCTCAGGAAAGGCAACCTGGGGAACACCTTGGAGTGTAACACACCCTCTCGCTACACCCCATACCCAATTTGAAGGCCTAATGCAGCGTAGTTTCCAACAACTACTAAACGAGAGCCGGAAGATCGAAGCTCAGGAAAGGCAACCTGGGGAACACCTTGGAGTGGAACACACCATCTCTCTACACCCCATACCCAATTTGAAGGCCTAATGCAGAGTAGTTTCCAAGAACTACTAAACGAGAGCCGGAAGATCGAAGCTCAGGAAAGGCAACCTGGGGAACACCTTGGAGTGTAACACAACGTCTCTCTACACGACGGAAGGGCTGATTCTTAGGAAGGAAGGCTGTTGGAAATAAGCATTGCGCGTCCGAGGGTGATTATATTCTTATTAGGTATATACTCACCCTCGGACGCGCCCTGCTTCTTTATTTGGAATGAATGTTTATTTGCAATGTGGTGTTGACTTTCTCTATTATTTTGGTAATTAATGATTTTATTATTTTCATTATTTTGCATCTTCTCGGCAATAATATAAAGAAGACGCGACAGGACAACACTCGGTGGATGCCATATGTGTGTTTTCAATTTAAAAAAACTTTCAGTTAACTACTTGCAGGAGAAAGTAATTGTAGCTGGTGGCCATTTTTAGTACTGTACCAGATTAGAGTTGTGTGTTTGTTTTTAATGTTAAAATGTCTGCATTTGATATCTCACCAGTATTTTCTTTTTTATAAGCAAAATACTTATTTTTATATTTTCTGATGTTGGTTCCAGGGGTACACGGCCAGCAGTGCCCTGGTCAGTGTAGTAGTAGTTGAAAGAATGGACCGCAGACAGGCATCGAAGGCCTAAAATAATAACACATGGCTGTAGGCAATTTTAAATTGGTTCCAGGGGTACACGGACAGCAGTGGTGTGGTCAGTGGAGGCCTAGTGGAAGGAGTGACCGCAGACAGGCATCGAAGGCCTAAAATAATAACACATGGCTGTAGGCAATTTTAAATTGGTTCCAGGGGTACACGGACAGCAGTGGTGTGGTCAGTGGAGGCCTAGTGGAAGGAGTGACCGCAGACAGGCATCGAAGGCCTAAAATAATAACACATGGCTGTAGGCAATTTTAAATTGGTTCCAGGGGTACACGGGCAGCAGTGACCTGGTCAGTGTAGTAGTAGTTGAAAGAATGGACCGCAGACAGGCATCGAAGGCCTAAAATAAAAAAATTGGGCTGGCTGTAGGCAATTTTAAATTGGTTCCAGGGGTACACGGGCAGCAGTGACCTGGTCAGTGTAGTAGTAGTTGAAAGAATGGACCGCAGACAGGCATCGAAGGCCTAAAATAAAAAAATTGGGCTGGCTGTAGGCAATTTTAAATTGGTTCCAGGGGTACACGGGCAGCAGTGGTGTGGTCAGTGGAGGCCTAGTGGAAGGAGTGACCGCAGACAGGCATCGAAGGCCTAACATAACAAACTTGGGCTGGCTGTAGGCACTTTTAAATTGGTTCCAGGGGTACACGGGCAGCAGTGGTCTGGTCAGTGGAAGTCTAGTGGAAGGAGTGACCGCAGACAGGCATCGAAGGCCTAAAATAATAACACATGGCTGTAGGCAATTTTAAATTGGTTCCAGGGGTACACGGACAGCAGTGGTGTGGTCAGTGGAGGCCTAGTGGAAGGAGTGACCGCAGACAGGCATCGAAGGCCTAAAATAATAACACATGGCTGTAGGCAATTTTAAATTGGTTCCAGGGGTACACGGACAGCAGTGGTGTGGTCAGTGGAGGCCTAGTGGAAGGAGTGACCGCAGACAGGCATCGAAGGCCTAAAATAATAACACATGGCTGTAGGCAATTTTAAATTGGTTCCAGGGGTACACGGGCAGCAGTGACCTGGTCAGTGTAGTAGTAGTTGAAAGAATGGACCGCAGACAGGCATCGAAGGCCTAAAATAAAAAAATTGGGCTGGCTGTAGGCAATTTTAAATTGGTTCCAGGGGTACACGGGCAGCAGTGACCTGGTCAGTGTAGTAGTAGTTGAAAGAATGGACCGCAGACAGGCATCGAAGGCCTAAAATAAAAAAATTGGGCTGGCTGTAGGCAATTTTAAATTGGTTCCAGGGGTACACGGGCAGCAGTGGTGTGGTCAGTGGAGGCCTAGTGGAAGGAGTGACCGCAGACAGGCATCGAAGGCCTAAAATAATAACACATGGCTGTAGGCAATTTTAAATTGGTTCCAGGGGTACACGGGCAGCAGTGACCTGGTCAGTGTAGTAGTAGTTGAAAGAATGGACCGCAGACAGGCATCGAAGGCCTAAAATAAAAAAATTGGGCTGGCTGTAGGCAATTTTAAATTGGTTCCAGGGGTACACGGGCAGCAGTGGTGTGGTCAGTGGAGGCCTAGTGGAAGGAGTGACCGCAGACAGGCATCGAAGGCCTAAAATAATAACACATGGCTGTAGGCAATTTTAAATTGGTTCCAGGGGTACACGGGCAGCAGTGACCTGGTCAGTGTAGTAGTAGTTGAAAGAATGGACCGCAGACAGGCATCGAAGGCCTAAAATAAAAAAATTGGGCTGGCTGTAGGCAATTTTAAATTGGTTCCAGGGGTACACGGGCAGCAGTGACCTGGTCAGTGTAGTAGTAGTTGAAAGAATGGACCGCAGACAGGCATCGAAGGCCTAACATAACAAACTTGGGCTGGCTGTAGGCACTTTTAAATTGGTTCCAGGGGTACACGGGCAGCAGTGACCTGGTCAGTGTAGTAGTAGTTGAAAGAATGGACCGCAGACAGGCATCGAAGGCCTAAAATAAAAAAATTGGGCTGGCTGTAGGCAATTTTAAATTGGTTCCAGGGGTACACGGGCAGCAGTGACCTGGTCAGTGTAGTAGTAGTTGAAAGAATGGACCGCAGACAGGCATCGAAGGCCTAAAATAAAAAAATTGGGCTGGCTGTAGGCAATTTTAAATTGGTTCCAGGGGTACACGGGCAGCAGTGGTGTGGTCAGTGGAGGCCTAGTGGAAGGAGTGACCGCAGACAGGCATCGAAGGCCTAAAATAATAACACATGGCTGTAGGCAATTTTAAATTGGTTCCAGGGGTACACGGGCAGCAGTGACCTGGTCAGTGTAGTAGTAGTTGAAAGAATGGACCGCAGACAGGCATCGAAGGCCTAAAATAAAAAAATTGGGCTGGCTGTAGGCAATTTTAAATTGGTTCCAGGGGTACACGGGCAGCAGTGACCTGGTCAGTGTAGTAGTAGTTGAAAGAATGGACCGCAGACAGGCATCGAAGGCCTAACATAACAAACTTGGGCTGGCTGTAGGCACTTTTAAATTGGTTCCAGGGGTACACGGGCAGCAGTGGTCTGGTCAGTGGAAGTCTAGTGGAAGGAGTGACCGCAGACAGGCATCGAAGGCCTAAAATAATAACACATGGCTGTAGGCAATTTTAAATTGGTTCCAGGGGTACACGGACAGCAGTGGTGTGGTCAGTGGAGGCCTAGTGGAAGGAGTGACCGCAGACAGGCATCGAAGGCCTAAAATAATAACACATGGCTGTAGGCAATTTTAAATTGGTTCCAGGGGTACACGGGCAGCAGTGACCTGGTCAGTGTAGTAGTAGTTGAAAGAATGGACCGCAGACAGGCATCGAAGGCCTAAAATAAAAAAATTGGGCTGGCTGTAGGCAATTTTAAATTGGTTCCAGGGGTACACGGGCAGCAGTGACCTGGTCAGTGTAGTAGTAGTTGAAAGAATGGACCGCAGACAGGCATCGAAGGCCTAAAATAAAAAAATTGGGCTGGCTGTAGGCAATTTTAAATTGGTTCCAGGGGTACACGGGCAGCAGTGACCTGGTCAGTGTAGTAGTAGTTGAAAGAATGGACCGCAGACAGGCATCGAAGGCCTAAAATAAAAAAATTGGGCTGGCTGTAGGCAATTTTAAATTGGTTCCAGGGGTACACGGGCAGCAGTGACCTGGTCAGTGTAGTAGTAGTTGAAAGAATGGACCGCAGACAGGCATCGAAGGCCTAACATAACAAACTTGGGCTGGCTGTAGGCACTTTTAAATTGGTTCCAGGGGTACACGGGCAGCAGTGACCTGGTCAGTGTAGTAGTAGTTGAAAGAATGGACCGCAGACAGGCATCGAAGGCCTAAAATAAAAAAATTGGGCTGGCTGTAGGCAATTTTAAATTGGTTCCAGGGGTACACGGGCAGCAGTGACCTGGTCAGTGTAGTAGTAGTTGAAAGAATGGACCGCAGACAGGCATCGAAGGCCTAAAATAAAAAAATTGGGCTGGCTGTAGGCAATTTTAAATTGGTTCCAGGGGTACACGGGCAGCAGTGGTGTGGTCAGTGGAGGCCTAGTGGAAGGAGTGACCGCAGACAGGCATCGAAGGCCTAAAATAATAACACATGGCTGTAGGCAATTTTAAATTGGTTCCAGGGGTACACGGGCAGCAGTGACCTGGTCAGTGTAGTAGTAGTTGAAAGAATGGACCGCAGACAGGCATCGAAGGCCTAAAATAAAAAAATTGGGCTGGCTGTAGGCAATTTTAAATTGGTTCCAGGGGTACACGGGCAGCAGTGACCTGGTCAGTGTAGTAGTAGTTGAAAGAATGGACCGCAGACAGGCATCGAAGGCCTAAAATAAAAAAATTGGGCTGGCTGTAGGCAATTTTAAATTGGTTCCAGGGGTACACGGGCAGCAGTGACCTGGTCAGTGTAGTAGTAGTTGAAAGAATGGACCGCAGACAGGCATCGAAGGCCTAAAATAAAAAAATTGGGCTGGCTGTAGGCAATTTTAAATTGGTTCCAGGGGTACACGGGCAGCAGTGGTGTGGTCAGTGGAGGCCTAGTGGAAGGAGTGACCGCAGACAGGCATCGAAGGCCTAAAATAATAACACATGGCTGTAGGCACTTTTAAATTGGTTCCAGGGGTACACGGGCAGCAGTGGTCTGGTCAGTGGAAGTCTAGTGGAAGGAGTGACCGCAGACAGGCTTCGAAGGCCTAACATAACAAAATTGGGCTGGCTGTAGGCACTTTAAATTGGTTCCAGGGGTACATGGGCAGCAGTGTATGGTCAGTGGAAGTCTAGTGGAAGGAGTGACGGCAGACAGTCTTCGAAGGCCTAACATAACAAAATTGGGCTGACTGTAGGCACTTTTAAATTGGTTCCAGGGTAACACGGCCAGCAGTGGCCTGGTCAGTGTAGTAGTTGTAGAAAGAAGGGACCGCAGACAGGCTTCGAAGGCCTAACATAACAAAAATGTCAAAACAATGGTATTGTCAGTGCCAGGCATTGAAGGATGTCAGCGGCTAGACTACACATTGGTGAAGCTGTGAGAGATAATTTTGCTAGTGGTAGAGCACTGTTTGAGCTGGGGGGGGGAACTGTCTTGTGGCCGGCGGTACAGGCACAGGGCCCCTCATATTACAACGGTGTGTCTGACGTTGGGTGCGCACCACCACCGCCAGAGACACTTTATTGTACTATGAGGGACCCAGTGGCAGTGCCGTCGACCAAAAGCGGCCACACCCACCTCTTCAGACAAACAGCACTCTCAAGGGTCCAAGCGCAAAGTGGCGATAGCACGGCCCCGTGTGGGGAGTTTGGCCATTTCGTGAGGTGGAAACATGTCGTATGCTGGACAATCAGGTGAAGAAAATTACGAGATTGGAAAAGTCATTCAGAATAGTCCACAGGCAAGACCTTTTCATAGGAAAGCTAGGTGTCAGCCGGGCAGGGTGGGGCAAAAGATTTTGAAATCCAGTTGTGGTTCATTTTAATGAAGGTTAGATCATCTACATTTTGGGTAGCCAGACGAGTCCTTTTTTCTGTTAGTATTGAACCTGCAGCACTGAATACTCTTTCTGATAGGACACTAGCTGCCGGGCAAGCAAGCTCCTGCAATGCATATTCTGCCAATTCTGGCCAGGTGTCTAATTTGGATGCCCAGTAATCAAATGGGAATGACGGTTGAGGGAGAACGTCGATAAGGGATGAAAAATAGTTTGTAACCATACTGGACAAATGTTGTCTCCTGTCACTTTGAATTGATGCTGCAGTACCTGTCCTGTCTGCGGTCATAGAAAAATCACTCCACAACCTGGTCAGAAAACCCCTCTGTCCAACGCCACTTCTGATTTCTGCCCCTCTAACACCTCTGGTCTGCTGGCCCCTGGAGCTCGTGTGAGAACGATCACGGGCGCTGTGTGCAGGGAATGCCAGAAGCAAACGGTCAACAAGAGTTGATTGTTTTGTTGCTAATATTAGTTCCAAGTTCTCATGTGGCATAATATTTTGCAATTTGCCTTTATAGCGAGGATCAAGGAGGCAGGCCAACCAGTAATCGTCATCGTTCATCATTTTTGTAATGCGTGTGTCCCTTTTGAGGATACGCAAGGCATAATCCGCCATGTGGGCCAAAGTTCCCGTTGTCAAATCTGCGGTTGTGCTTGGTTGAGGGGCAGTTGCAGGCAAATCTACGTCACTTGTGTCCCTCAAAAAACCAGAACCCGGCCTTGCCACGCCACCAATTTCCCGTGCCCCCGGGAAAGCTTCCTCATTAAAAATATACTCATCCCCATCATCCTCCTCATCCTCCACCTCCTCTTCGCCCGGTACCTCGTCATGTACACTGCCCTGACCAGACAATCGCTGACTGTCATCAAGGCTTTCCTCTTCCTCTGGTGCAGACGCCTGATCCTTTATGTGCGTCAAACTTTGCATCAGCAGACGCATTAGGGGGATGCTCATGCTTATTATGGCGTTGTCTGCACTAACCAGCCGTGTGCATTCCTCAAAACACTGAAGGACTTGACACATGTCTTGAATCTTCGACCACTGCACACCTGACAACTCCATGTCTGCCATCCTACTGCCTGCCCGTGTATGTGTATCCTCCCACAAAAACATAACAGCCCGCCTCTGTTCGCACAGTCTCTGAAGCATGTGCAGTGTTGAGTTCCACCTTGTTGCAACGTCTATGATTAGGCGATGCTGGGGAAGGTTCAAAGAACGCTGATAGGTCTGCATACGGCTGGAGTGTACAGGCGAACGGCGGATATGTGCGCAAAGTCCACGCACTTTGAGGAGCAGGTCGGATAACCCCGGATAACTTTTCAGGAAGCACTGCACCACCAGGTTTAAGGTGTGAGCCAGGCAAGGAATGTGTTTCAGTTGGGAAAGGGAGATGGCAGCCATGAAATTCCTTCCGTTATCACTCACTACCTTGCCTGCCTCAAGATCTACAGTGCCCAGCCACGACTGCGTTTCTTGCTGCAAGAACTCGGACAGAACTTCCGCGGTGTGTCTATTGTCGCCCAAACACTTCATAGCCAATACAGCCTGCTGACGTATGCCAGTAGCTGCCCCATAATGGGAGACCTGGTGTGCAACAGTGGCAGGTGCGGATGGAGTGTTTGTGCGACTGCGGTCTGTGGACGAGCTCTTGCTTCTGCAGGAGGACGAGGAGGAGGAGGAGGAGGGGGTGCGAACGGCTACAGACAACTGTTTACTAGACCGTGGGCTAGGCAGAACTGTCCCAAACTTGCTGTCCCCTGTGGACCCTGAATCCACCACATTTACCCAGTGTGCCGTGATGGACACGTAACGTCCCTGGCCATGCCTACTGGTCCATGCATCTGTTGTCAGGTGCACCTTTGTGCTCACAGATTGCCTGAGTGCATGGACGATGCGCTCTTTAACATGCTGGTGGAGGGCTGGGATGGCTTTTCTGGAAAAAAAGTGTCGACTGGGTAGCTCGTAGCGTGGTACAGCGTAGTCCATCAGGTCTTTGAAAGCTTCGCTTTCAACTAACCGGTAGGGCATCATCTCTAACGAGATTAGTCTAGCTATGTGGGCGTTCAAACCCTGTGTACGCGGATGCGAGGCTAAGTATTTCCTTTTTCTAACCATAGTCTCATGTAGGGTGAGCTGGACTGGAGAGCTGGAGATCGTGGAACTAGCGGGGGTGCCGGTGGACATGGCAGACTGAGAGACGGTGGGAGATGGTATTGTTGCCGCCGGTGCCCTAGATGCAGTGTTTCCTACTACGAAACTGGTGATTCCCTGACCCTGACTGCTTTGGCCTGGCAAAGATACCTGCACAGATACAGCAGGTGGTGCGCTAAATGGTGGTCCTACACTGCCGGAAGGGATGTTGCGTTGATGACTAGCTTCATTGGCCGAGGGTGCAACAACCTTAAGGGACGTTTGGTAGTTAGTCCAAGCTTTCAAATGCATGGTGGTTAAATGTCTATGCATGCAACTAGTATTGAGACTTTTCAGATTCTGACCTCTGCTTAAGGAAGTAGAACATTTTTGACAGATGACTTTGCGCTGATCAATTGGATGTTGTTTAAAAAAATGCCAGACTGCACTCTTTCTAGCATCGGATACCTTTTCAGGCATTGCAGACTGAGCTTTAACCGGATGGCCACGCTGTCCTCCACCAGGTTTTGGCTTTGCCACGCGTTTTGGGCAAGATACGGGCCCGGCAGATGGAACCTGTGGCGATGTTGATGCCTGCTGCGGCCCCTCCTCCTCCTCTGCTTCAGAACTGCTGCCGCCTGCACCCTGTTCCCCCAATGGCTGCCAATCGGGGTCAAGAACTGGGTCATCTAATAACTCTTCTTGTACCTCCTGCGCAACTTCGTCTGTGTCACCGTGTCGTTCGGTGGTATAGCGTTCGTGATGGGGCAACATAGTCTCATCAGGGTCTGATTCTTGATCAGCACCCTGCGAGGGCAATGTTGTGGTCTGAGTCAAAGGACCAGCATAGTAGTCTGGCTGTGGCTGTGCGTCAGTGCACTCCATGTCAGATTCAATTTGTAATGGGCATGGACTGTTAACTGCTTCACTTTCTAAGCCAGGGACGGTATGTGTAAAGAGCTCCATGGAGTAACCCGTTGTGTCGCCTGCTGCATTCTTCTCTGTTGTTGTTTTTGCTGAAGAGGACAAGGAAGTGACTTGTCCCTGACCGTGAACATCCACTAACGACGCGCTGCTTTTACTTTTACCAGTTTCACGAGATGAGGCAAAAGAGCTAGAGGCTGAGTCAGCAAGATAAGCCAAAACTTGCTCTTGCTGCTCCGGCTTTAAAAGCGGTTTTCCTAATCCCAGAAAAGGGAGCGTTCGAGGCCTTGTGTAGCCGGACGACGAACCTGGCTCCACAGCTCCAGACTTAGGTGCAATATTTTTTCCCCCACGACCACCTGATGCTCCACCACTACCACTACCCTCATTACCAGCTGACAATGAACGCCCCCGGCCACGACCTCTTCCACTAGACTTCCTCATTGTTTTAAAAACGTAACCAAACTAACGTTATTTGTTGCAGTCACACAACTTACACGGTGAGCTATAACTTCTGTATGATTTAGCTACCCCTTTACAGGTTGGTGAGACCACAGCGAAAATCAGGCCCAATGTTACACACTCTTTTTTTGGTGGCTGCAAATTAGAGAGATGCCCCACACGCAGGACTGTCACTGAAGCACAAATGTTAATATTAATGTCACACTATTATTTTTTTTTTATTTTTATTTTTTTCAGGAACACTTTAGAAACCCCCCAAAAAAAAAAAAATAGATTTTTGCAGGGAGAATTTAGAAAACAAATGTAACAAACTATATGCTTTCTATGGGCCACTGAGTGAGAGATGACGCACACAGGAATCAGGAGTGGCACACAAGCCCAGAGGCCAATATTTTTCTACCAATGATTGATGGAGTTATTTTCTCTGGTAGATTTTGGAACCCAAATCAAGGAAAAAAAATGTAGGCTTTCTATGGACCACAATTGGAGAGAGAGAGAGAGAGAGATGGCACACCCAGGAGTCAAGACTGGCACACAAGCAGAAAGGCCAATATTAATCTCCCACTGTTTTTTTTGGTTGTTTTTTTTTTTTTTTTTTTCAGGGAGACTTTAGAAAAAAAAATAATAAAAAAAATATGATTTTATCAGGAAGAATTTAGAAACCAAATAAAATAAAATGATTTTTTCAGGGAGAATTTAGAAAACAAATAAAACCAAAAATAGGCGTTCTATGGCCCACTGACTGAGAGATGACGCACCCAGGAGTCAAGACTGGCACACAAGCAGAAAGGCCAATATTAATCTCCCACTGTTTTTTTGGTTGTTTTTTTTTTTTTTTTTTTTCAGGGAGACTTTAGAAATAAAAATAATAAAAAAAATATGATTTTATCAGGAAGAATTTAGAAACCAAATAAAATAAAATGATTTTTTCAGGGAGAATTTAGAAAACAAATAAAACCAAAAATATGCGTTCTATGGCCCACTGACTGAGAGAGAGAGAGAGATGGAACGCTTAGTACTGGCACACAAGCCCAAAGGGCAATATTAATCTCCCTTTTTTTTTCCAGGGAGAATTTCTGAAACCCAAAAAAAAAATAAAATAGGCTTTCTATGGCCCACTATTTGTGAGAGAGATGGGACGCTCAGGACTGGCACAGATGGCACGCTCAGGACTGGCACAGAAGCCCAGAGGCCAATATTAATCTCCCTTTTTTTCTGGGAGAATTTATAAAACCAAAAAAATATTTAAATAGGCTTTCTATGGCCCACTATTTGTGAGAGAGATGGCACGCTCAGGACTGGCACAGATGGCACGCTCACAACTGGCACAGAAGCCCAGAGGCCAATATTAATCTCCCTTTTTTTCTGGGAGAATTTATAAAACCAAAAAAATATTTAAATAGGCTTTCTATGGCCCACTATTTGTGAGAGAGATGGCACGCTCAGGACTGGCACAGATGGCACGCTCACAACTGGCACACAAGCCCAGAGGCCAATATTAATCTCCCTTTTTTCAGGGAAAATTTATAAAACCAAAAAAAAAATTAAATAGGCTTTCTATGGCCCACTATTTGTGAGAGAGATGGCACGCTCAGGACTGGCACAGATGGCACGCTCACAACTGGCACACAAGCCCAGAGGCCAATATTAATCTCCCTTTTTTCAGGGAAAATTTATAAAACCAAAAAAAAAATTAAATAGGCTTTCTATGGCCCACTATTTGTGAGAGAGATGGGACGCTCAGGACTGGCACAGATGGCACGCTCAGGACTGGCACAGAAGCCCAGAGGCCAATATTAATCTCCCTTTTTTTCAGGGAGAATTTATAAAACCCAAAAAAAAATAAAATAGGCTTTCTATGGCCCACTATTTGTGAGAGAGATGGCACACTCAGGACTGGCACACAAGCCCAAAGGCCAATATTAATCTCCCACTGTATTTTTATCAGGGAGAATTTATACACCCCACAAAAAAAAATACAGAAAAATGAAAAGGCTTTCTATGGCCCACTATGTGAGAGAGATGGCACACACAGGGATGGCACTCTAGCAGAAATGCCAAATTGCCAATCTTAATCTCCCACCAAAAAAAAAAAAAAAAAAAAAACAGGGAATGTCCTACAATTACTATCTCCCTGCCTGCAGTAATCTCAGCCAGGTATGGCAGGCAGCTACTATCTCCCTGCCTGCAGTAATCTCAGCCAGGTATGGCAGGCAGCAATAAGGAGTGGACTGATGCACAAATGAAATAAAAAGTGTGGACAAACAAAAAAGATAGCTGTGCAGAAAGGAAGGAACAAGAGGATTTGTGCTTTGAAAAAAGCAGTTGGTTTGCACAGCGGCGTACACACAGCAATGCAGCTATCAGGGAGCCTTCTAGGGCAGCCCAATGAGCTACAGCGCTGAGGGGAAAAAAAAAAAAAAAAAAAATTCCACTGTCCCTGCACACCGAGGGTGGTGTTGGACAGTGCAAATCGCTGCAGCACAAGCGGTTTTGTGGTTAATGGACCCTGCCTAACGCTATCCCTGCTTCTGACAAAGCGGCAGCAACCTCTCCCTAAGCTCAGATCAGCAGCAGTAAGATGGCGGTCGGCGGGAACGCCTCTTTATAGCCCCTGTGACGTCGCAGACAGCAAGCCAATCACTGCAATGCCCTTCTCTAAGATGGTGGGGACCAGGACCTATGTCATCACGCTGCCCACACTCTGCGTTTACCTTCATTGGCTGAGAAATGGCGCTTTTCGCGTCATTGAAACGCGACTTTGGCGCGAAAGTCGCGTACCGCATGGCCGACCCCGCACAGGGGTCGGATCGGGTTTCATGAAACCCCGACTTAGCCAAAAGTCGGCGACTTTTGAAAATGTTCGACCCGTTTCGCTCAACCCTAGTGCTATGGGTTGACACCACTGCCTCTTCACCTGTGCTTAGTCCGTCCCAATCCCCTGTTCAAAGCACTGGTACAGATGCCTCCTGCCCTTCAACTGTCCTTGCACATTTTGACTTACTATCATCAATCATCAGGCAATTCCAAATTCTTGCCCCAGGACAGCATTCAGTTGTCCCTACCTCAGGCGTTGGAACGAAAGAGAAAGTTTACTTCCAACTACCCACAGGCCCAAAAGCTAAACAAAAACATTTCCAGGCTGTTTACCATGAGAATGTTACCGCATCAGCTTGTTGACAAGGAGGAATTCAGTACTCAGTCCCCAGTTGCCACTTTTTCTCCTGGTTTGGCATCCCTACCTTGTATCAGCATGTGTGCAGTAACATGACTTGGGCCCTTACCAACTCTGTTTCTGGGATCGCCCATATAACAACTGACACATGGACAAGCGCTTGTGGCCAGGGATGCTTACATTTTCCTGACGGCACACTGGGACAACATTGTGGAGGCTGTGGCCGAGTCAAACCCTGGCATGGCACATGTGCGCCCTACGCTGAGGATTGCTGACCCTACATATTTTAGGCTGTGTGCGCATGTTGCACACAGTTTTTTCAGCCAGAATTTGTGACAAAAGCTAAAGCAAAATGCCAGCAAAGTGAATAAGAAACCTAAAGTGTCATTCACACGATAAGTATTTTTGACTTGCAGATATAGTGAAGAAAATAATCTGCAGTATGTCATTTCTCTGTACTTTTTTGCCCTGTGTTTTTCACCCTTCACTTCACTCAAATCAATAAAAAATGCAGGCAAAAACACACCACAAATGCACGTTTTTGCAAGCAACTGTTTTTTTCTTGCTAAGAGAGGCATAAATGGTACAGGAATTTTACTCAACGTGTGCACATGCCCTTATCAGTATTATATTGCTCACTCATAGACTATTCCATGGTCTGGGGTACATTTCCCTGGTATATAACCCTCAAAAGTGCATAGCCTTCATGAGTCTAGGATTACCAATACATGGCAATTTGAACAGAATGCATATAAGGCCATTCTTTATGTCTAATACAGGGTGTATCTGAGTCAATAATTTTTGACAGTTCTTGCTTCAGTCATAAATTAAACTGAAATTTCCTATTTTTTAATAAAAAAATCAATTTAGGTTTAGTTAAATTTAAAAAAAATTAAAATCCATTTTTCAATATTGCCTTACATAACAGTCATTACACGGGAAAAAATATTTCTTAACATTTCTTTTTCTGTAAAATGCAATCGGTTTGAAATGTTTAATTGTCACTAGAGTTGAGCGACCTTGACCTTTTTAGAGTCGAGCCGGGTTTCGCGAAACCCGACTATCTCAAAAGTCGGGTCGAGTGAAAACGGCCGATTATGACGTAAAGTCGGGATCGACCGAAACACGAAACCCAATGCAAGTCAATGGGGCAGCATAGTCGGCAGTGAGTGGGGGCCAGGAAAACACCTAGAGTGCCCATTTTAATGTCAAAACCATCCATTCTTCTTAATGAAGCTTGTCAAGCGTAATTTACCTTATAATAATTGGAAGGTATTTGAAATTGGGGGTCATTTGGCTAAAGTTGTGGTGGGTAGGGCTGGTTCAAGTAATTAGTGGGCCCAGGAAATCTGGACCACGTCACGGCAGTGGAGCAGGGAGAGGTAAGTATTTCAACTTTGCAAGTGCTGTGAACCTGAGCAAGCAGGGGGGGCCCACTCGTTGGCATTGGCACTGGCACAGGGCCCCTCAAAGTACAGCGGTGTGTTTGCACGGCGGGGGCGCCTCCCACCGGCAGCAACACTTTTGCGTACTATGAGAGGCCCTGTGCCAGTGACGTCGCCAACTAGTATTCCTCCCCCCACCTGATGAAGGAACCTGCACTTTCATCTGCACCTTCCTCTTTGTCCCCGTGTAAGGTGGTATGGTATGCGGGAAGAGCAACCTGACTTTCAGCAGGGTCACAATGTTGTTGTGTAGCGTGCACGGGGAAAGTTGTGTTATGGGTCAATGTACCAGCAGACTCATCTATCACTGGCTGGGCAATGGGCAGGATGAGGAGGAAACACAGATATAGGCCCAAAGAATAAAGTTGGCTAAATGCAGTTCAAAATTGGTAACACAGGAATAACCAGGGGGCATTGCAGTGGAGGACAACTGGAATGAGAGGCTGACACAGAGAGTAGGCCCAAATCAGTAAGTAGTCGAAATGCAGTTCAAAATTGGCAACCGTAGTAAACAGGCGGCACAGCTTTGTTCAGTGGAGGAGAACAGCAAGGAGTGGCAGACACCGATAGTAGGCCCCAACCCAATTAGTAGGCCAAATGCAGTCTAACATTAACAACTACTTAACGAGCACCTGAAAACGGAATTTCAGGACAGGAAACCAGGAGAACAGCAAGGAGCGGCAGACACTGTTAGTAGGCCCCAAACCAACTAGTACGCCAAATGCAGTTGTTCCATTTAACCACAATTTAACGAGAGCCTGAAGATAGAAGCTCAGGAAAGGCAACCTGGAGAACACCTTGGAGTGTAACACACCATCTCTCTCCACCCGATACCCATTTTGTAGGCCTAATGCAGTGTAGTTTTCTACAACTACTAAACGAGAGTCTGAAGATCGAAGCAATGGCGAAGGAAACCTGGAGAACACCTTGGAGTGTAACACACCATCTCTCTCCACCCCATAGCCAATTTGGAGGCCTAATGCAGTGTAGTTTCCAACAACTACTAAACGAGAGCATTAAGATCGAAGCTCTGGAAAGGCAACCTGGAGAACACCTTGGAGTGGAACACACCATCTCTCTCCACCCTATACCCATGTTGTAGGGCTAATGCAGTGTAGTTTTCTACAACTACTAAACGAGAGTCGGAAGACCGAAGCAATGGCAAGGAAACCTGGGGAACACCTTGGAGTGTAACACACCATCTCTCTCCACCCGATACCCATTTTGTAGGCCTAATGCAGTGTAGTTTTCTACAACTACTAAACGAGAGTCTGAAGATCGAAGCAATGGCGAGGAAACCTGGAGAACACCTTGGAGTGTAACACACCATCTCTCTCCACCCCATAGCCAATTTGGAGGCCTAATGCAGTGTAGTTTCCAACAACTACTAAACGAGAGCATTAAGATCGAAGCTCTGGAAAGGCAACCTGGAGAACACCTTGGAGTGGAACACACCATCTCTCTCCACCCTATACCCATTTTGTAGGCCTAATGCAGTGTAGTTTTCTACAACTACTAAACGAGAGTCGGAAGACCGAAGCAATGGCAAGGAAACCTGGGGAACACCTTGGAGTGTAACACACCATCTCTCTCCACCCGATACCCATTTTGTAGGCCTAATGCAGTGTAGTTTTCTACAACTACTAAACGAGAGTCTGAAGATCGAAGCAATGGCGAGGAAACCTGGAGAACACCTTGGAGTGTAACACACCATCTCTCTCCACCCCATAGCCAATTTGGAGGCCTAATGCAGTGTAGTTTCCAACAACTACTAAACGAGAGCATTAAGATCGAAGCTCTGGAAAGGCAACCTGGAGAACACCTTGGAGTGGAACACACCATCTCTCTCCACCCTATACCCATGTTGTAGGCCTAATGCAGTGTAGTTTTCTACAACTACTAAACGAGAGTCGGAAGACCGAAGCAATGGCAAGGAAACCTGGGGAACACCTTGGAGTGTAACACACCATCTCTCTCCACCCCATACCCAATTTGTAGGCCTAATGCAGCCTACTTTCCGACAACTACTAAACGAGAGCATGAAGATCGAAGCTCAGGAAAGGCAACCTGGGGAACACCTTGGAGTGTAACACACCCTCTCTCTACACCACGGAAGGGCTGATTCTTAGGAAGGAAGGCTGTCGGAAAGAAGCAGGGCGCGTCCGAGGGTGATTATATTCTTATTAGGTATATACTCACCCTCGGACGCGCCCTGCTTCTTTATTTGTAATGAATGTTTATTTGCAATGTGGTTTTGACTTACTCTATTTTTTTGGTAAATAATGATTTTATTATTTTCATTGTTTTGCATCTTCTTGGCAATAATATAAAGAAGACGCGACAGGACAACACTCGGTGGATGCCATATCTGTGTTTTAAATTGAAAAAAACTTTCAGTTAACTACTTGCAGGAGAAAGTTATTGTAGCTGGTGGCCATTTTTAGTACTGTACCAGATTTTTGTTGTATGTGTTTGTTTTTAATGTTAAAATGTCTGCATTTGATATCTCTCCAGTATTTTCTTTTTTATAAGCAAAATACTTATTTTTAAATTTTCTGATGTTGGTTCCAGGGGAACACGGGCAGCAGTAGACAGGTCAGTGGAGGCCTAGTGGAAGGAGGGACCGCAGACAGGCTTCGAAGCCCTAACATAATAAATTGGGCTGGCTGTAGGCAATTTAAAATTGGTTCCAGGGGAACACGGGCAGCAGTAGACAGGTCAGTGGAGGCCTAGTGGAAGGAGGGACCGCAGACAGGCTTCGAAGCCCTAACATAGTAAATTGGGCTGGCTGTAGGCAATTTAAAATTGGTTCCAGGGGAACACGGGCAGCAGTAGACAGGTCAGTGGAGGCCTAGTGGAAGGAGGGACCGCAGACAGGCTTCGAAGCCCTAACATAATAAATTGGGCTGGCTGTAGGCAATTTAATATTGGTTCCAGGGGAACACGGGCAGCAGTAGACAGGTCAGTGGAGGCCTAGTGGAAGGAGGGACCGCAGACAGGCTTCGAAGCCCTAACATAATAAATTGGGCTGGCTGTAGGCAATTTAAAATTGGTTCCAGGGGAACACGGGCGGCAGTAGCCAGGTCAGTGTAGTAGTAGTGGAAAGAACGGGCCGCAGACAGGCTTCGAAGGCCTAACATAACAAAAATTGGGCTGTAGGCAATTTAAAATTGGTTCCAGGGGAACACGGGCGGCAGTAGACAGGTCAGTGGAGGCCTAGTGGAAGGAGGGACCGCAGACAGGCTTCGAAGCCCTAACATAATAAATTGGGCTGGCTGTAGGCAATTTAAAATTGGTTCCAGGGGAACACGGGCAGCAGTAGACAGGTCAGTGGAGGCCTAGTGGAAGGAGTGACCGCAGACAGGCTTCGAAGGCCTAACATAAGAAAAATGTCAATACAATGGTATTGACAGTGCCAGGCATTGAAGGATGTCAGCGCATAGACTAAACATTGGTGGAGCTGTGAGAGAAAATTTTGCAAGTGGTAGAGCACTGTTTGACCTGGGGGGGGACTGTCTTGTGGCCGGCGGTACAGGCCCAGGGCCCCTCATATTACAACGGTGTGTCTGACGTTGGGTGCGCACCACCACCGCCAGACACTTTATTGTACTATGAGGGACCTAGTGGCAGTGCCGTCGACCAAAAGCGGGCACACCCACCTCTTCAGACAAACAGTACTCTCACGGGTGCTGGCGCCAAGTGGCGATACCACGGCCCCGTGTGGGGACTTTGGCCATTTAGGGAGGTGTTAACATGTCGGATGCTGGACAATCAGGTGCTGCAAATTACGAGATTGGAAAAGTCGTTCAGAATAGTCCACAGGCAAGACCTTTACATAGGAAAGCTAGGTGTCAGCCGGGCAAGGTGGGGCAAAAGATTTCGAAATCCAGTTGTGGTTCATTTTAATGAAGGTTAGATCATCTACATTTTGGGTAGCCAGACGAGTCCTTTTTTCTGTTAGTATTGAACCTGCAGCACTGAATACTCTTTCTGATAGGACACTAGCTGCCGGGCAAGCAAGCTCCTGCAATGCATATTCTGCCAATTCTGGCCAGGTGTCTAATTTTGATGCCCAGTAATCAAATGGGAATGACGGTTGAGGGAGAACGTCGATAAGGGATGAAAAATAGTTAGTAACCATACTGGACAAATGTTGTCTCCTGTCACTTTGAATTGATGCTGCAGTACCTGTCCTGTCTGCGGTCATAGCAAAATCACTCCACAACCTGGTCAGAAAACCCCTCTGGCCAACGCCACTTCTGATTTCTGCCCCTCTAACACCTCTGGTCTGCTGGCCCCTGCAGCTCGTGTTAGAACGATCACAGGCGCTGTGTGCAGGGAATGCCAGAAGCAAACGGTCAATAAGAGTTGATTGTTTGGTTGCTAATATTAGTTCCAAGTTCTTATGTGGCATTATATTTTGCAATTTGCCTTTATAGCGAGGATCAAGGAGGCAGGCCAACCAGTAATCGTCATCGTTCATCATTTTTGTTATGCGTGTGTCCCTTTTGAGGATACGTAAGGCATAATCCGCCATGTGGCCCAAAGTTCCAGTTCTCAAATCTGTGGTTGTGCTTGGTTGAGGGGCAGTTTCAGGCAAATCCACGTCACTTGTGTCCCTCCAAAAACCAGAACCCGGCCTTGCCGCGCCAACAATTTCCACTGGCCCCGGAAAAGCTTCCTCATTAAAAATATAATCATCCCCATCATCCTCCTCGTCCTCCTCCTCCTCTTCGCCCGCTACCTCGTCCTGTACACTGCCCTGGCCAGACAATGGCTGACTGTCATCAAGGCTTTCCTCTTCCTCAGCTGCAGACGCCTGATCCTTTATGTGCGTCAAACTTTGCATCAGCAGACGCATTAGGGGGATGCTCATGCTTATTATGGCGTTGTCTGCACTAACCAGCCGTGTGCATTCCTCAAAACACTGAAGGACTTGACACATGTCTTGAATCTTCGACCACTGCACACCTGACAACTCCATGTCTGCCATCCTACTGCCTGCCCGTGTATGTGTATCCTCCCACAAAAACATAACAGCCCGCCTCTGTTCACACAGTCTCTGAAGCATGTGCAGTGTTGAGTTCCACCTTGTTGCAACGTCTATGATTAGGCGATGCTGGGGAAGGTTCAAAGAACGCTGATAGGTCTGCATACGGCTGGAGTGTACGGGCGAACGGCGGATATGTGAGCAAAGTCCACGCACTTTGAGGAGCAGGTCAGATAACCCCGGATAACTTTTCAGGAAGCACTGCACCACCAGGTTTAAGGTGTGAGCCAGGCAAGGAATATGTTTCAGTTGGGAAAGGGAGATGGCAGCCATGAAATTCCTTCCGTTATCACTGACTACCTTGCCTGCCTCAAGATCTACAGTGCCCAGCCACGACTGCGTTTCTTTCTGCAAGAACTCGGACAGAACTTCAGCGGTGTGTCAGTTGTCACCCAAACACTTCATAGCCAATACAGCCTGCTGACGTTTGCCAGTAGCTGCCCCATAATGGGAGACCTGGTGTGCAACAGTGGCAGCTGCGGATGGAGTGGTTGTGCGACTGCGGTCTGTGGACGAGGTCTCGCTTCTGCAGGAGGACGAGGAGGAGGAGGAGGGGGTGCGAACGGCTACAGCCAACTGTTTCCTAGACCGTGGGCTAGGCAGAACTGTCCCAAACTTGCTGTCCCCTGTGGACCCTGCATCCACCACATTTACCCAGTGTGCCGTGATGGACACGTAACATCCCTGGCCATGCCTACTGGTCCATGCATCTGTTGTCAGGTGCACCTTTGTGCTCACAGATTGCCTGAGTGCATGGACGATGCGCTCTTTAACATGCTGGTGGAGGGCTGGGATGGCTTTTCTGGAAAAAAAGTGTCGACTGGGTAGCTCGTAGCGTGGTACAGCGTAGTCCATCAGGGCTTTGAAAGCTTCGCTTTCAACTAACCGGTAGGGCATCATCTCTAACGAGATTAGTCTAGCTATGTGGGCGTTCAAACCCTGTGTACGCAGATGCGAGGCTAAGTACTTCCTTTTTCTAACCATAGTCTCATGTAGGGTGAGCTGGACTGGAGAGCTGGAGATCGTGGAACTAGCGGGGGTGCCGGTGGACATGGCAGACTGAGAGACGGTGGGAGATGGTATTGTTGCCGCCGGTGCCCTAGATGCAGTGTTTCCTACTACGAAACTGGTGATTCCCTGACCCTGACTGCTTTGGCCTGGCAAAGAAACCTGCACAGATACTGCAGGTGGTGCAGAAAATGGTGGCCCTACACTGCCGGAAGGGATGTTGCGTTGATGACTAGCTTCATTGGCCGAGGGTGCTACAACCTTAAGGGACGTTTGGTAGTTAGTCCAAGCTTGCAAATGCATGGTGGTTAAATGTCTATGCATGCAACTTGTATTGAGACTTTTCAGATTCTGCCCTCTGCTTAAGGTAGTTGAACATTTTTGACAGATGACTTTGCGCTGATCAATTGGATGTTGTTTAAAAAAATGCCAGACTGCACTCTTTCTAGCATCGGATACCTTTTCAGGCATTGCAGACTGAGCTTTAACCGGATGGCCACGCTGTCCTCCAACAGGTTTTGACTTTGCCACGCGTTTTGGGCAAGATACGGGCCCGGCAGATGGAACCTGTTTCGATGTTGATGCCTGCTGCGGCCCCTCCTCCTCCGCTTCAGAACTGCTGCCGCCTGCACCCTGTTCCCCCAATGGCTGCCAATCGGGGTCAAGAACTGGGTCATCTATTACCTCTTCTTGTAGCTCGTGTGCAACTTCGTCTGTGTCACCGTGTCGGTCTATGGTATAGCGTTCGTGATGGGGCAACATAGTCTCATCAGGGTCTGATTCTTGATCAGCACCCTGCAAGGGCAATGTTGTGGTCTGAGTCAAAGGACCAGCATAGTAGTCTGGCTGTCGCTGTGCATCAGTGCACTCCATGTCAGATTCAACTTGTAATGGGCATGGACTGTTAACTGCTTCACTTTCTAAGCCAGGGACGGTATGTGTAAAGAGCTCCATGGAGTAACCCGTTGTGTCGCCTGCTGCATTCTTCTCTGTTGTTGTTTTTGCTGAAGAGGACAAGGAAGCGACTTGTCCCTGACCGTGAACATCCACTAACGACGCGCTGCTTTTACTTTTACCAGTTTCACGAGAGGAGGCAAAAGAGCTAGAGGCTGAGTCAGCAAGATAAGCCAAAACTTGCTCTTGCTGCTCTGGCTTTAAAAGCGGTTTTCCTACTCCCAGAAAAGGGAGCGTTCGAGGCCTTGTGTAGCCAGACGACGAACCTGGCTCCACAGCTCCAGACTTAGGTGCAATATTTTTTTTCCCACGACCACCTGATGCTCCACCACTACCACTACCCTCATTACCAGCTGACAATGAACGCCCCCGGCCACGACCTCTTCCACGAGACTTCCTCATTGTTTTAAAAACGTTACCAAACTAACGGTATTTGTTGCTGTCACACAACTTACACGGTGAGCTATAACTTCAGTATGATTTAGCTACCCCTTTACAGGTGGGTGAGACCACAACGAAAATCAGGCACAATGTTACACACTCTGTTGTTGGTGGCAACAAATGAGAGAGATGCCACACACGCAGGACTGTCACTGAAGCGCAAATGTAAATATTAATCTCCCACTGATTTGTTTTTTTTTTTTTAAAAGGGAGACTTTAAAAAAAAAAAAATAATAAAAAAAAATGATTTTTTAAGGAAGAATTTATAAACCAAATAAAATGAAATGATTGTTTCAGGGAGAATTTAGAAAACAAATTAAAAAAAATAGGCTTTCTATGGCCCACTGAGTGAGAGAGGACGCACACAGGAGTCAGGAGTGGCACACAAGCCCAGAGGCCAATATTTATCTCCCACTGATTGATTTAGTGATTTTTTCAGGTAGATTTTGGAACCCAAATCAAGCAAAAAAATTAATAGGCTTTCTATGGCCCACAATTGGAGAGAGAGAGATGGCGCACCCAGGAGTCAAGACTGGCACACAAGCAGAAAGGGCAATATTAATCTCCCACTGATTTGATTTTTTTTTTTTTTTCAGGGAAACTTTAGAAAAAAAAAATACAAAAAAATGAATTTTTCTGGAAGAATTTAGAAACCAAATAAAATAAAATGATTGTTTCAGGGAGAATTTAGAAAACAAATAAAAAAAAAATAGGCTTTGTAGGGCCCACTGAGTGAGAGAGGATGCACACAGGAGTCAGGAGTGGCACACAAGCCCAGAGGCCAATATTTTTCTCCCACTGATTGATTTAGTGATTTTTTCAGGTAGATTTTGGAACCCAAATCAAGCAAAAAAATTAATAGGCTTTCTATGGCCCACAATTGGAGAGAGAGAGATGGCACACCCAGGAGTCAAGACTGGCACACAAGCAGAAAGGGCAATATTAATCTCCCACTGATTTGATTTTTTTTTTTTTTTCAGGGAGACTTTAGAAAAAAAAAATACAAAAAAATGAATTTTTCTGGAAGAATTTAGAAACCAAATAAAATAAAATGATTGTTTCAGGGAGAATTTAGAAAACAAATAAAAAAAAATAGGCTTTGTAGGGCCCACTGAGTGAGAGAGGATGCACACAGGAGTCAGGAGTGGCACACAAGCCCAGAGGCCAATATTTTTCTCCCACTGATTGATTTAGTGATTTTTTCAGGTAGATTTTGGAACCCAAATCAAGCAAAAAAATTAATAGGCTTTCTATGGCCCACAATTGGAGAGAGAGAGATGGCACACCCAGGAGTCAAGACTGGCACACAAGCAGAAAGGGCAATATTAATCTCCCACTGATTTGATTTTTTTTTTTTTTTTCAGGGAGACTTTAGAAAAAAAAAATACAAAAAAATGAATTTTTCAGGAAGAATTTAGAAACCAAATAAAATAAAATGATTGTTTCAGGGAGAATTTAGAAAACAAATTAAAAAAAATAGGCTTTGTAGGGCCCACTGAGTGAGAGAGGACACACACAGGAGTCAGGAGTGGCACACAAGCCCAGAGGCCAATATTTTTCTCCCACTGATTGATTTAGTGATTTTTTCAGGTAGATTTTGGAACCCAAATCAAGCAAAAAAATTAATAGGCTTTCTATGGCCCACAATTGGAGAGAGAGAGATGGCACACCCAGGAGTCAAGACTGGCACACAAGCAGAAAGGGCAATATTAATCTCCCACTGATTTGATTTTTTTTTTTTTTCAGGGAGACTTTAGAAAAAAAAAAAAAAAAATGATTTTTTCAGGAATAATTTAGAAACCAAATAAAATAAAATGATTTTTTCAGGGAGAATTTAGAAAACAAATAAAACAAAAAATAGGCTTTCTAGGGCCCACTGAGTGAGAGAGGACGCACACAGGAGTCAGGAGTGGCACACAAGCCCAGAGGCCAATATTAATCTCCCACTTTTTTTTTTTTTTCCAGGGAAAATTTATAAACCCAATAAAAAAAATAATAAATAGGCTTTCTATGGCCCACTATCTGAGAGAGAGAGATGGCACGCTTAGGACTGGCACACAAGCCCAAAGGCCAATATTAATCTCCCACTGATTGATTTATTGATTTTTTCAGGTAGAATTTAGAACCCAAATCAAGCAAAAAAATTAATAGGCTTTCTATGGCCCACTGAGTGAGAGATGGCACACACAGGAGTCAGGAGTGGCACACAAGCCCTGAGGCCAATATTTTTCTCCCACTGATTGATGTTGTGATTTTTTCAGGTAGATTTTGGAACCCAAATCAAGCAAAAAAATAAATAGGCTTTCTATGGCCCACTGAGTGAGAGATGGCACACACAGGAGTAAGGAGTGGCACACAAGCCCTGAGGCCAATATTTTTCTCCCACTGATTGATGTAGTGATTTTTTCAGGTAGATTTTAGAACCCAAATCAAGCAAAAAAATAAATAGGCTTTCTGTGGCCCACTGAGTGAGAGATGACACAGACAGGGATGGCACTCTAGCAGAAATGCCAATCTTAATCTCCCACAAAAAAAAAAAAAAATAGGAACTGTCCTTCAATTACTATCTCCCTGCAGTAATCTCAGCCAGGTATGGCAGGCAGCAATAAGGAGTGGACTGATGCACAAATTAAATAAAAAGTGTGGACAAACAAACAAGATAGCTGTGCAGAAAGGAAGGAACAAGAGGATTTGTGCTTTGAAAAAAGCAGTTGGTTTGCACAGCGGCGTACACACAGCAATGCAGCTATCAGGGAGCCTTCTAGGGCAGCCCAATGAGCTACAGCGCTGAGGAAAAAAAAAAAATGTAGCTTCCACTGTCCCTGCACACCGAAGGTGGTGTTGGGCTGTGGAAATCGCTACAGCACAAGCGGTTTGGTGGTTAATGGACCCTGCCTAACGCTATCCCTGCTTCTGACGAAGCGGCAGCAACCTCTCCCTAAGCTCAGATCAGCAGCAGTAACATGGCGGTCGGCGGGAACGCCCCTTTATAGCCCCTGTGACGCCGCGGACAGCAAGCCAATCACTGCAATGCCCTTCTCTAAGATGGTGGGGACCAGGACCTATGTCATCACGCTGCCCACACTCTGCGTTTACCTTCATTGGCTGAGAAATGGCGCTTTTCGCGTCATTGAAACGCGACTTTGGCGCGAAAGTCGCGTACCGCATGGCCGACCCCGCACAGGGATCGGATCGGGTTTCATGAAACCCGACTTTGTCAAAAGTCGGCGACTTTTGAAAATGTTCGACCCGTTTCGCTCAACCCTAATTGTCACTCCTTAAAGTGGAGTAAAAGTGTGACACCATTGTTCTCAGCAGCAATCTGGCAGTCATAGATGCTTCCAGGAGTTTCCCCCATGCTATTCTCCTTCCATTCAGCACTTTTCCCATCAATTTGAACATTTATTTTCACTGCACCACAGACCTCTATGTAGGGTCTTCCGGAGAAAAGCTTGGCTTTCCCTTTGACTCCATTATACTCATTACTTGAAACGAGCACAAGAGTATTAGAAGTGCATTTAATGGCTGTGATGGCTTGGGAAATGCCCACAGTCTAAAAGCTTGTTGATTGGCTGTGCTGCAGCTGTAGGGGTTGGTGACCAGGGCAGCAGCCATAGCCGACAGCAATCCCTGTATCAGTCTCTGGCCCCCTTCCCGCATTAATTCACATTTCTCTGCTGCGTTCCCTCTGTGTTGATTCTCTGCGCCATCTAGACTTGCCGGTACGGGGATGTATTCCTCACAGATGGTTCACAAATAAAGGAATATACAAAAAAGGTTGCACTCTATCGTGCAAAAGCATGTCTAATCTGAAATATATGAAATATGAATAGCAAAATGGCTTTTGAACATTAGGAAAATATTTAAGTGACGCTTTGCAAAGAATATGATATAATCAAATAGTGTGAGCCCATCAACCGTCGTCAAGGTGGTCTCATAAAACTGATGGGTCCCTGATCCCCCTGTTGTGAATTCTGTTGTCGAACTCCCTCCTGTGGTCATGAATGGTACTTCGGAGAGTTCTGTCCATGGACTCCCTCTGGTGGCTGTGAGTGAAGCTGCTGCTTCTGAGGTTCCTTACACAGGTGACTTGGCTTATCCTTTGGTTGGCTGCTCTATTTAACTCCACTCAGATCGTTACTCCATGCCAGCTGTCAATGTTCCTGCATTGGTTCAGTTCGCTCTTGGATCTTTCTGGTGACCTGTCTTCTCCAGCAGAAGCTAAGTTCCTGATAGTTATTATTTGTTCATTGTTTCCTTGTCCAGCTGGTTATCATGATTTTGTCTTACTAGCTGGAAACTCTGGGATGCAGAGTGGCATCTCCGCACCGTTAGTCGGTGCGGAGGTCTTTTTGCACACTCTGCGTGGTCTTTTGTAGTTTTTGTGCTGACCGCAAAGATACCTTTCCTATCCTCTGTCTGTTTAGTAAGTCTGGCCTCCCTTTGCTGAAACCTGTTTCATTTCTGTGTTTGTGACTTTCATCTTTACTCACAGTCAATATATGTGGGGGGCTGCCTTTTCCTTTGGGGAATTTCTCTGAGGCAAGGTAGGCTTTATTTTCTATCTCTAGGGCTAGCTAGCTCTTAGGCTGTGAAGAGGCGTCTAGGGAGAGTCAGGAACGCTCCACGGCTATTTCTAGTTGTTGTGATAGGATTAGGGCCTGCGGTCAGCAGAGCTCCCACATCCCAGAGCTTGTCCTGTGTGAGTTTAACTATCAGGCCGTGCCAGGTGCTCCTAACCACCAGGTCATAACAGTACAGCTGGCCCAAAGTATTAATGCATCTCAATAGAGGGATAAGAGAAGCTCTGAGACCATTTTATTTTCTTTGCACTGTGTTTTGTCTTTCTTTTCCCCTAGACCTTTGGGTGGTTCAGGACACAGGTGTAGAGATGGACATTCAAGGTCTGTCCTCTTGTGTGGATCATCTCACTGCAAGGGTACAAAACATTCAAGATTTTGTGGTTCAGAATCCTATGTTAGAGCCTAGAATTCCTATTCCTGATTTATTTTCTGGGGATAGATCTAAGTTTCTGAATTTCAAAAATAATTGTAAACTGTTTCTAGCTTTGAAACCCCGCTCCTCTGGTGACCCCGTTCAACAAGTAAAAATCATTATTTCTTTGTTGCGTGGTGACCCTCAAGACTGGGCATTTTCCCTTGCGCCAGGAGATCCTGCATTGCGTGATGTTGATGCGTTTTTTCTGGCGCTTGGATTGCTTTATGATGAACCAAATTCAGTGGATCAGGCAGAGAAAATCTTGCTGGCTTTGTGTCAGGGTCAGGATGAAGCGGAGGTGTACTGTCAGAAGTTTAGAAAGTGGTCTGTGCTTACTCAGTGGAATGAGTGTGCCCTGGCGGCAATTTTCAGAAAGGGTCTTTCTGAAGCCCTTAAGGATGTCATGGTGGGATTTCCCACGCCTGCTGGTCTGAATGAGTCTATGTCCTTGGTCATTCAGATCGACCGGCCCTTGCGTGAGCGCAAAGCTGTGCACCATCTGGCGGTATTCTCTGAGCATAGGCCTGAGCCTATGCAGTGTGATAGGACTTTGACCAGAGCTGAACGGCAAGAACACAGACGTCGGAATGGGCTGTGTTTTTACTGTGGTGAATCCACTCATGCTATCTCCGATTGTCCTAAGCGCACTAAGCGGTTCGCTAGGTCTGCCACCATTGGTACTATACAGTCTAAATTTCTCTTGTCCGTTACTCTGATTTGCTCTCTGTCGTCCTTTTCTGTTATGGCATTTGTGGATTCAGGCGCTGCCCTGAATTTGATGGACTTGGAGTTTGCCAGGCGCTGTGGTTTTTTCTTGGAGCCCTTGCAGTATCCTATTCCATTGAGAGGAATTGATGCTACGCCTTTGGCCAAGAATAAGCCTCAGTACTGGACCCAATCGACCATGTGCATGGCTCCTGCACATCAGGAGGATATTCGCTTTTTGGTGTTGCATAATCTGCATGATGTGGTCGTTTTGGGGTTGCCATGGCTACAGGTCCATAATCCAGTGTTAGATTGGAAATCTATGTCTGTGTCCGGCTGGGGTTGTCAGGGGGTACATGGTGATGTTCCATTGTTGTCAATTTCACCTTCCACTCCTTCTGAAGTCCCTGAGTTTTTATCAGATTACCGGGATGTATTTGAAGAGCTCAAACCGGTGCCCTACCTCCTCATAGGGATTGCGATTGTGCTATTAATTTGATTCCTGGTAGTAAGTTTCCTAAGGGCCGTCTGTTTAATTTATCTGTGCCAGAGCACGCCGCTATGTGGAGTTATATAAAGGAATCCTTGGAGAAAGGTCATATTCGCCCGTCGTCATCACCGTTGGGAGCAGGGTTCTTTTTTGTGGCCAAGAAGGATGGCTCTTTGAGACCTTGTATTGCTTACCGCCTTCTTAATAAGATCACAGTCAAAGTTCAGTATCCTTTGCCGCTGCTGTCTGATTTGTTTGCTCGGATTAAGGGGGCTAGTTGGTTCACCAAGATAGATCTTCGAGGGGCGTATAATCTTGTGCGAATTAAACAGGGCGATGAATGGAAAACAGCATTTAATACGCCCGAGGGCCATTTTGAGTACCTGGTTATGCCATTCGGGCTTTCTAATGCTCCATCTGTGTTTCAGTCCTTTATGCATGACATCTTTCGATAGATTCATGATTGTATATTTGGATGACATTTTGGTCTTTTCGGATGATTGGGAGTCTCATGTGAAGCAGGTCAGAATGGTGTTCCAGGTCCTTTGTGCGAATTCCTTGTTTGTGAAGGGGTCAAAGTGTCTCTTTGGAGTTCAGAAGGTTTCATTTTTGGGTTTCATTTTTTCCCCTTCTGCTATCGAGATGGACCCTGTTAAAGTTCAGGCCATTTATGATTGGACTCAGCCGACATCTGTGAAGAGCCTGCAGAAGTTCCTGGGCTTTGCTAATTTTTACCGTCGCTTCATCGCTAATTTTTCTAGTATTGCTAAACCGTTGACTGATTTGACCAAGAAAGGTGCTGATGTGGTCAATTGGTCCTCTGCGGCTGTAGAGGCTTTTCAGGAGTTGAAGCGTCGTTTTTCTTCTGACCCTGTGTTGTGCCAGCCAGATGTTTCGCTTCCATTTCAGGTCGAGGTTGATGCTTCTGAGATTGGAGCAGGGGCTGTTTTGTCGCAAAGAAGTTCTGATGGCTCGGTGATGAAACCATGTGCCTTCTTTTCTAGAAAATTCTCGCCTGCTGAGCGCAATTATGATGTTGGCAATCGAGAGTTGTTGGCCATGAAGTGGGCATTCGAGGAGTGGCGACATTGGCTTGAAGGAGCTAAACATCGCGTGGTGGTCTTGACGGATCACAAGAATTTGACTTATCTCGAGTCTGCCAAACGGTTGAATCCTAGACAGGCTCGATGGTCGCTCTTTTTCTCCCGTTTTGATTTTGTGGTTTCATACCTTCCGGGATCTAAGAATGTGAAGGCTGATGCCCTGTCAAGGAGTTTTGTGCCTGACTCTCCGGGTGTTCCGGAGCCGGCGGGTATTCTTAAAGAGGGGGTAATTTTCTCTGCCATCTCCCCTGATTTCCAGCGCGTGCTGCAGAAGTTTCAGGCTGATAGACCTGACCGTTGTCCAGCAGAGAGACTGTTTGTCCCTGATAGATGGACTAGTAGAATTATCTCTGAGGTTCATTGTTCGGTGTTGGCTGGTCATCCTGGAATCTTTGGTACCAGAGATTTGGTGGCTAGATCCTTTTGGTGGCCTTCTTTGTCACGGGATGTGCGTTCTTTTGTGCAGTCCTGTGGGACTTGTGCTCGGGCTAAGCCCTGCTGTTCTCGTGCCAGTGGGTTGCTTTTGCCCTTGCCGGTCCCAAAGAGGCCCTGGATGCATATTTCCATGGATTTTATTTCTGATCTCCCTGTTTCTCAAAGGATGTCGGTCATTTGGGTGGTTTGTGATCGCTTCTCTAAGATGGTCCATTTTGTACCCTTGTCTAAATTGCTTTCCTCCTCTGATTTGGTGCCATTGTTTTTCCAGCATGTGGTTCGTTTGCATGGCATTTCAGAGAACATAGTCTCGGACAGAGGTTCCCAGTTTGTTTCGAGGTTTTGGCGGTCCTTTTGTGCTAAGATGGGCATTGATTTGTCTTTTTCTTCGGCTTTCCATCCTCAGACTAATGGCCAAACCGAACGAACTAATCAGACTTTGGAAACATATCTGAGATGCTTTGTTTCTGCAGATCAGGATGATTGGGTGTCCTTCTTGCCTTTGGCTGAGTTCGCCCTTAATAATCGGGCCAGCTCGGCTACTTTAGTTTCTCCTTTTTTCTGTAATTCTGGTTTCCATCCTCGTTTCTCTTCAGGGCAGTTTGAGCCTTAGGACTGTCCTGGTGTAGATACGGTGGTGGACAGGTTGCAGCAGATTTGGACTCATGTGGTGAACAATTTGACATTGTCCCAGGAGAAGGCTCAATGTTTCGCTAACCGCCGGCGCTGTGTTGGTCCCCGACTTCGTGTTGGGGATTTGGTTTGGTTGTCATCTCGTCATGTTCCTATGAAGGTTTCCTCTCCTAAGTTTAAGCCTCGTTTCATTGGGCCATATAAGATTTCTGAAGTTCTTAATCCTGTGTCATTTCGTTTGGGCCTTCCAGCTTCTTTTGCCATCCATAATGTGTTCCATAGGTCGTTGTTGCGGAGATACGTGGCGCCTATGGTTCCCTCCGTTGATCCTCCTGCCCCGGTGTTGGTCGAGGGGGAGTTGGAGTATGTGGTGGAGAAGATTTTGGATTCTCGTGTTTCGAGACGGAAACTCCAGTACCTGGTCAAGTGGAAGGGTTATGGTCAGGAAGATAATTCCTGGGTTTTTTCCTCTGATGTTCATGCTGCTGATCTAGTTCGTGCCTTTCATTTGGCTCATCCTGATCGGCCTGGGGGCTCTGGTGAGGGTTCGGTGACCCCTCCTCAAGGGGGGGTACTGTTGTGAATTTTGTTGTTGAACTCCCTCCTGTGGTCGTGAATGGTACTTCGGCGAGTTCTGTCCATGGACTCCCTCTGGTGGCTGTGAGTGAAGCTGCTGCTTCTGAGGTTCCTTACACAGGTGACGTGGTTTATCCTTTGGTTGGCTGCTCTATTTAACTCCACTCAGATCGTTACTCCATGCCAGCTGTCAATGTTCCTGCATTGGTTCAGTTCGCTCTTGGATCTTTCTGGTGACCTGTCTTCTCCAGCAGAAGCTAAGTTGGTTGGCTGCTCTATTTAACTCCACTCAGATCGTTACTCCATGCCAGCTGTCAATGTTCCTGCATTGGTTCAGTTCGCTCTTGGATCTTTCTGGTGACCTGTCTTCTCCAGCAGAAGCTAAGTTCCTGATAGTTATTATTTGTTCATTGTTTCCTTGTCCAGCTGGTTATCATGATTTTGTCTTGCTAGCTGGAAGCTCTGGGATGCAGAGTGGCATCTCCGCACCGTTAGTCGGTGCGGAGGTCTTTTTGCACACTCTGCGTGGTCTTTTGTAGTTTTTGTGCTGACCGCAAAGATACCTTTCCTATCCTCTGTCTGTTTAGTAAGTCTGGCCTCCCTTTGCTGAAACCTGTTTCATTTCTGTGTTTGTGACTTTCATCTTTACTCACAGTCAATATATGTGGGGGGCTGCCTTTTCCTTTGGGGAATTTCTCTGAGGCAAGGTAGGCTTTATTTTCTATCTCTAGGGCTAGCTAGCTCTTAGGCTGTGAAGAGGCGTCTAGGGAGAGTCAGGAACGTTCCACGGCTATTTCTAGTTGTTGTGATAGGATTAGGGCCTGCGGTGTTGTGAATTCTGTGGCAGAGCTCCCTCCTGTGGTCACAAGTGGTACTTCGGCTGATTCTCTCTGGGAGCTTCCGTTTGTGGAGGAAACTGGTACTGCTGCTTCTGAATTTCCTCCCTCAGGTGATCTGGTGAGGTCGTTAGGTGCTTCTCTACTTAACCCCACCTAATGCTTTGATTCATGCTTCCTGTCAATGTTCCAGTGTTGGACTTGTGTTTCTCTGGATCATTCCTGTGGCCTGCTGCTCTGCATAGCTAAGTGCTTCTTTGCTATTTGTTGCTATTTTTTCTGTCCAGCTTGTCTATTTGTTTTGCTGGAAGCTCTGGGATGCAAAGGGTGTACCTCCGTGCCGTTAGTTCGGTATGGAGGGTCTTTTTGCCCCTTTGCGTGGTTTTCTTTAGGGTTTTGTGTAGACCGCAAAGTTATCTTTCCTATCCTCGTTCTGTCTAGAATATCGGGCCTCACTTTGCTGAATCTATTTCATCCCTACGTTTGTCTTTTCATCTTACTCACAGTCATTATATGTGGGGGGCTGCCTTTTCCTTTGGGGTATTTCTCTGAGGCAAGGTAGGCTTATTTTTCTATCTTCAGGCTAGTTAGTTTCTCAGGCTGTGCCGAGTTGCATAGGGAGCGTTAGGCGCAATCCACGGCTGCCTCTAGTTGTGTTTGGAGAGGATCAGGGATTGCGGTCTGCAGAGTTTCTACGTCTCAGAGCTCGTTCTGTTATTTTGGGTTATTGTCAGATCACTGTGTGTGCTCTGACCTCCATGTCCATTGTTATACTGAATTACCATCATAACAGTACAGGAAGCCAAAAGTACTAATGATTCTCAATAGAGGGAAAAAAGAAGTTCTGAGACCATTTTTTTTTCTTGGCATTGTGTTTTGCCTTTTTTTTCCCCTAGACATTTGGGTGGTTCAGTACACAGGTGTAGCGATGGACATTAGAAGTCTGTCTTCATTTGTGGATCAGCTCTCGGCAAGAGTACAAAAGATTCAAGACACTATTGATCAGAAATCTATGTTAGAACCAAGAATTCCTATTCCTGATTTGTTTTTTGGAGATAGAACTAAGTTTCTGAGTTTCAAAAATAATTGTAAGTTATTTCTGGCCTTGAAACCTCGTTCCTCTGGTGATCCAGTTCAACAGGTTTTGATTATTATTTCTTTTTTGCGCGGCGACCCTCAGGACTGGGCATTTTCTCTTGCGCCAGGAGATCCTGCATTAAGTAATATCAATGCGTTTTTCCTGGCGCTCGGATTGCTGTACGATGAGCCTAATTCAGTGGATCAGGCAGAAAAGAATTTGCTGGCTCTTTGTCAGGGTCAGGATGAGATAGAGGTATATTGCCAGAAATTTAGAAAATGGTCAGTGCTCACTCAATGGAATGAATCTGCGCTGGCAGCTATGTTCAGAAAGGGTCTCTCTGAAGCCCTTAAGGATGTCATGGTGGGATTTCCTATGCCTGCTGGTCTGAATGAGTCTATGTCTTTGGCTATTCAGATCCGTCGACGCTTGCGTGAGCGTAAATCTGTGCACCATTTGGCGGTATTACCTGAGCTTAAACCTGAGCCTATGCAGTGCGATAGGACTTTGACCAGAGTTGAACGGCAAGAACACAGACGTCTGAATGGGCTGTGTTTCTACTGTGGTGATTCCACTCATGCTATCTCTGATTGTCCTAAGCGCACTAAGCGGTTCGCTAGGTCTGCCACCATTGGTACGGTACAGTCAAAATTTCTTCTGTCCGTTACCTTGATCTGCTCTTTGTCATCATATTCTGTCATGGCGTTTGTGGATTCAGGCGCTGCTCGGAATTTGATGGACTTGGAATATGCTAAGCGTTGTGGGTTTTTCTTGGAGCCCTTGCAGTGTCCTATTCCATTGAGAGGAATTGATGCTACGCCTTTGGCCAAGAATAAGCCTCAATACTGGACCCAGCTGACCATGTGCATGGCTCCTGCACATCAGGAGGTTATTCGCTTTCTGGTGTTGCATAATCTGCATGATGTGGTCGTGTTGGGGTTGCCATGGCTACAAGCCCATAATCCAGTATTGGATTGGAAATCCATGTCGGTGTCCAGCTGGGGTTGTCAGGGGGTACATGGTGATGTTCCATTTTTGTCAATTTCGTCATCCACCCCTTCTGAAGTTCCAGAGTTCTTGTCTGATTACCGGGATGTATTTGATGAGCCCAAGTCCGATGCCCTACCTCCGCATAGGGATTGTGATTGTGCTATCAATTTGATTCCTGGTGGTAAATTCCCAAAAGGTCGTCTGTTTAATTTATCCGTGCCTGAGCACACCGCTATGCGCAGTTATGTGAAAGAATCCCTGGAGAAGGGGCATATTCTCCCATCATCGTCGCCATTAGGAGCAGGGTTCTTTTTTGTAGCCAAAAAGGATGGTTCGCTGAGACCTTGTATAGATTATCGCCTTCTTAATAAGATCACTGTTAAATTTCAGTACCCCTTGCCTTTGTTGTCTGATTTGTTTGCTCGGATTAAGGGGGCTAGTTGGTTCACCAAGATTGATCTTCGTGGTGCGTATAATCTGGTGCGAATCAGGCGAGGCGATGAATGGAAAACTGCATTTAATACGCCCGAGGGTCATTTTGAGTATCTAGTGATGCCATTCGGACTTGCCAATGCTCCATCAGTGTTTCAGTCCTTTATGCATGACATCTTCCGAGAGTACCTGGATAAATTCCTGATTGTGTACTTGGATGACATTTTGATCTTCTCGGATGATTGGGAGTCTCATGTGAAACAGGTCAGAACGGTTTTTCAGGTCCTGCGTGCTAATTCTTTGTTTGTGAAGGGATCAAAGTGTCTCTTTGGTGTGCAGAAGGTTTCATTTTTGAGGTTCATCTTTTCCCCTTCTACTATCGAGATGGATCCTGTTAAGGTCCAAGCCATCCATGATTGGACTCAGCCGACATCTCTGAAAAGTCTGCAAAAGTTCCTGGGCTTTGCTAATTTTTATCGTCGCTTCATCTGCAATTTTTCTAGTATTGCCAAACCATTGACCGATTTGACCAAGAAGGGTGCTGATTTGGTCAATTGGTCTTCTGCTGCTGTGGAAGCTTTTCAAGAGTTGAAGCGTCGTTTTTCTTCTGCCCCTGTGTTGTGTCAACCAGATGTTTCTCTTCCGTTCCAGGTCGAGGTTGATGCTTCTGAGATTGGAGCAGGGGCTGTTTTGTCGCAGAGAGGTTCTGATTGTTCAGTGATGAAACCATGCGCTTTTTTTTCCAGGAAGTTTTCGCCTGCTTAGCGGAATTATGATGTGGGCAACCGAGAGTTGCTGGCCATGAAGTGGGCATTCGAGGAGTGGCGTCATTGGCTTGAAGGAGCTAAGCATCGCGTGGTGGTATTGACTGATCATAAGAACCTGACTTATCTCGAGTCTGCTAAGCGTTTGAATTCTAGACAGGCTCGTTGGTCGCTGTTTTTCGCCCATTTTGACTTTGTGATTTCGTACCTTCCGGGCTCTAAAAATGTGAAGGCGGATGCTCTGTCTAGGAGTTTTGTGTCCGACTCTCCGGGTTTATCTGAGCCGGCGGGTATCCTCAAGGAAGGAGTAATTGTGTCTGCCATCTCCCCTGATTTGCGGTGGGTGCTGCAAAAATTTCAGGCTAATAAACCTGATCGTTGTCCAGCGGAGAAACTGTTTGTCCCGGATAGGTGGACAAATAAAGTGATCTCTGAGGTTCATTGTTCGGTGTTGGCTGGTCATCCTGGAATCTTTGGTACCAGAGAGTTAGTGGCTAGATCCTTTTGGTGGCCATCTCTGTCGCGGGATGTGCGTTCTTTTGTGCAGTCCTGTGGGATTTGTGCTCGGGCTAAGCCCTGCTGTTCTCGTGCCAGTGGGTTGCTTTTGCCCTTGCCGGTCCCGAAGAGACCTTGGACACATATCTCTATGGATTTTATTTCAGATCTTCCTGTCTCTCAAAGGATGTCAGTCATTTGGTTGGTCTGTGATCGCTTTTCTAAGATGGTCCATCTGGTACCCTTGTCCAAGTTGCCTTCCTCCTCTGATTTGGTGCCGTTGTTCTTCCAGCATGTGGTTCGTTTGCATGGCATTCCAGAGAATATCGTTTCTGACAGAGGTTCCCAGTTTGTTTCGAGGTTTTGGCGAGCCTTTTGTGGTAGGATGGGCATTGACTTGTCTTTTTCCTCGGCTTTTCATCCTCAGACTAATGGCCAGACCGAACGAACCAATCAGACCTTGGAAACCTATCTGAGATGCTTTGTTTCTGCCGATCAGGATGACTGGGTGTCCTTTTTGCCTTTGGCTGAGTTCGCCCTTAATAATCGGGCCAGCTCGGCTACCTTGGTTTCGCCATTTTTCTGCAATTCTGGGTTCCATCCTCGTTTCTCTTCAGGACAGGTTGAGTCTTCGGACTGTCCTGGTGTGGATACTGTGGTGGACAGGTTGCAGCAGATTTGGACTCATGTAGTGGACAATTTGACCTTGTCCCAGGAGAAGGCTCAACGTTTCGCTAATTGCAGACGCCGTGTGGGTCCCCGACTTCGTGTTGGGGATCTGGTTTGGTTATCTTCTCGTCATATTCCTATGAAGGTTTCCTCTCCGAAGTTTAAACCTCGTTTCATTGGTCCTTATAGGATTTCTGAGGTTATTAATCCTGTGTCTTTTCGTCTGACCCTCCCAGATTCTTTTTCATACATAACGTCTTCCATAGGTCATTGTTGCGGAGATACGTGGCACCTATGGTTCCATCTGTTGACCCTCCTGCCCCGGTTTTGGTGGAGGGGGAATTGGAGTATATTGTGGAGAAGATTTTGGATTCTCGTGTTTCAAGACGGAAACTCCGGTATCTGGTTAAATGGAAGGGTTATGCTCAGGAGGATAATTCCTGGGTTTTTGCCTCTGATGTCCATGCTCCCGATCTTGTTCGTGCCTTTCATGTGGCTCATCCTGGTCGGCCTGGGGGCTCTGGTGAGGGTTCGGTGACCCCTCCTCAAGGGGGGGGTACTGTTGTGAATTCTGTGGCAGAGCTCCCTCCTGTGGTCACAAGTGGTACTTCGGCTGATTCTCTCTGGGAGCTTCCGTTTGTGGAGGAAACTGGTACTGCTGCTTCTGAGTTTCCTCCCTCAGGTGATCTGGTGAGGTCGTTAGGTGCTTCTCTACTTAACCCCACCTAATGCTTTGATTCATGCTTTCTGTCAATGTTCCAGTGTTGGACTTGTGTTTCTCTGGATCATTCCTGTGGCCTGCTGCTCTGCATAGCTAAGTGCTTCTTTGCTATTTGTTGCTATTTTTTCTGTCCAGCTTGTCTATTTGTTTTGCTGGAAGCTCTGGGACGCAAAGGGTGTACCTCCGTGCCGTTAGTTCGGTACGGAGGGTCTTTTTGCCCCTTTGCGTGGTTTTCTTTAGGGTTTTGTGTAGACCGCAAAGTTATCTTTCCTATCCTCGTTCTGTCTAGAATATCGGGCCTCACTTTGCTGAATCTATTTCATCCCTACGTTTGTCTTTTCATCTTACTCACAGTCATTATATGTGGGGGGCTGCCTTTTCCTTTGGGGTATTTCTCTGAGGCAAGGTAGGCTTATTTTTCTATCTTCAGGCTAGTTAGTTTCTCAGGCTGTGCCGAGTTGCATAGGGAGCGTTAGGCGCAATCCACGGCTGCCTCTAGTTGTGTTTGGAGAGGATCAGGGATTGCGGTCTGCAGAGTTTCTACGTCTCAGAGCTCGTTCTGTTATTTTGGGTTATTGTCAGATCACTGTGTGTGCTCTGACCTCCATGTCCATTGTTATACTGAATTGCCTTTCATAACACTGCGGTCAGCAGAGCTCCCACATCCCAGAGCTTGTCCTGTGTGAGTTTAACTATCAGGCCGTGCCGGGTACTCCTAACCACCAGGTCATAACACCCCCCTGTCCAAATGTGAACACTTACTGAAGGCCAATGTCTGTATGCCTGGGTGAATGTGGACACCTCTGTTCAGCAAAGCCTACATATGAGTTGGCCGGGACCAAGTGTGATGAGATGCAATTAAAAACCACATGGTGATGGGAGGAGTGATTAGTCAGTCAGCTACCATAAAAATGACAAAAAAAAGACTCGCACATCCAAACTAGTGTGAATAGGTGCATACCAGGAGCAGCTACCTCCATGCATAAATATACAAAAAAGGTTGCACTCTATTGTGCAAAAGCATGTCTAATCTGAAATATATGAAATATGAATAGCAAAATGGCTTTTGAACATTAGGAAAATATTTAAGTGACGCTTTGCACAGAATTTGATATTATCAAATAGTGTGAGCCCATCAACCGTCGTCAAGGTGGTCTCATAAAACTGATGGGTCCCTGACCCCCCTGTCCAAATGTGAACACTTACCGAAGGCCAATGTCTGTATGCCTGGGTGAATGTGGACACCTCTGTTCAGCAAAGCCTACATATGAGTTGGCCAGGACCAAGTGTGATGAGATGCAATTAAAAACCACATGGTGATGGGAGGAGTGATTAGTCAGTCAGCTACCATAGAAATGACAAAAAAAAAAGACTCGCACATCCAAACTAGTGTGAATAGGTGCATACCAGGAGCAGCTACCTCCATACATAAATATACAAAAAAGGTTGCACTATCGTGCAAAAGCATGTCTAATCTGAAATATATGAAATATGAATAGCAAAATGGCTTTTGAACATTAGGAAAATATTTAAGAGACGCTTTGCACAGAATTTGATATGATCAAATAATGTGAGCCCATCAACCGTCGTCAAGGTGGTCTCATAAAACTGATGGGTCCCTGACCCCCCTGTCCATTTGTATGACCTTTACTTTTTCTCTTGTGTCTTTTTTTTGTCATTTCACAAATAAAGGAGACACACTCTGGCTTAACTTCAATATAATAATAATCTTTATTTTTATACAGCGCTAACATATTCCGCAGTGCTTTACAGTTTGCACACATTATTATGTGAATATGAAATAGTTCACTCAGCACAATTTGCTCCGCTACAGGCACTTCGGGTATCACAGTCAGTACCACCTTTTCTGTCCCTGCTCTGTCTTCTTCTTCTCTATATTCAGCCCTTGGTCGGACTGTATCTTCCGGTCTCGCAGAACCTATTCCATCTGGAATTCTTGCCTCACATGGGGGAGTCCTACACCGCTTCGCCCCAGTTCTAAGAACTGCCGCCCAGGCAAAGATCTGCCACATCTTGCTGGTGCTCCCTCGCTGAACCACATTCTCTTTCTCTCTCTCTCCATGGGGACAGACTCCCTTCAGCTGCATCCTCAGCACTGCCGCACTTCTTCCCTCTAGAGGAACCTTTTCTGTGTGAGCTGCTCTATTCTGGGCCCCTCTCTTTGGCATTGGGGGGCACAGCGACTTCTGGCCAGGCAGCCCTGTGAGCTGCACGGGCGCCCAGGCTCTGACTCCCTCAACTAGGAAGCTTACACTATTCTTATGCCACTGTCCCCCTCCTACTCCAACCACGGGCTACAGTGCTCCCTCTAATGGCAATCTACGGACACTACTCCCCTATCACTATTCTGGGCCTGGGGACAACTTTAACGGTAAACTATATGTGATTGGAATATACAGAGCAATATACAATATAGCAATGCTCTTGTACACGGTGGTAATGCACCTTATGTATAGCAGTACCACAGTATACGAACACATTAATAACATATATATATATATATATATATATATATATATATATATATATATACACTAAAAGGGTTGGGGAGAAGAAGGGAGCAAAACGCATTTACATTCCCTACACAGCCTTTCAAAAAGCTTTATTAGACTGGTGAATCTAAACAGGAAACCGGACATACAATAAAAAGTCCATGTTCAGGGTTCATTATCGGACATTAGGTGTCTGGTACGCACCGCAAACTTTACCATTCAGGTTCACTCATTGCTAGTAAACATTGGCAATCGCACAACGAATGAGCAATATGCTGCTCATTCATAGGGTGATTGGATTATTTATGGCAGAAGAAAAAATTATTGCTCTCAGCAGCACATCTCCCAATGTAATCTGCAGGTGTGCTGCTGCTAACATGATAGTGAATGGGGACAGGTTGATCTATCAGTGATCATCCTGTGCTCAGAATTTTTTGTCAGCCTGTGTAAAGAGACAGGTAAATATAAGCGACTTCAATATTGTCGATCACGTTTAACAGCCTGAAGTTAACTCATGTAAATACAACCTAAACATATACTGTATTTGTGATGCTGCAATATGTTAGTACTAAGTTGGGACCCCACTTTAACCTTTTGCTCAGAGCCCTACTTTGTCTAAAACCAGCCCTGTCTGTAACTGTGGATATGGGATGTTTCGTAGAATATCCTATTCTAAAACCAAATATTTTTAGATTTTGGTTGAAAATGCTAGCGCAGTTAAAATGTTTATTGGTTATGTAACATTGATGGCTATTGGTGCTAACCTAATTGTGGTATTTATAGTATAGAGTTTTATAAAACTAATATTCTTTATTCAGATTTTATAATTTAATTTTCAGAAAATTGATTTTCCATTGACATTACTGCACAGGGCTAATTGCTGATATATGGAAAAGAACCACAATGCTGTGGTTAAATTACATTATTTTAGATTAGATTCAGGAAGTTCATATTGCATAATATTTTATGTTCATTATTCAAAGAACATTTTTTTGTTCAAAATCAATATTTATCTCAGAAAATCTGTACTGATATTGGAAGTTATAGCTTGATCAATATAATGTAAAGTTTTAATCGCCTCTGGACATTATTAGCATAATTTCAGTATTATTTTCAAGAAATATTTCTTTGCCAATTTAGACTTTTTTTTTTATAGATGATGTTTTTTTATTAGGGCAATAAGTGCAACCAGTGCTATAGCAATCATTATTTATTTCACATTTTAAAGGAAAAATCAAAGAGAAAAGATGGTCGAGGTCATTTATTTTATGTGCATTATGGCTGTTTTATCCATGCAATGAGTGTTATGACTGCACCTGATTTAACTCCTTCATGACCAGGTCAGGACCAGAGCCTTAAAGGGGTTATCCTCCAAATAAAAAGCATTTTAATTTACTGATCTTGGAATAAAATTAAGGTCCAAAATTGGATGAGGTAAAAATAAAAATAAACAACATAAAGTCAGCCATGAGTGCCAGAATGCTAACAGGCAAGACTTCTGTGTCCTCATTAACAGGTCGACTGACCATGCTGTCCTCCTCCTCCTTATCCTCATCCTCATCCTCGTCCTCCCTGTCCTCAGGCCATCCCCGCTAAACAGACAGTATGACAGCTGTGCTTGTAGTACCGTCTATAGTGCATGAAAGTAGCTCCTGTTCTTCCTCCTCCTCATTGCCTACCAATCCACATTGGGAAGACATGAGGCAGGGCTAACTGTAATCCCTCTGTATGGTTCCTTGTTCCATGTTTTCGTGCTCTGCCTGCAATGCAACCTCTTTAATTGTGAGCAGACAGGCTTTCAGAATGCTGAGAAGATGGATGGTGATGCTAATTGTGGCATCATGGCCGCTCACCATCTTGGTGCAGTCCTCAAAGTTTTGTAGTATGGTACATATGTCTGACATCCATGTCCACTCCTGAGGTCTTATGTGTGGAGTCTGAACTGAATATCGATGGCCTTGTTGACGTTGGTAGTCAACAACTGCTCTCTTCTGCTCCCAAATCCTTTCCAACATATGCAGCGTAGAGTTCCAAAGCGTGTGGACATCATACACCAGTCGGTGAGCCGGAAGCTGCAAACGCTGCTGAAGCATGGCAAGGGCGGTTGGAGCTGGAGCTGACTTTCCAAAATGGGCAGATAGACGGCGTACTTTCACTAGCAGATTCGGCAGCTCCTGGTAGCTGTTAGGAGTCGCGTTTCCTCTGCTGCACAGGGGGAATCTCGATCCGTGTCTGCAGTGGTCTCCCATTCGGTATCGGCCGCAGTGGGCTCTGCTCAGCGGAGACGTCGCTCCCAGCGTCTTGCTGGGGCTGATTCGGTGCATAGGGTCACTACTGCCTTTTCTGGCTTTCCTATGGTACCCTGCACTGATCTGCGGCGAGCGAGCCTCTCTGGGACTAAGTCCTTGTTTACTCACACTGAGCATGCCCAGGGCAGGGTCTCCCATTGGACGTCGAGGGCCACATGTTCGGTCACATGCTCAGGTGCTGCAGTACATTCCATTGGTCCTTCTGGAAGGTCCTGAAAGGGCAAAACATGCTCAGGTACTGCAGCACTTTCCATTGGTCCTTCTGGAAGGTCCTGAAAGGGCAAAAACTTCAGTAGCAGCTTCCTGTGCTGCAACTATATAAACTGCGCATGACCGCACGGCCATGCGCTACTATCGTCTTATGCTATATGCTTTGCGCCAATGTGGTCATGTGTTTGAATGTGTTCAGGGACCCGGCTGAGATAAGCCCCTAGAATGCTGGCATCTCCGGTGAGGAGTTTTGTATGCATGTATGACCACTCACTGCTCACATCTGGGTAGTTGGCCTGTGCCTCTGTGAAAGTCTAACAGGGCACAGAGCTTTCCTCTCGCGGTTACTCTGTGAAGCTAACAGAGTTGGTATATACCGCCATATAGAGCCGCCATTATTTAGCAGCAGGTGCTTTCCTGCACGGTGGATCCCGGGTTGCGAACGCACCAATTCCATTTAATAAATTATATATTTGGTGCGTTCCGCCAACCCTAACAGTATACTAGCACCAGGATCTGGCTAAGTAATGGCGGATGAACAGCGATTGCAGGGGTACATCCAGCTGCTGGAGGGCCGGTTGGCGTCTCTTGAGCGTGCAACCTCGGCGGTGGATGTTACCGCAATAGCTGTTCAGGCTGCTAGCGTGGCTGCAGCAGCTTTACCCACTGCCACCTCTGTTCCGACCCTATCTCACCTTCCTTTGCCTGAGAGATACTCTGGGGACAGTAAGTCCTGTAGGGGTTTCTTGCGCCAATGTGGTATACACCTCGAGCTTCTGGCTGCACGTTTCCCTACTGAGCGGGCAAAGGTGGGATTCATAATCTCTCTCCTGTCGGACAGAGCGTTGGAGTGGGCTACGCCGCTGTGGGAGGGCAACGATCATGTGGTGCGGAGTGTTCCTAGGTTTCTGGACACTCTGAAACAGGTCTTTTTAGGACCTCAAGTCACCCATGATACAGCGCTCCAACTGCTGGCTTTCACTCAGGGTTGAACCATGGTCAGCCATTTTGCTGTTCACTTCCGGACATTAGCGTCTGAGTTGGAATGGCCAGATAAAACCCTCATTCCCGTATTTTGGAGGGGGCTGGCTGACCATGTGAAGGACGCTTTGGCCACTAGGGAGATTCCCGCCACACTGGAGGAGCTCATAGCCGTATCTACTCGTATTGACCTCCGTTTTAACGAGCGGAGGTTGGAGCGAGCCCAGTGTAGGCAGAGGTTTCGGCTGGCTCCCACCTTCGCCAAACCTTTGGAATCTCCAGTCCAGGCATCCGAGTCACATGAGGCTTTAGAGGTGACACGAGCGGGATCCAAGTCTCAGTCTGCCCGTGCACATAAGGTCCGTCATGTTTGCCAGCAGTCAGGACACCTTGCCTCCAAGGGTCCTCAGCGGTCCGGGAAACGTCAGCGTCTAGTGGCAGTTGGAGGAGGTACACTAGACACAGCGATGTTTGCCTCAAAGTTGTCCTTCAAGGGGACAATTACCATAGGCCCATCCACTCTTATGGTCGAGCTATGTGTGGATTCTGGGGCAGAGGGTAACTTTATGTCTTCCGCTTTTGCCCAGCGTCACGCAATACCCTTGGTGATGCTCGCCAAGCCGGTAACCATTCGAGTGGTAAATGGGTCAACACTACCTTCACAGATTACCCACCAAACCATTCCTTTCACGCTATCTGTGTCTCCATCACTGTCACGATATGGTATGAAATATCATATAAGTTTAGTTGCTCGTCAGCTCATGAGGTGGGCTAAACCCCCCCTTCACTAGCTGACTCTACTTGTTTGTCTCTGAGCTACGGACTGTATGCTAGAAGGGGGTTTTATTGCCCTGGGGTCGTAAATTCCAGGCTCAGAGGAAGTCCCTCACCCCTCCCACCTTCACTAGTCAGAACTGGTAAAGTGGCTCCAAAATTCATGAAAGATCCTTTGTTTGGTTTTGGTACAATATTATGCACCATGTTTACGGTAAGAACACGAAAATATATATTCGTATTCCCACTCGGTGTAGGTACCCATCCCTTGAAACTCGGACTTCTAACTCCGTCTGGTAAAGAAGTAGGGTTTTCTCTGTAAATATGAATCCCAGATAGGACATATTTGATCTCATTAGAATGCTCACAATAACCCGAGATGATTGATGGGTTTGTTAGAACTATGACATGTTTTGTAGTGAAGTTATAGAAATTAGAGAGAATAGTTTAAAGTTTAGGCAGAATTGTAGAGAGAGGAGGGTCTGGATAAGCCAGCCTTTCTGTGATGTCACAGCCTTAAGGGTTTAAGTGTCTGGCAGGCTCTGAGGAGGCACCCTTCTGCTGGATTTCTTCTTCTGGACTCCTTGTCCTATTGTTCTGGAAGAGCTGAGTACATCTCATGGACTGGGATGTATGGAAACTGCACTAGCCTGGGGTGCCCGCCATGTTTTTAACATGTGAGTGTTATCTTTTCTCTTTTATTCCCTTTATGTTATAATTACCCATGTACATATTTGCAATTGTCTCATTTGTAACATCTTTATAAACTATTTTTGATAAAGCACTGCCTAATTATTTTTAATGGGATATACTATTATATGTTAGTTCTTCTCCATGCTCTAAAAACCGTATCCTAAGTCTTCTGAAGGGAAATACGCTACTGTTACTGTTGTGTTGGGTTAGCTTCGGACCCGTTTAATCGAAGCTGGTGGCAGCGAGAGGTGTGCAGACTTTTGGGTTATGTTGTAGTGGCTGCGGCGTTAATAATTATTGTTCCTGCCTGAGTGGGAGTAGTTATCGCGTCGCTGCAGCGTGCCCAATAGCCAGTACATAGCAGGCAGCCTTTCTGGCGACTAATTACCCAGGGTGCAGTACCTAATCTGACCTGAGAGTAAGGGGGGCGCCAGAGAGCTGCAAGTGTTAAGTGGAACTGTAAGCGGGATATACATAAATCCCTGCAGTTCGTGGTATATAGAAAAGCAGTGGGATACCTAGAATAAGCCCCTGCTGTAAACTAAGAGGTCAATAGCCTTGTGTGTGGTTTTTCATCACATCGTGAAGTGGAGGGATAACTAAGATAAGCCCCCCTGCACATGTGATAGCCGTCTGTTGGCCTAAAGTCACCTCAATCCGTGACGTAGGGGTGACGGTCACGGTGTGAATCCTGACCCATTGGTGACAGCGGTCAGGGGAATCGTGACAATTGGTGGCAAGGCGGTGGGATATCTTAGAGCATTAGTGATTTGGTTTGAGTAATCATTCCTCTCACTAAAAACTTGCAGAAAGTTCTTGCGAGGACTCTGCGCAAATAAGTTTGGAGAACGAACTCAGTGCTTTTTAGTTGTGAGACAATTGCGTACTGGTAATTATCCCCTCCCTCTCTCTTCGTTTTTCTATCCTATCTTTTATTTGGCAACCATGGCTGCGAAAGGGGAAGCCTGGTACAACCAGCAGAAGAAGGACTTTCTTGCTGGGATATGCACGTGCCATGGCCTGAACCCCCAGGACAAGTCCAAGGCTCAAATGGTCGCTGACCTGGTGCAATGGGAAGCCAACCAAGCCAGGCCACAGAGCCCAGAGGCCGCAGAGGCCAGCACAAGCGAACATGTTGCTGCAGCAGAGGTCCAACCACTGAATACGGGCCCTACTGGCAACCAGGGGGGCGCAGACCTCCTCCTGCAGCTGGCTCTGCAACAATGCTCCGCAGATGACCTAGAGAGACGTCTGCAGCTGATCCAGCAATACCAGGAGCGAGCCGAGCGAGAGGCCCAGGCCCAGCGAGCCGAGAGAGAGGCCCGAGCCGAGCGGGAGGCTGAGAGAGCCGAGCGGGAGGCTGAGAGAGCCGAGCGCCAAGCCCAGCGAGAACATGAACTGGAGATGCTCCGGCAGGGGGGGATGCCCTCCACCGCCCAGAGACGTGAGCCCAGCAGCGCTCAGATACCTGAAGGATGGGGACTTGGACACTTTTCTGCGGGCCTTTGAGAAAGCCTGCAGGCAGTACCAGCTGCCTACAGATGAATGGGCCCGATACCTGACACCAGGGCTGAGAGGTAAAGCTCTGGAGGCGTTTGCTGCCCTCCCTCAAGAACAAGATGGTGACTATGAGGCCATCAAGCAGGCTCTGATAGCCAAGTACCAGCTTACACCCGAGGTGTACCGTAGAAAGTTCCGGACCCTCCAACGTGGCCCACACGACAGCTACAGTGATGTGGTGCATGGACTGGGGACCCACTTTGACCAGTGGACCCAAGGACTGTCAGTGACCACCTTTGCACAGCTGCGAGACCTGATGATCAAAGACCAGTTCTTTCATCTTTGCCCAGCTGAGGTGCGACAGTTCGTGATGGACAGAGAACCCAAAGACGTGACGAAAGCAGCACAGATTGCCGATGCCTATGAGGCCCACCGTAGATCGGAAGGGCGGAAGCCAGTCACCACCAGCTGGAGAGGGGGTAAGCCTGCAACCAACGCCAGTACCCCTGCCAGCCAACACACCAGAGGTCCTGGCCCCGTGGCCAACAGCACCAGACCGACCACCGAACCTCGCACGTGTTACACCTGCCATCAGACTGGTCATATCAGTCTCTCCTGCCCAACCAAGCAGAAGAACACCCAAGCCAAGGCCCCAGGGCCTAATGCAGCAGTTCTTTTGGTGGGTGGTGTGGTTGGGAGGGTGTGTGACAACGTACAGCACGTCACTGTGGGAGGCCATGTTGCTACAGGCCTCAAGGACACCGGGGCTGAACGAACCCTCATCCGACCCGAACTGGCGGCCCCTGAAGAAATCATTCCGGGGAAAACCCTAACTGTCACTGGGATTGGGGGCATCAGCTGTCCCTTACCGATGGCCCGGGTTTTTATTGATTGGGGTGCTGGGAGCGGGGTGAAGGAAGTGGGGCTGTCTGATAATTTGCCCACTGATGTTTTGTTGGGGACTGATTTGGGGAGGATGTTTGCATACTACGTTCCTGACACCCCTCCCCAATCTACTAATGCGGGTAAAGTTAACCCTGATGATGATGATGATGATGGGAAATCGCATGTGTTACCTGACCATGCTTTATCTTGTAATGATGCATCTAATAACCATTTTTTCTCTAGGATTGATGGTGAAAATGTTGTACCTGTGCCAGCTGAACCTGATAATGATTTTTCTGTGAAGGTTAATGTGTCCATAGGTACAGGCGTGCCCAGCCACGTCGCTCTGCGGAGTGAGACGGCTGAGGAACCCCTAACAGGGGCAAGTGTCGGTGCTACAGGAAATGGGGAGATGCATGGGAACCGTGAGGAAGGTGATGCCATGAAAGTGACCAGTGCCACCGAGGAAGGTAACTGGCCCATAAGTAGCACTGCCCCTGGAGTGTTGGGGGTGGATGGGGAGGTAGAGCCCATAGCAGCGCCGGCTGATGGGACTGTAGAAACCCCCGGGGAGACAGCCTACGTAGCTGCTGTCACCCGCAGTCAGAGTGCCCGGAACGCAGATAACTATCAGCCTTCCGGACCCTCCTCAGTCATCACTGTGACTGAACCAGAGGTGGACCCAGAGCAGGTCCAAGGGGGTTCCCGTGGGGAAGGGACCCTGACGTCGCTTCTGGCTTCCCCTAGCCAGGAGTTTCAGGCCGCTCTGCACACAGATGCGAGCCTAGAGAGTTTGAGACAACTTGCCGGGACGCACTTCTCCGAGGCTGATAAGGAGAAGGTGTTCTGGGAACGAGGAAAGTTATACCGGGAGACAGTACCCGGAGAATCACAAAAGGAGTGGGTGAGGGAAAGACAGCTGGTCGTCCCACAGCAATTCCGGGGTGAGTTGTTGCGGATTGCCCATGAGATCCCGCTAGCTGGACACTTGGGGATCAGCAAAACTAAGGCCCGGCTGTCTCAACACTTCTATTGGCCTAAGATGGGGACAGATGTGTCAAACTACTGCCGCTCCTGTATCACTTGTCAAAGAGTGGGGAAGGCGGGACCTGCTATTAAGGCTCCCCTGATCCCTTTGCCAGTGATAGAGGAGCCTTTCCAGAGGATCGCGGTGGACATTGTGGGCCCGCTGGCCGTCCCCAGCAGCTCTGGAAAGCAATACATCCTTACTGTGGTAGACTATGCTACCCGGTACCCAGAGGCAGTAGCTCTGTCGTCAACTAGGGCAGATAAGGTGGCGGATGCCCTGTTGGCCATCTTTTCACGTGTAGGGTTTCCCAGGGAAATGCTTACTGATCAAGGGACCCAATTTATGTCTCGCCTAATGGAGGCTCTCTGTAAGAGAATGCAGGTGAAGCACCTGGTATCGAGTGCGTATCACCCACAGACCAATGGCCTGTGTGAACGCTTCAATGGTACCCTCAAACAGATGCTACGCATGCTGGTTGAGACCCAAGGGCGCGACTGGGAGCGGTACCTCCCACACCTGCTGTTCGCTTACCGAGAGGTTCCGCAGGCCTCGACGGGGTTCTCCCCCTTCGAGCTCCTGTATGGCAGGCGAGGTCAGGGACCCCTTGGGTTGGTAAGAGAATCCTGGGAAGAGGAGCTGAACCCTTCTGAAGTGTCCATAGTGGAGTATGTCATGCGCTTCCGTGACAAGATGCAGACCTTGACGCAGTTGGTGCATGACAACATGACGCAGGCTCAGGCTGATCAGAAGCACTGGTACGAACAGAACGCCCGGGAGCGGACCTACCACGTGGGTCAAAAGGTGTGGGTGCTGGTCCCCGTACCAACGGATAAGCTTCAGGCCGCCTGGGAGGGCCCGTACGTCATCCACCAACAGCTCAACCCGGTCACTTACGTGGTCACGCTTGACCACGCTCGGGGTAGGCGAAAGGCCTTTCACGTCAACATGATGAAGGCTCATCACGAATGTGAACCTTTCATCCTACCGGTCTGCAGCTTGCCCGAAGACGGTGAGGAAGACACCCTCCTGGACTTGCTGGCCCAAGCCAAGGCCAATGGGTCCATCGAGGATGTGGAGGTAAGCGCCTCGTTAACTGAACCCCAGCGGGTGCAGTTGCAAACCACACTGGAACCTTTCCGGGTCGTGTTCTCCAACCGACCTGGGAGGACTGAGTTAGCAGTCCACGAGGTGGACACCGGGAATCACGCCCCACTACGGCGAACACCCTATCGAATCTCTGACCAGGTGCAGCAGATTATGCGCCAAGAGATTGATGAGATGTTACAGCTGGGGGTGATTCGACGGTCAAAGAGTGCGTGGGCCTCACCTGTAGTTCTCGTGCCAAAGAAGGACCGGACCACCCGGTTCTGCGTGGACTACAGGGGGCTCAACGCCATCACAGCCTCTGACGCGCACCCCATGCCGCGCATCGAGGAGCTGCTTGAGAAGTTAACTGGCGCAAAATACCTGACAATAATGGATTTGAGTAGAGGATACTGGCAGATTCCCCTGAGCCCCGAGGCGCAGGAGAAGTCCGCCTTTATCACACCCTTTGGACTGTACGAGTCCACGGTCATGCCCTTCGGCATGAAGAATGCCCCTGCCACTTTCCAGCGGATGGTCAACCTCCTGCTTCAGGGACTCGAGACGTACGCCGTGGCGTACTTGGATGACATTGCCATCTTCAGTCCCTCCTGGAAGGAACACCTGCAGCATCTCGAGGAGGTGCTCAGGCGAATTCACCAAGCAGGACTGACTATCAAGCCGGGAAAGTGCCAGATGGGCATGAGGGAGGTTCACTACCTGGGGCACCGGGTAGGCGGGAACACCCTGAAGCCAGAGCCTGACAAAGTGGGAGTGATCGTGAACTGGCCCACTCCCGTGACCAAGAAACAGGTGATGTCCTTCTTGGGCACTGCAGGGTACTATAGGCGCTTCGTACGGCACTATAGTAGCCTGGCAAAACCTTTGACGGACCTCACCAGGAAGAAGCTACCCCACATCGTCAACTGGACAGACGCCTTCCAGGCGTTGAAAACAGCACTGTGCAACGCCCCTGTGTTGAAAGCAGTCGACAGCAGTCGACCGTTCTTGGTGCAGACCGACGCCAGCGAGTTTGGCCTTGGTGCTGTGCTCAGCCAGGTTGACTCGGAGGACCAAGAGCACCCCGTGTTATACCTGAGCCGGAAACTTTTGCCGAGGGAAGTGGCCTACTCCACAATCGAGAAGGAGTGCCTGGCCATAGTCTGGGCCCTGCAGCGCTTGCAGCCCTACTTGTATGGTCACACTTTCACTGTGGTGACCGACCACAACCCTCTGCGCTGGCTAAATGCCATGTGTGGAACCAACGGCAGGTTGCTACGCTGGAGCCTTGCCCTTCAGCAGTTTGACTTCACCATTGAACATAAAACGGGCAAAGAGCATGGGAATGCAGATGGACTCTCCCGCCAGGGTGAACCTACTGAGGTGCCCATGGAGGCATACCGTGGGGTACTGCCTCCCTAGCGCACACCAAAAGGGGGAGGTGTCACGATATGGTATGAAATATCATATAAGTTTAGTTGCTCGTCAGCTCATGAGGTGGGCTAAACCCCCCCTTCACTAGCTGACTCCACTTGTTTCTCTCTGGGCTACGGACTGTATGCTAGAAGGGGGTTTTATTGCCCTGGGGTCGTAAATTCCAGGCTCAGAGGAAGTCCCTCACCCCTCCCACCTTCACTAGTCAGAACTGGTAAAGTGGCTCCAAAATTCATGAAAGATCCTTTGTTTGGTTTTGGTACGATATTATGCACCATGTTTACGGTAAGAACACGAAAATATATATTCGTATTCCCACTCGGTGTAGGTACCCATCCCTTGAAACTCGGACTTCTAACTCCGTCTGGTAAAGAAGTAGGGTTTTCTCTGTAAATATGTATCCCAGATAGGACATATTTGATCTCATTAGAATGCTCACGTTAACCCGAGATGATTGATGGGTTTGTTAGAACTATGACGTGTTTTGTAGTGAAGTTATAGAAATTAGAGAGAATAGTTTAAAGTTTAGGCAGAATGTAGCGAGAGGAGGGTCTGGATAAGCCAGCCTTTCTGTGATGTCACAGCCTTAAGGGTTTAAGTGTCTGGCAGGCTCTGAGGAGGCACCCTTCTGCTGGATTTCTTCTTCTGGACTCCTTGTCCTATTGTTCTGGAAGAGCTGAGTACATCCCATGGACTGGGATGTATGGAAACTGCACTAGCCTGCGGTGCCCGCCATGTTTTTAACATGTGAGTGTTATCTTTTCTCTTTTATTCCCTTTATGTTATAATTACCCATGTACATATTTGCAATTGTCTCATTTGTAACATCTTTATAAACTATTTTTGATAAAGCACTGCCTAATTATTTTTAATGGGATATACTATTATATGTTAGTTCTTCTCCATGCTCTAAAAACCGTACCCTAAGTCTTCTGAAGGGAAATACGCTACTGTTACTGTTGTGTTGGGTTAGCTTCGGACCCGTTTAATCGAAGCTGGTGGCAGCGAGAAGTGTGCAGACTTTTGGGTTATATTGTAGTGGCTGCGGCGTTAATAATTATTGTTCCTGCCTGAGTGGGAGTAGTTATCGCGTCGCTGCAGCGTGCCCAATAGCCAGTACATAGCAGGCAGCCTTTCTGGCGACTAATTACCCAGGGTGCAGTACCTAATCTGACCTGAGAGTAAGGGGGGCGCCAGAGAGCTGCAAGTGTTAAGTGGAACTGTAAGCGGGATATACAAAAATCCCTGCAGTTCGTGGTATATAGAAAAGCAGTGGGATACCTAGAATAAGCCCCTGCTGTAAACTAAGAGGTCAATAGCCTTGTGTGTGGTTTTTCATCACATCGTGGAGTGGAGGGATAACTAAGATAAGCCCCCCTGCACATGTGATAGCCGTCTGTTGGCCTAAAGTCACCTCAATCCGTGACGTAGGGGTGACGGTCACGGTGTGAATCCTGACCCATTGGTGTCAGCGGTCAGGGGAATCGTGACAATCACATCAGGAGATAATCTCCCTATTAGTCATTCCTGAGGGAATTGATGAGGTCCTGTTGGGGATACCATGGCTTCGCTACCATTCTCCTCATATTGAGTGGTCCTCTGGGGGAATTTTGGGTTGGAGTAAATCTTGCGAGGGTAGATGTCTGAGGCAGTGCGTTAAGGTTGCTACTACACAGGTACCCGCAGATCTTTCCTCTCTCCCCAAGCACTATTGGCCCTGTGCAGACGTGTTCTCCAAAAGTGCTGCGGAGACCATTCCGCCTCACCGCCCCTATGACTGTCCTATTGACCTCTTGCCTGGTGCTGAGCCTCCCCGGGGTCGAGTCTATCCGTTATCTCTCCCGGAGACGGAGGCAATGTCCCAGTACATCCAGGAGAATCTGGCAAGAGGATTCATTAGGAAGTCAGTGTCACCGGCAGGGGCAGGGTTCTTCTTCGTACAGAAGAAGACTGGAGACTTACGTCCATGCATAGACTACAGGGGTCTTAACGCCATCACCGTTAAGAACAAGTACCCACTACCCCTGATATCTGAGCTGTTTGATAGGCTACGGGGAGCGAGGGTATTTACAAAGTTAGATCTGCGGGGTGCTTACAACCTGATTCGCATCCGTGAGGGGGATGAATGGAAGACTGCTTTTAACACCAGGGATGGGCACTATGAATATCTGGTGATGCCCTTCGGGCTCTGTAATGCCCCAGCCGTTTTCCAAGACTTTGTGAACGACATCTTCCGGGATATGCTCACCACCTCGGTCGTAGTCTATCTGGATGATATTCTCATCTTCTCTCCAGATATTGACTCCCATCGGAGAGATGTTCGCAAAGTCTTCGACCTCTTACGGGCAAACTCCCTCTACGCCAAGTTGGAGAAGTGTGTGTTTGAGCAGGAGTCCTTGCCTTTCCTTGGTTATATCATCTCTGCCCAGGGTTTGGCTATGGATCCTGCCAAGCTACAGGCTGTAATGGATTGGCAGGAACCCCATTCTCTTAAAGCGGTGCAGCGCTTTATGGGGTTCATTAATTACTATCGCCAGTTCATTCCACACTTCTCAACTTTGGTAGCTCCCTTGGTTGCCCTCACCAAGAAGGGAGCAAATCCCAAGTTGTGGTCAGAGGAGGTCTCCAAAGCCTTTCTCTCGATCAAGTCACTCTTCGCTAGCGCTCCCATCCTACATCGCCCCGATGTTGATAAGCCATTTATCTTGGAGGTGGATGCCTCATCCGTTGGTGCTGGAGCAGTCCTTTTCCAAAAGGATGCTCAAGGTCGGAAGCATCCTTGCTTCTTCTTCTCCAAGACCTTCACACCAGCGGAGAGGAATTATTCCATCGGAGACAGGGAGTTGCTGGCCATGAAGTTGGCTTTTTCGGAGTGGAGACATCTCTTGGAGGGAGCTCGCTTTCCCTTCCAAGTCTTCACTGACCACAAGAACTTGGTGTATCTGCAAACGGCCCAGCGGCTGAATTCTCGCCAGGCTAGATGGTCCCTGTTCTTCTCCCGGTTCCATTTTACTCTCCATTTCCTCTCCGGGGAGAAGAATGTTCGTGCTGACGCTCTCTCCCGCTCCGTGGTGTCATCGGAGGAGGAGCCTCGGCTTATTGTCCCTTCTGAGAGCCTGAGAACTGTAGCTCCGGTTTCGCTAGAGTCTGTGCCCCCGGGCAAGACTTTCGTACCAGCTAACTTGCGACTGGAGGTTCTCTGTTGGGCTCACTCCTCCAGAGTGGGTGGGCATTTTGGGACCAAGAGGACATCTGAGCTTCTGGCGAGAACATACTGGTGGCCGCATATGGCCCGAGATGTCAAGGACTATATTCAGGCGTGCGTTTCTTGCGCCCAGAATCGGTCTCCTCGGCAATGGCCTGCTGGGTTGCTTTACCCTCTACCGGTGGCAGACAGGCCCTGGGAGATGGTCGGGATGGACTTTGTGGTGGGTCTACCCAAGTCACGTGGCTGCTCCATTATTTGGGTTGTCACCGACCATTTCTCCAAGATGGTGCATTTGGTGCCGCTTCCTCGGTTACCCTCAGCACGGGCCTTGGCGGTGTTGTTCATTAAACACGTTTTCCGTTTGCATGGTATGCCTGATAAGATTGTCAGCGATCGGGGTCCCCAGTTTGCATCTCGGTTTTGGAGAGAGCTCTGCCGTTTACTCAGCATAGAGTTAAACCTCTCCTCTGCATACCATCCCGAGACGAATGGGTTGGTGGAGAGAACCAACCAGACTCTGGTGACATATTTGCGACATTTCGTCTCTGCTAGGCAGGATGACTGGGCATCTTTGCTACCTTGGGCGGAATTTGCCCTGAACAACGCCGTAGCCGATTCCACTGGTCAAACTCCTTTTCTCCTTAATTACGGCCAGCATCCGCGTGTCCCTGTGCCCATGCCCGTGTCATCCACCGATTCTAGGGTGGCAGACTGGGCGGTGGAGGCACGTGACATCTGGGACCGCACACAGGATGCCATCCGGGCCTCCAAGGAGAGAATGAGGGTTTCGGCTGATACACACCGGCGCCCCGCTCCGGTCTTTGCTCCTGGCGACTAAGTGTGGCTCTCCGCCCGTAACATCAGGCTGCGAGTTGAGTCCACTAAGTTTTCTCCTCGCTACATTGGCCCGTTTAAGGTTCTGGAACAGGTCAACCCTGTGGTCTACCGTTTGGCTATTCCTCCACGCCTTGGTATCACCGATACTTTCCACGTTTCCCTCTTAAAGCCCGTTCATTTGTCCCGGTTTTCCGAGTCATCTGCTGGGACATCGGGTTCATCCACGGATGAGTTTGAGGTGAATGCTATTGTGGGGTGCAAGGTGGTACGTGGCAAGAAATTTTATCTGGTGGACTGGAAGGGTCACGGCCCAGAGGATAGAACCTGGAAGCCTGTGGAGCACATTCGGGCTCCGCTGCTTATCGCAGCTTTTGAGCGTAGTGAGGCTCAAGGAGGGGGGGGCCCTAGGAGGGGGGTAATGTTAGGAGTCGAGTTTCCTCTGCTGCACAGGGGGAATCTCGATCCGTGTCTGCAGCGGTCTCCCATTCGGTATCGGCCGCAGTGGGCTCTGCTCAGCGGAGACGTCGCTCCCAGCGTCTTGCTGGGGCTGATTCGGTGCATAGGGTCACTACTGCCTTTTCTGGCTTTCCTATGGTACCCTGCACTGATCCGCGGCGAGCGAGCCTCTCTGGGACTAAGTCCTTGTTTACTCACACTGAGCATGCCCAGGGCAGGGTCTCCCATTGGAGGTCGAGGGCCACATGTTCGGTCACATGCTCAGGTGCTGCAGTACATTCCATTGGTCCTTCTGGAAGGTCCTGAAAGGGCAAAACATGCTCAGGTACTGCAGCACTTTCCATTGGTCCTTCTGGAAGGTCCTGAAAGGGCAAAAACTTCAGTAGCAGCTTCCTGTGCTGCAACTATATAAACTGCGCATGACCGCACAGCCATGCGCTAGTATCGTCTTATGCTATATGCTTTGCGCCAATGTGGTCATGTGTTTGAATGTGTTCAGGGACCCGGCTGAAATAAGCCCCTAGAATGCTGGCACCTCCGGCGAGGAGATTGTGTTTAAGTGTGTTCAGGGACCCGGCTGAAATAAGCCCCTAGAATGCTGGCATCTCCGGCGAGGAGTTTTGTATGCATGCATGACCACTCACTGCTCACATCTGGGTAGTTGGCCTGTGCCTCTGTGAAAGTCTAACAGGGTACAGAGCTTTCCTCTGTGAAGCTAACAGAGTTGGTATATACCGCCATATAGAGCCGCCATTATTTAGCAGCAGGTGCTTTCCTGCACGGTGGATCCCGGGTTGCGAACGCACCAATTCCATTTAATAAATTATATATTTGGTGCGTTCCGCCAACCCTAACAGTAGCTTTTCAGAAAATGTTAAACCATGAGGTTAAGCACATGGGCCAGGCAAGGTACATGTGTGAGCTCACCCTGCCTCAGAGCTGCCACCAGGTTCCAGCCCATTGTCACACATGACCATGCTTGGCTGGAGGTTCATTGGTGTGATCCAAATTTCTGACTGCTCTTTCAGTGCTGTCCACAACTCTTCTGCATTGTGCAGTTTGTCACCTATGCAGCGATTAGCTTCAGCACAGCCTGTTGCCGCTTGGCTGAGACAATGCTGCAGTGATTCCAGCTTCTAACTGATGCGTTGATTTCAGAGATGGAGGATGAAGAGGAGGAAGTGCAGGAGCTGTAGACTGTGGGGGCAACCCTGATTGACGAAGGGCCCACAATCCTAGGCATGGGGAGGATATGTTCCATCCCAAGGTCCGACTGAGTCCTGGCTTCCACTATGTTAACCCAGTGTGCCGTCTGTGAGATGTACCGTCCCTGCCCACAAGGACTTGTCCACGTGTCTGTGGTTAGGTGGACTTTCCCAGTAACAGCATTGTTGAGGGCATGGGTAAAGTTGTGGGACACATGCTGGTGTAATGCCGGTATGGCACACCGGGAGAAATAGTGCCAACTGGGAACTGAGTACCTTGGGATGGCCACCGCCATCGGGTTGCGGAAAGCTTCCATCTCAATTAGCCTAAAAGGCAACATTTCAAGGGCAAGCAGAAGAGAAATGTTAGAATTTAGTTCTGTGGCATGTGGGGCATTGGCTGGGTATTTTCACTTGCGCTCCAATTACTGGGGTATAGACAACTGACGGCTGTGCTGGGATGAGGGCATGGACAGGCTTTGATGATAGTGCTGCTTGACTGTGGGCAACAACAGATGCAGGGCTACAGGCATCTTCACATGCACAGTGGACTGGGGATTGGCTTCTATGCAAAACAGTGGAAGAAGCAGTGGTGTCCCCTGCAGACAGTGTTCCTGGAGCCTGGGGTTTGGCCCACAAAGTCGGATGTTTTGCTGCCATGTGCCTGATCATGCTAGTGGTGGTCAGGCTGGTAGTTTTGCTACCCCTGCTGATGCGGGCATGGCAGGTGCTGCAAATGACCTGTTTGGGGATATCGGCAGAGTCTTTAAAAAATAACCAGTCTCGGGAAGATCTAACAGTTGAAATGGCAACTTCCCTCATGTTGGTGTTACGGGGAATGGATGCAAGCCTTCTGTCTGTGACCACCACACTGCTTCCTGCCTTTTGGGGTGATATGCCCCTTTCCCCATGTGTGCTG